>NC_142286.1:32382366-32691963 GCF_965620075.1 Prunus avium
TAAATAATGAGTTAAAACTTGTTCGCAAACAAATCAAACCAGAAAAATCATTGTTCCCTGAAACAATACATATGTAGAACATTTGCATTGAGAAAAAAATGAATTTAAAGAATTTTGGGTGGTTAGGCTTTCTCCATATTCAATTTCATCAGACACCAGAACAGTGAGAGGGTAGGAATTAGTAACATGGTAGGAGGTCCTCATTGGAGAAGACCAGAAAGAAAGTATTAAATAAATTCTTTTGGTATGAGGTCCTCATTAGTAAATTCTTTTGCTACCAACCTGATCAACTGGAACATATAAATTCTGCTGGCTCTTCAACTGAAAGAACAGATAGCAAGCATATGCTACAAGCATAATGCAGCTGGTAAATCTTGAAAGGGCTAGTTCAGATTTCCCGAAGTGCAACTCTGTGCGAGTAGAGTGCAGTACAGCTGGAAAGAGCAGACCCATGACCGCCATCAATAGCAATCCAGAGCTCACTGCAGCAGTTGCCTGAGAATATAGGAACTTTGAGCTTCAAGAAAAAAATACGAATGGTAGAAGACAGACACAGTTCTCTTTTTTATACTAACCATGCATTAGTGATAAAGAAAGAAAACATACCTTGTTGAAAACTTGTTCCCTCTTTGAAAACACAAGTCCACCAGCAAAGAATGCACATCCAAGCACCAGCAGCATGTTTGACAGAATTGAGCCTAGTAAAGACTGTTGAACAACACGAATCATGCCACGTCTCAGAGCATAAATTGATATTATCAGTTCTGTTGCATTTCCAAAGGTGGCATTTAAAAGCCCTCCAACTGCAAAATTGAAGACATAATTTGAGTCATGGCATAAAATTTTTAGATCGACGGAATGACTGCTAAATGTAAAGCTAGTACAATAGCTTCAAATTTTGGTCCTTATTTATGGTCGAAAAGAAAAGAATGATACTTGTATTAGCTACACACGTACCTGTTGGTCCAGTATAGCAAGCCAGCTGCCTGCATCAAAGAAGCCAAGCTGTATTAGGTAATCAATAATGCACATTAATTGCAAAGTTAGTATGGATGGCCGGCTCACGTGCACGTGGATTAAATCCTAATATGCTCCAACACTATAATAAATGTAGGTTCTCAAATACATCAAGTTAACTATATATTTATTCAGACATGGCTGTTGGATTCACTTGTGAACATAGATTTTGGGACCTATAATCAGAACCTACATGGCCACTCCCATGCGCTGTTGAGCTCAACAAGAAACTCATAAACATTTATGTTTGCAAATAAAGAAAATACAAAGAGAATGCAAGAAATCTTACTCTGTTGCATATCCTAATCGCTCAGCCAAAGGTATGATGCCCAACAAGCTTAAAAGGAAGACCCAACCCTAAAATCCAATAAATGAATCAAATAACCAAGTACACAATCATATGACGATCCGAACAATTCACATGCAGAAACAGATAAAGAAACTCACACGATGGCCGGAAAATTTATCAACCACGATCGCTAAAGGGCCAAAAGGCATGAGCAAGTTAATTTTGGCAGAGAAAACTACAATCTTGATGCTATCAACCACCGTATTCCTCAAGGCCTGGGGAGAACAGTCTCCTGAACCACCAGAATATAGAGATCTGAGGGGAGCCTCATCCAAGGAATGTTTGTCAGGACCAACTAGGCTCTGGTCCTCATACTCAAACGCTGGTTTGGGCTCCATTGATCCCATCTGTGGAACCAAAATCTTTGTTAATATCAGAGATTATCAATACCAATAGCAAATGCCTTTGACACCATGCACAGCTAAAGATTTAATAACTAACCTCAACATGGGAATCCATTTTTACTGTGGCTGCACCATTGTTGTGGTTGTTGTTGTTATTGTCGTTGTAAAAATGGTTATCAGTATCCATGGGGAGGTAGTACAATTCTATGCCAAGAAATCAACAAGAATTCCATCTCCGAAAGAAAGCATCACTGTTTCATCACATTCTCCACAATCAAACATACATACATATAAGTTTGCAAAAATCTGTCAAATCATCATGGCTCATACCTACATACATAAATATACATCCGATCTATGTATAGGTTCTTTACCTGTTCTAAAAAATCCCATATGAAATTTTGGAGAACAGTATCAATTTCACAACCCCAATAAACAAAAAAATAAAAAAATCATGGGAAGCAGAGAACTAGTACGAATCTGCCAAAGTATGATGACCTATACATACATACATACATACATACAAATACATAATCTTTACCTATTTGTAATAAAACCCATATGAAATTTCATCCAACAACATGAATTTCTCAACCTCAACAATCAAAACAAGAACAAGAACCATGGCAAGTAGAGAAACTAACCTTGTGGCAATGGAATTATATACATATGCATGTAACTCAATTGCAGTTGATGGATGCCATCTTGGGCTAGACCAAATGAACATGCAAATTAGTAACAAAATTGAATTTTGCCTTGTTGTCTCAATAAATCCAAGAATCCTTCCAAACTAAACGAGCAATGGAGGGCAGAAGATAAGAAGCAAAGAAGGTAGTTTATTGGGTGTAAATTGATGGTTTTTGATAAAAAGCGGTAAACAACGTTGAAGGCAGTAGGAAACACATCTGTGAATGTGATCCACAGCCATCCAGAGCCCGCCATTCTCGCCCAGCAAATACATTATCTCCATTACTATTTTCAGACATGCAAAGCACATTTCTTTCTTTCAATTCAATAACTTTCTCTCACAGTCTCACTTTTTTTCCGTTCTCATAGCAGAAAAAACGTTGCACGATTGACACCGACCAATCCCCTTCACATTAACCATTTTTCCTTTTATTTTTTTATGAGATAGGGGGACAAACCCCAAAAAGAAACAACAACTAACTAGTACAGACCAAACAAGGACCATTTTTCCTTTTATAAATAAACAAAAAAATCTTCCAATTTCATATGAAAATCTTTGGGCCGGTCCAGTCTGAGCTATTTGAATTATGTACAGTCCAATATCCTATGACCCCCAAAAAAAAAAGTCCAGCTTCGGCTACTAATCCGACACAGCTATACGACGTCGTATCACTCTCGTGCTTAGTACGAGAACCGAAAGGACCTCGACGGTGAACGTAGTTGCAGAGAGTCAGAGAACTACAAATGAAAAGCAAGAGACGGACGGTTAAGCCTCGGCCTGTGAAAAGCTCCAGACTCTTCTCTAGGGCACCGCCCCAGCTCTTCACTCAGGTTAGCAACTACTAAATTCCTGAAATTTCAAATCTTTTATCTGCTCTTTTTTTTTCTTTTTTTTTTTCCTGTTGAAACTTGAAATACTTGTGATTGAGTCCATTGAGTCCTTTTGCTTGTTGTTAGGATGAGCATGATGATGATGATGATGAGGATTTGAGTTCTGGGTTAAGCAAAGAACAGTGCTTGTTGAAGAATCTATATGGAGTTCGATAGGTTAGAAGTAGATAATTGTGTTAGGTGTAATGGTGGTAGTGGGAACGGGAAATTGTTGGTTTGTACTGAGATGGGTTGCCCAATTGCTCTGCATGTGGAGTGTATGTGTGCTAAACCTGTGTTTGATGAAATGGGCAATTTTTACTGTCCTTATTGTGCATATAAGCTGAAGTTTGTGCGGACTCAGAAGCTGAGGAGAAAGGCAATGGCTTCCAAGAGAGTCCTGTCCAAGTTTATTGATGCCGGAGAGGGAAATGGTTGCGGCTATGGTGACGGGTGTGGTGGTGGTGAAGTTCGGGATCAGACTGTGGGGATTGAAGGAGGTGAACCCGAGGAAGAGGACAACGAGCAGAGAGAGATTGAAAATGTAGGAGGTGGAGAAAGAATAGATGAGGACCAGCAGGAGGGGGAAGTTGTTGAAGAGACACCTGAAGTGGATGCAGAGCCTGAGAATGCTTGTTATGTACAAGAAAAGACAAATAAGGACCATGGACATGATGGATTAGACCAAGGAGATGAGGAAGGTATAAGGGTGTCTAAGGAGAATGAAGACAAAAGTGACGATGAAGAACAAGGGCAACCAGAAGCAAACGAGGTACCTGCAAATGGCACTGTCGTGTCCGAATCTGAGGAGTTAGATACTGGGTCTCCTCTAGTGCGGAAGAAGCGTTTCAAGAGAAAAGCTCAAAAGGCAGAACAGCCTCAGAATTTAGCTTCATTAAGGACAGTGCCTTCTCCATCAAGGGAATCATCCTCTCGTCAAACAAGTTTTGTGGAGGATTCAAAAAAGCAAAATGAGAAAGCTAAAACCTTTTCCAAGAAGGAAATAGAAGATCACGAATTTGCAAGGTGATCATGAGTTATGTTATTAATTTTAAATTTTCTTTTTTTATAAGTTTATATATGGAGTCTGGTTTTGTTTTCTATAAAAATAGTAGGTGGATTCATTTGATATTCTTATGCAATTAGTACCAATTGATAATAATTTATTTATCCTATTATGCTGCAGAAACTTGGTACTTCCCAATGGGAAGCGCAAGAAATTAAACTGGACAGGTGAAGAGGTAGAAATGTTAAAGGTATTTGTTTGTGTTTCCCTTCCTGCCTTTCTGGAAATGATTTCATCTTCTGAAATAGTATCATCTAATCCCTGCCAAGAGTATGTTGATGCCTAACTGATTTGTATCACTGGGAGTGTCAAAATTTTCAAATTATGTATTTTGTACGTAGCCTTGCATATGCCGAGCTCTCTTTTTCTTTCCGATTTTGAAAAGTTCTCAGATTTTTTCTTAAGAATATTTGCATAGATAAATCAGAGAAAGGTTAAAAAATATTGCTGGCCAAGGTGTAAAAAATGCAATTGCATGACCCAATTGGGGTCAGATCTGCGTAGGCTAAGGAGATTATCTTCTGATTTGTTCAGGAGGGAGTGAGAATTTATAAAGCAAAAGGCCAAAAGATCCCCTGGACGCAAATTTTGGAATTTGGTCATAACATATTTCACATAACCCGTCTTCCAGGCGATCTTAAGGATAAATGGAGGAACTTGATCGGGCGAAGGTGAACTCCACTTTGGACTCAGAGAAAGCAGGTAACTTTGGTACCCATAGTACATTTTTTTATAAGAAATATGTGGATCACTAATTCTGTTGATTTTCAATTTTTCATATTATATTTGAGAACTTTCTATGCAAGGAGGGTGTTTGGCTTGGGCGTAATAGGTAAAGATATGTAGCTAGTCTTTCTTTTTTAACTACATGCTCAAAATATACTTCATTGCCAATTGGATATTAAATTTCTCACCTGTCAACCTTAGCAATGGTGATGACGTCAACCAGTCTTGGGTCAGAAATAAATGACTTTGGAATAGCATAATGCTGAAGGATTTTGAGCAATAAGGTTTTTTTTAATGGTTTCTGAAGCCTCAAAACTTCTGACAAGTAGTATTAACAATCTAGACATCTTTCTGGTAGCATGCAAGTGAGACTGGTAGAGATATGGACCCTTTTATGTATGTCAAATGAGTACTTAAAAGCTTTGCCTTTGGTTTGAGTTTTAATTATCTTCACAGAATTAGGTTGTTGGGGGTGCTTTTCCTAATTCATGCAGGGGGGGTTCATTGGGATAGGAAACAAGTTGGATTTGGGCTCGTTTGGTGCTAGCATTGGATTGGATTGGATAACTCCCTATATTTAAAGCATGTTAAAGGAAGAAATTAAAAAAAAGAAAAAGAAATGACCGAGTTGAAGGTAGAATATCGATTACTCACAAAGAAAACTTATCCCATCTAATCCCCACAAAATGATAGGATACCAACACCTTATAACTTATCCCTCCTAATCCCCCCAAAATGAAAATCATTCACCTCTACCTTCATTTCCTCTTTCAACATACCTTAGATTTGGTGACTTATCCCATCCAATCCAATCCTAGACACCAAAGGAGCCATTAATGTGCCACCGCAGCTTCGCTTATGTCAGTTATGAATGCCTGAACCATTCATTTATCCTTAATTTCTAGTTTTTAAAGGGACTTGGTAAAGTACATAGAGCACTGTTTTTTAAGTTGTCTAATCATAACTACACGGAGAGATTGATGTAAACCAAAGAGGTTCTCTCATCTCTTGAATTCCTTGATTAAACATTCTCAGTAGCCAATTTCTTTTCTTACTTTTTATTTTAAGAATTGTACCAGGTCTGTAACATAACATGTATTAATTTTACCAAACTGATTTTGTTTCTACAGATAACGACAATGTGGTTGACAAACGCATGACAACTCAGCTGAAAAAAAGTTTGTCCTCACTGTTTAAGACGCAGGCATTGTCATGGAGTAATTCAAAACTGCTTCAGCCATGAAGATTTTTTTTATTCAGAACAACATTTTGCACTGTATTTTTTTGTAAAGCTTTGTAAAAAGGGTGTACCTGTAACATCAGTTGCATGCTGAAGTTTCAAATATCAAGCGTTGGGGCCAACTTACATTTTTCTCTAACATGGGTATTATAATTCTTCTGGTTTTATCAGCTTTTTTAAACTACTTAATTAAAAATGTGATCTCTGTGAGATAACTGAACATTTGGCAAAAACTTTATTTGAGATAGAAGAGAGCAAATTCCTGAGGTCTCTTCCTCTATAATTACATCGTGAAATATACATTACAGGAACAGAAGAGAGAAGAGCTCCAAGTAGACTTGTTAAGTTGCTGCTATAGCTGTGTACTCGGGGCTTCTCTCTCAGCCCAGTAACCAGAGAAAGAAAGAAGATTCGTGATCAGCATTAAACAGGTACAAAAACATGGGATGTGGCTAGATTACTGTTCCACTGGGAATCAAGGCATCCTTGATCACTGTCACGATCCCGCTCTTTATGAAATATCCATCCGTTTCTCTTGCAGCTTCTTGCACATTGTCACTGTTAATAATCTGTAATTTACATTGTCAATCTTCAGTTTCACAAAGATAAATGAATATAAAATGTTTCGAGCAATCTTCAAAGAAGAAGAACAAAAGTAAAATTTTGAATTAATAACTCAACATGAAAGTGCAACACAACATTGCATACAATATAAGTAGGAAACAGGAAGCTAGGTGCATATTCGAGTTGTTTCTTTCCCACCTGAGAATTTTAAGTCTGATATAATTTGCAGCAAGGTTTCTATGTTTTGTTATGCTTTTCAGTTACCAGCTATCAAGTGTTATGTTGCTTGGTGAGCAATGAGCATTAAACTTCGACAACTCTCTCTCTCTCTCTCTCTCCTACAATAGAGCATGGGGTGTCACCTGGTTTCTCCAGGTCCAAACCCCACACACCATTTAGCAGCTTTTAGCTCTGCCAGTTGAGCATAGTATCATGAAATTTCCATTTCTCAACTAAGTCCCATGTCAAGATTCCACTCCTATTCTCATTTCATAAGCCTTCTCTGATCTGTTTCCTCAAATGAAAACAAAAAAACAAAATCATGTTAAAGTGATTGATCCTAACCTTAACATTGTCGCCAATTCGAGCATTCTTATCAATTATAGCTCTCTTAATGTGAGAATTCTTGCCAATACCAATTGGAACACTACCCTTTGCAGCCAGAAACCTCCTGTCAGCATCCGTCTGTAACAATCATAGCAAATGCATTAGTATAATCTACTCAACCCACAGAAAAGTCAAACGAAAAATGACAAGATTTCTAAAACACAAAGACGTTTATAAGTCATCTCTGGACTGAGAAAGCAGTAGGTTTTAAATAAAGAGCAGGATTTACCTCATAGTAGTCTGCTCCCATCAGTAATGTGTCCTCAATGACAGCACCCTCCGAAATACAAGATCGAAGCCCAACGACTGAATGGTGAATTTTACAGTTCTGCAATAGGCAAAAGACGGGTGGGTTAAATGAGCATGACTGCAATAAGTTATGTTGATTCCCGTCATCTTTTCACAATAGGATATAAATGTAAACTTTTTTGACATTGAGGGGAACAGGGACTAGCCGACAAGGACTTCACTGTAAACCAGAACAAGTTAGCAGAATGCTGACTTTTCCAACAAGAACTCACCTTTATCACACATCCCTCGCCAATAACACTATCTGTGACATCAGCATCGAGCATCTTTGATGGAGGCAAATACCGAGGTTGGGTGTAGATTGGGGAGGAACGATCATAGAAGCTACAATATAAAGTTGAAAATTAGCCCGGCATACAACATCCAGATCCAGCTGATAGCATACCATATCAATTGGTGCAACAAAACAGAAGCATCAATAAACTAGTTTTAGAACAAAACGTACCTGAAATCTGGAACTGGTTTTTTGGTTATCCCTAAATTTGCATTGTAGAAAGCCTCAATGGTACCAATGTCTTCCCAGTAGCCATCATACAGATAGGCTTGAACCTGTAGACATTAAACAATTAGTACTCTGGGAGCTCGGATTCTAGAGACAGGGAAGCAGGGGAACGAAATGATGGCAACACTGGGAAACCTCTAGCAGACCATACTAATTCAATTATGGCCACTTATTTTCTTCACTAGAAAGCAATTTGTTCAGTTTCTGATGAAAGATATTTGAAATCGAGTCAGACTAGGCTATAATGCAGCTCCACTTGCTAATTTTGCTTAAATTTTTTAATAGAACTTGGGATTTCAACTCCACAGGAGCTTGGGACCAACTCTTAACAATTATTCCATTCTTTTCCCCCCAAAGTGGACATACAAAAGAAGAACCTTGTGATTGAAGGGAATGCAGAGACAACAGAAAAAGAATGTGTGAAATTAAAACTTACTCTCAAACCCATGGAAGTTGCACCTGGAATAACTTCACTCCCAAAATCATTTGCTCCAGGAAACTTGTCCCGAAGTAGATCCAACATCACATTTTTGCTCACAACATATATACCCATACTGGCAATATAAGGCATCTCTTTAGCTCTCTGATCGTCAAGACCCAAGATAGTAGTATCAACCTAAAACAAAACAGAAGCAACAATATTTTGCCTCACTAAAACTAAAACCAACAACACTCCTAGGTTTCTCAGAAAACTCAATCGTTACCTGCATAGCTTTGAGTTGCTCCCCTTTAGGTTTCTCAGCAAACTCAATAATGCGTCCCTCGTCATCAATCTTCATCAAACCAAAGGCAGTAGCACGCTTCTCATCCATGGGCAGAGCAGCCACAGTGATATCTGCATCAGTTTCTCTATGTGCCTGAATAAACCTTTCATAGTCCATCCTATACAAGTGGTCTCCAGCAAGAACCAAAAACTCCAACACATTGTGTTCCTCAAACAACCACAAGTACTGCCTCACGGCATCTGCGGTACCCTGTAAACCACCAAAACCAAATATCCCAACTCAGAAAACCAATAAAAACCCAATTGCCAACACAACCCCACAAGCGCAAAAACAAGCGTTTTAATCACCTGAAACCAATTGGGGTTCTCTGGGCTCTGTTGGGCAGCAAGAACCTCAACAAACCCTTCATTTTTGTATCCACCCATGTTACTAGCATAAGCACGAGAAAGATGGCGATTGAGAGAGGCGGAATTGAACTGGGTCAGCACATAGATCTTGGATACGTTGCTGTTGAGGCAATTACTGACTGGAATATCGATCAGCCTGTAGTTTGCTCCCAATGGAACGGCAGGCTTTGCACGCTTCTTGGTCAAAGGGTAGAGCCTCGTCCCAGCTCCACCACCCAGTATAATCCCCAACACACTCTACCATACAACACACCATAATTCAATCAAAACAAGAACGCAATATGTTAGTGCAGAGAACAAAAGCAGCAAAAATGGAGGTACAAATAAACACTCACACGACTTGCGTCGGGATCAAGACATGTCTGCGAGTTCTTGGAATCCGAAACAGCCTTCGGAGACACAACCAACGGTGGGGCTCTGTGAGTGGGGCATTTCCTCGAACAAGTGCTGGCTGTTGGGATTTTAGTCCCGGAGAGATGAGAGCTACTGAAGGAGAGGCCTCTGCTGCTTCTGCAGAGACTCGCGTTCTGGGTCTGCTTCAAAGCATTCGGGGACGTCGAAGATGATCGGGGTCTGAGCATTCCGCTCGCTGCCATTGAAGAGGAAGCCATGGAAGAATTCGGAAGTTGCAGAGAGAGAGAGAGAGTCGAAGTGGAGTGAAGAGAGTGGCAGCTGAGATTTGATGAGTTTTCGGGACGCGTTTGCCCTCCGGCTGTTAGTGTATATTACGCAACCAACCATGGGAGGTATTTGAAACTGGGAGGTTGAGGGCAGGGGGCAATTTCGACTTTTTACAATCTAAATTCACGTATACATGTGGTATTGAATAAATAATTAATAATAGTAAAAAATAGACGGAAGGGAAGGAGGACCAAAAATCTTTCGAAAATTGCGATTATATTAATAAGTGGATATCATTTCACCTCAGTGCGAGCGGTAGATTGATGGATTGATGGCAAGGTCACATGTGGCATGTGGGTTTTTGCCTAAAATTTTGTGTCACATGTCACCACTTTTGCTTCTCACCGTCTATTTTTTCTTTGTATACTTATGAAACAAATATAAAAAACATGAAGCAAATTTTAACTCTAGTTACGAACTTAGCTTGATAATTTGACGAAGGAGGACTATACTTCAAAGCAATTATTATCCCGTCACGTCAGACTTATGTTGTTAGACTGTAAATTAAAATTATTCGTTAAGTTAATTCTTATTTAATACGTAATTGAAATCACACGACAACATAAGCATTTTTTGAATAACACAAATTTGATAAAAACAAAACAAGTGTTACTATTTTATTACCTACTTGGTATACCTAATGGAGTAGAATATTCTACACTTGAATTGAACTATGAGGTGGGTATTGACAAGTTGCAGAAAATAACACCACCATTGCTAAATTCCAAATTGTTGTGTCACCCTCGATCCTAGAATGAGCATGTTGGTTCTACAAGTTGTTCCCTTCGCTTCCCAGCCATTTTAGGACCTCCATGATCATGTATTATCTCACAAATTTGACATAGATGCAGGTGCTTACTTTTAGATAAAACTAAGCTGGCAAATATTCTGGAAGTGCCTTGGAGCTTCAGAATTCATTAAAGCTTGCTTTCATTAGGATGAGAGATACCAATAATAGAATAGGATTTGCCCTCCTTCCAAACACATAGGCCAAACAGCCTGCAAATATAAATATTAAATAAATTTTATGCAACATTCCCTGTATGCCTGGATGGTTCGTTTATCACACATCAGTTCCTTTTTTTCTGCTCATGATCTTTTTGTTCAGATAGTGCAAATCCTCACATGGAATAAAGGACAAAGCAAGGACAAACATTTCAGATTTGAATGTCGCAGCTCTGGTGATCTAGTGATCAGATCCTGTCCCAAATCACCCAACTGTAGCTTCAACAGCTCAATCCTAAACACAGTTAACAATTTGAGTCACACTGGTCACACAAACTTCTAGAAATGCTGCAACCCCCATTTCTACGACACTAGATCAGTTCACTAACCAAACCAGAAAAGACAGAAGATAAAGGAAAAGCCAAATGGAGGTTTTAGCGAATTCATTATCTCGAAGGCCAGTTCACAAAATGAGAATCCAGATAAAGTAGTTTTATGTTTAAGCTCTATGATGTTGAACATAGATGCATCAATCACAGTATGAGCCCAAAGTGTTGTCAACCTGGTGCACCAAACGATTGATCTTGTCCCAGCCTCTAATGTCACAAACACCTGAGATTTAACCATATAACGCGCGCCATGGCTCCTTATCAAACTTTGTTTTCCGTGTTGGATTCCATGTGATTTTGTCTCTTGAAAAGTAGAGGTTCAAAGTGTTTGCCAAGAGCTCTCCTATCTCATAAAGTATCTGGATAAAAAACCACTTAGAGTTAGATGGCAAATGTACAAGATCTGTTAAATGTAGAAATAGAGATGGTTTAGGTAAACTGAATTTTGATGGTTTAGCTAAAGTAATAAAAAAGTATATACCTCAAGCTCTTCTTTATCAGAAATGCGCAGACCTGTTTCCCCTATAAGAACAAAAGTGGGCAACTTCAAAACACGGACCAACTGAAGAAAGCAAGCTAAAGGTTCATGATGAATCTGCATCGTTGGTGGTGGCTTCTGGGTTCTGGTTGCCATGGCCTTGCTTATGGCTGTTTCTGACCCTATCTCTGTACCATAAAGCGAAACTTTGCCTTCAAATTTTGTTGCAGATTTACTTTCCAACTTAAGCTTGGATGATGCAACAACAAATGGGGCAACAATTGTGGGAATTGAGGATGATTTTTGCCCTGCTATTTGAGCTAGAATTTCATTAACAGCGCATGCAAGTATTGGTGGTTCATAATATTGCATAAGCAACACAGACACCTGAAAAATAAAAATTTGAAGATAAATTTATAGTGCATATTCCCTAATATGTAATCTTCAAGATATATCATATAAAATAATTATTCACCATGTCCAAGTAACCCAAGCTTTTGGAAATAGTAATAAACCAGCAAACTTCACCATGGTATCAAAGCTGTTGGTTGAGCAGCGGTAAATTAACGAACTTTACAAAAATCTGCATTCATAAAACACTAATGTAGTGCCTGCCACTGTAATATTTACAGCATGAGTTCTGAAAGGCAAGAAGGAACACTATTTGTGGACAGTCATTAATACGGTTCTACCTCTTTGGACTTAAGAAACCAAATCTATAAGCTTTCTTAGAAAAATGCCTGCAACTGAGTCCCTTTTAACTCACAGATCAATCAACACTTTCATAAATCTGAATAGAATTTATATGCTACATGGTTTTGGAAAAGCAACATCATTTTCATGTACAATCTAAGCCAAATTGGCATCAATTTCTCTTTCAACATGCTAACTAGAAGACATTCGCTTAAAAACTATATGACCCATTTCTCAACGCCCAAATCCCACATAGAATCTACACGAATATGAACCCTAAGTGGGTCTTGCGCAATTTCATACGAGATAGAGACAGAGACAGAAGGGGAACCTCATATTGACCCTGGTGATCGAGGAAGTGACGAATGCTTCCAGACGCTTTGCAATTTTTGATCTCATAGTGCTCCAATGAAAGCTCGAAACTTTCCTCTCTGAAACAAAATGACAGCCTTAGCACCTAAAATTGAACTGATACGATATGAATTCGATTTCAATCTTTAAACTTTACAAAGTTGAGAAGAAGAGAGCTTACATGGTGGTATTGCTTGGCTTAGGGTGGAAAGCACCTGAGATGGCGTCGCCGAAGCCATCTGAGTCTCTCAACAGAAACACTACCTTCGAACCTACCTTCATTTTCTTTCTGCTCTTTTTTCAAACCAAGCCCCGGAGTACAGGCAATTGCAATATATACCAGGTCACGTGCCACTTCTTTTCTTGATTTTGTTTGGTTTTTTCTTTTTGTTAAAAGAATATAATCAAGAGTACATTTGGTTATAATATTTTTTGCAAGAGTAGTTTCTCAATGTTATGAGTAATTCTTTTATTCTAACATGTGTGAGAATAATTCTTTAATGTGACGCGTTCTACATTCATTGTATTCAATTATGTCATCTACTCATATTATAACACATGTATCAGTAACGTTATTTAACAGTGTGTCAGTCACATTTTGGAATTTCTCAGTGTTGGGAGGTAACTATCTCCTTATACTCAAATTTTTGCCATATACTCGGATCCTTTTTCCCAGTGGACTTTGAATCCTATGTTTATTTTGTCAATGAATATTTTAAAAAATTTATTACTAAACCTTGTACTATAGAGAATAATCCATAAGTTTGTGATATACTGAAAGTCTAAGAAATAACAAAACAAGTGGAGAGTGAATCCAATCTCCTCATTTAACTTCCTCTTTTACATGTTTTTCAAAAAAACTGATGCGGACTCATTATACATATGTGGGATTAAATTTTTATACATCAAAGATCCAATCCAGAAAAACACAATGTTGGTTTTGATTGAAAACAAGTTTTATCAGGGAATTTAGGCTAGAACTATATTGCATCAGATTTCAGATGCTTCTGATGCAAATGAATTGCAAAAGACAGAGGAAGATACTAAAACAATGGCAAGGTCAATGCATCACATCAACATATATGACCTTTTCCCTCTTCCCCATTTGGATGCATTGGGGGTTTGGGGACTTCAGTTGGCTGGTGCTATACCTACACCATTTCCAATTTTACCACAGAAAAATCCCTAAACCCTAAATATAATCAATCCGCTTTGAAAAATGGCAAAAAGCAGGTGATCAGGGTAAGCATCAGCAGACCTTAATTTCCTTTCCTGCAAATATGATATGAAGCAATTTACATTTTATCAAATGAATATTGGAGTGCCCATATATATAAATATATTAATGCTACTAAAATAATTTACAATTAACAACCATATGTTGTAATGTTTTTGCTAGCTATTGCTAAAACCTGTGATGCATATATATGGACATACACAAATATGTGCAAGTCTCTCACTCAATCTTATAAGCATGAAGAAAAAGGCAGAAGTCAGATGCTGTTGTGTTGCTCTGAGTTGAATAGTAAGCACTGCTGTGATCACTGTCTAGGCCGCCGCCGTTGCCGTTGCTTTCTTCTCTGTCACTCTCTGATTCTGGTGCCCCTGGCTTGAAAATAAACAAGCCATGCCCTGTGCTTGGGCTTGTGAAAAGCCAATCATGAACATCCCAGAACACTTGGACCGGTTGCATGTTCACAAGCACAGTTTGGTTCCCTCTGAATTTCCATTGCAGATTCTTCACATGGATCAGCACAATCCCATCTATGCTGATCCACATTTCGGGGTCTTTCAGTCCGGCTGTTGAGCTCTCCACAACAATGTCATGCTCTTTACTCTTCTCATCAAACCTCACTCTTGTGGCAAAGCTTTTCTTGGCAAACACGTTTTCTCTCTTGTAATATAGAAGAGCCTCAACAATGGCTGGTCTGGATTTGGTTCTCTTGTAAGCCTTCTTCTTCATGTCTCCTAGTAACAACACAACCTCCTCATCACAAACCAGAGCAACATAAAAGTCAGAACATGGTTCCGGGCCACCGCCAAATTTGGCAGAGCGAAGATCCCAATAGACCTCCACTTGATTTCCTTCCACCTCAAATGATTTGTACCCTTTTTTGCTCCAAAAATGCCATGGCTTGAGGTCAATCTTGCAAGTGTAATGAAAATCACCCTCTAAGCCATCAACCCTGATGCTGAGGGAATGGTTCATGAGATTCTTACACCATATGACTGTCACCTTGCGCCAATTGGTTGCAATGTTGGCAAGGTAGACGCAGGTCACTGTGCTTTGAGCGGTTTTTGTTGTCACGGGTTCGTCTGTGATTTTCTCTGCAAATGGTGCAGGCTCATGTAATGATTGGCCTCTCATAGATCGACTCAGACTCTGCATCTTTACAAATCTAAAAGCCTTCTTGAAACAATAATGCTAGAGTCACCAAATTTGTTCACCAAAACCGATGTATAAAATGCCTTCTAAAAACAATAATACTAGAGTCACCAAATTTGTTCACCAGAATCGATGTGTACTTCTTTCAATAGGGGATGATGATTGAAGAAAATGTAGCAATATTGAGGATTCAGGATGAGAGAGAGAGAGAGAGAGAGGAGAGAGATTTATAATATATATTGGGTTTGATGGGTAGCATTCAATAATCATATATTTCTTGCCACCTGCATTTTCATGTACTAGACCAACAAATATGTACAAATGTTGGGTTAGTAATAATTTGAGAGTTAAAAAGTTTCACATTGATTACCTCAATTGTGGACTTGAAAATCTGTGCTTTGAGAATGAAATCAAATGGAACTTACAACTTAGCCTCTTGGGATCTTTGGCCAAATAGGTGCTCTTGACATGGATGGTGGTTGGGGATCAAGGTGATAATGTAACGGGAAATTGATGAGAAAATAATTTGACAGAGAGAATCTGGTGAAGAGAGAGATGAAAGAGATTGTTGGAATGCAGGAGAGGAGAATAGGAGGCATGACAGTTTGTTTTGTGGAGAAAAAACCTCAATCTAGAGGCTATAATCTAAGAGGTTGCCGAAACAGAAGGGTTAACAAAAATCCTCTTTACAAGATCTTTTACTATATACAGCTCCTTATTTATTTGTTCGCTTAGATATCAAAACGGCTTCCAAGCTCAGCAAAGTTATTTCTTTCTATATCTTAATACCCTTTCAAATTTGAGATAGGATTTGTTTCTTTTCTGTTTTTTGTTATGTAAATCAAACAAGAAAATCCTTTTTTCACTATGTTTAGCTCATGGATACGACTAAATCATATAGATTATTCCATTTCGAAAATTCTATTGCTACATCTAAATTAATGACATGTTATTAAAAAATAATAATAATAATTAATGACATGTTTTGGTAGAGTACATTTTTTTTATTTTATACAAAGCGATATTGGAAGGGAAAGAATCGAAGAATCAATCGAAGAATCGAACCTAAGACCTAGGATGCAGTGTTAATGCTCTTAACATGTCAACTTGTTAATTAACTTTGTTTCACAAAGGAATACATCAAAATCCAAAAAAAAATATATACAAATTAAAAGAGGCTAACAATTAGATAATACCATTTCCTAAGTGAAGACTAATTGTCACAAAATCCAAATCCAAACTTCTGTTCAAAGTGGTTTTCCTCATTCCCAATTGGCAATCCTTCTCTCCAAAATGCAGAAGAAAACAAAATGGAAACATGAATCATGATGCTTCCAAACTTGATCTTCTGTGTGTAGATAATTTTACGTGTAGATAATTTTACAGAAACCTCATTCACACTATATTCCCATTGTCATATGTACTATTTCCTGCTCTGTCTACAGTTTCTTCTCCATCTTTTCTATCCTCGCTTCCAATCAAGCTATTGCCACCATTGCCAGGATTTAGGATTCCTCCTATATGATTGGCTGAAGCTGCAGCCTGAACCGCTTCTATATATAGCACCTTCACCAAATTCTTAAAACGACGTCTGAAAGTTGGTATCCGTGACATGGAAGCTACAAGCCCCTGCAATCTGACACGAAAATGCTTGTCAAAATTTCGTTTGCTTTCGAGGTACAAGGTACAACTGAAGATAGTACATGATGCTCAGACTATCCAACACTAGAGACTAGACCAAATATCAGATATCAAATAAGCAAGATTACCTCCTAAATATGGCTTGCAGCTGTGCCCTTCTGACATGGTCTCCGGATGGAAATCCGGTATCCCACTCTTCAGGTTTTTCATTGTTGCTTTTCATGAATAAATATCTCAGACAGAGTTCTTCGTTCGCATTCAAGTGGAGGTTCTTTAGTTGCTCTTTCATGACCAACAATGGCACAATGAACCACTCAAACACTTTATCCTTTGGTCCATTTGCCCTTGTCAACTCTACATCATCAGCTATGGGATTCAAATTAGAAGAACTATAATTAAGCTCAAAGTAGCTGAAATCAATTAACCAGAGAATACAAAGTTTTAAGTTAGATAACATACATATCACCAACCCAGATGAGTTAGATTTTGCTGATGCAAGAAGACATTGCAATATAGACCAAGCAGGTAGTTTGATGCCCAACTTCTTACAATTTCCCTTTTGAAGGCATTCTTCTATGTCCTTGATATCTATCAGACCATCGCGGAGGAGTATCTTGCCATTAATCTCACAAGACTTCAACAGCCAGCTCCACACCTGTTACCATAACAAAAATGACATTTTACTTATAAGTGGCACGTGCACTCTGAACAAAGTTGATATATGTTGTCTTGGTCCTTACCTGCACTGGTTTATACCGTTGAATTGCCTGCTTCCATGTTCTTGATTGTTGTGAGATAAGTTTTGATGTGTTCATGCCTTCTCTCCTATTCTCCAAATCATTTTTATCTTTGTCACCACACTTCTTCCTTTCCGGGCAAGAGCACATATTTCTACGGTATATTGGCCTAGCTGCCACAGGATATCTCATAATCAACATTAAAATATTGCAATCATTAATATAAAGTTTCAAAGAGGGATGGCACTCCACAATGTACCTGGGAAAGCAGGACCCTACTCTCAAGTAGAGCAGTTCATTTACATATTCGTCAAATAGCGAAACCGCAGAAATTATGAAGGCAAGTCCAAGGCAGATTGAGTCTTCCTGAAAATTCGTATATCTCTGTCACGATAAACTTTCATTCCAACACAAAAAGAACTATCCAAACACTAAGAATTTTTAAAATTATTAGCCTAAACTCAATAAAATTATGATAGAGGCAACCAATTATAGACCTGATAAGCAATAGCACCACTATATAGTCCCAGAAAGAAGCTAGAAATGAAAGCAGCTACCACGGCTCCCACTACCGCCAAAGGCCACAAGATAATGGCAAGACCGGCAAATGGTACACATACGGTTTCCAAGAATGGTCCTTCCCTGCCTATCAAATCTTCCAATAGCCTCTTCCATCCTCTAAACAGCATGTAGGGGCTTTTCCATATTGCAACAGCTGTAATCACAGGCACATCCACCGGCACTCCAATCAGACTCACCAACAAAGAAGCTGGCAATTTTAATAACCTAGCAAGGTAGACACAAAACTCATCAGAAAGTCTAGTTATGTAATTTTATTTAAAAAGTCATAAATTTTCAATTGTAAGATTTCTCACTCTATATCCATTGGCTTTTCATCTGCAGGTATCTGCTCAATTAGTTCATCCATGTAGGAGAAGTAGGAGTGGAAGCAAAAATCTGTGAAATCCTGCACAACTACGCAGCCGCCTATGATTGTCGACCAAGTTCCATCCTAGCATGCAGAATAACGAGTAACTAAAGTGTAAAATGGGCTGAACACTCTTGATGAAAATGTGGAACTTGTTTTTTTTTTCTTTTTCCCTTTTCTGTTAATGGCCTCTGCATAAACATTAAACCAAAACAATTTGCAATCGAAAAATAAACAGAGCCAAGGAGAAAGGGAACATACAACAAAACAGTGGTAGAACTTGTCAGTGATATTCTCCCCAACTGCCTCAAATGTTGCAAGAAGGGGAGCAAAAAACCCATATCCAATCCCACCTAAAATGCTTCCGACGACTCCGAGAACCGGCCAAAGGGAAAGAGGCAATGGCAGCAATAACAGCACTAGAATCTTCAACACAAGTCCAAGCCTCTTGCTTCTGAAATAATAGGGCCATAAAAAGTGAGAATCACATAGTATAAAGATTGAAAAACCATTTACAATGTTGGTTCAAGGGGAGCATACCTTACTACACAGTAATAAGTCCAGACAAAATGAGCTAACCAAAGCTCAGCAATTACAGCTGAATTTCCAATCACAATAATTCCCACCACCACAGGCCCAATGATTGCAGCTATCAACCAAAAAACTATCCCATTAATAATTTACTAATACACATATCACATAATTCCTACAAAAAAAAATATAGGTACATATATATATATATATATATATATATATATATATATATATATATATAGTGAGCTTCTATTGAGGAATCCCTCAAATAATCAAATAAGCTTATTTGAGGGACACTCTTGTAGGGGCCCACCACATATTTTTTTCAATGATACAAACCGTCTAATTTTTAGATATTCCCTCAAAGATCATATCTGCAAACAATCACATGAATCTGAAATCATTTGATCACTCAATTAGATTATTGTTATTTTAGTCTTTTCTTAAAGCGTGTTTGTCTATTTTGTTGCTTGCAATTTGATGCCTTAATGATTTTCCATTTTTCTGATTTTTGCATGAATGAAGACTTGAAAAATAGATGGTTTGGATCGTTAAAAAAAAAAATCCTAGGATACCCTAAAGGGGTCCGTTTATATATATAAACACATAAAAATTCACAAACCCACTCAATCAACTCCATCCATCCATCCACCCCCTTGCATCCCTATGAAATACACAAATACATAAATTCTAAAAAGTAAAGCTCCCTACACATAACATGTGCATACATACATACATACACACATTACATTACACATACATACATAAATGCATACTTAAGCATACATGCATACATAAGCATATAAGTATTATCTTGGTATCAAATATTAATGGGTTGTGCTTAAAATTACATGTTGATCATAGCATAACAGAGTAAACTAACAGAGTGATTAGCAATAATTAACAAATTACGTGGTTAATTACCTTTGAGAAGGCCAAGGATGAGGAGCAAGAAGAAGAAAGGCAGGAAGGAGACGAAGCTCCATAGCTTGGCCACAAAATGCACCGGAACGTCCATCAAAGTACTTTTGGGCAACAATTGAATTTAATAGAAACTAGGACAGGAGAGAGAGAGAGAGAGAGAGAGAGACTACAGAGATAAAGCTGTTGATCGATGTTACAATACGAAGGGAGGGTGAGGATGCATGACGTGGCGGGAAATGGGGGAAAAGGTACACACGTGGCGAATGGTGGGGCTTGTAAAGCGTGATTCCATTGTAGGGCAGTTGAGGCAACGACAACACACGACACCGCTTTCTGGTGGCGGGAACAGCCTTGCGAAGATATTTTATTTTCCTTTTTACTATAAAATTAAAATTTGGCTTTAAAGTTTAATCACATGTTTAGCTTTTATTGTTCAACTCATTTTCATTTTGGCCCCGGAACTATCAACTTTGACACAACGGCAATAGTATTCAAATTGATAATTCTACTAAAGTTAGTAGATGAAATTCGACATACCAATTTGGAACTACCATATACGAGATGAAGGAATAATATTGAGATGAGTTGATAGCCTTGGATGCAAGGCGTGTGTATCGATTGTCATATAAATATTGTTTACAAGAGACATAATGATGACTATACAATAATAGCTTATAGCAGAAAGATAACTATATAACAATAGTTTAATAATAGTGCATAACATAATCATGACAGAGGATAAGAGTGTGGAGAGGAATTCTGAGTTGATGACACGTCAAAAGATGATTCATTATTATGCAGATTCTGTTTATCACACCCCCGCAAGCTGAACGGTGGGGGACGAACCGGAAGCTTGGACATGAGGGTAGAAAAGCGAGCAGTAGACAATCCTTTAGTAAACACATCTGCAATCTGATCAGAAGTGTAGATATATTTTACATCAATCTCTTTGCGAACCACCTTTTCACGGATATAATGATAGTCGACTTCAACATGTCGTGTGCGAGTATGATAAACAGGATTTGCTGCAAGGGAAATGTCACTGAGATTGTCACACCAAAGCTTGGGACAAGTGAGAGAGAGACGCAAATCTTTGAATAAGGAGCGAACCCATGAAAGATGAGCTACCGTGTAGGCCAGTTGACGATATTCGGCTTCTGTACTTGAACGAGACACACCCCGTTGCTTTTTCGAACTCCAAGTAATAAGATTGGGACTCAAGTAAATACAATGACCATCAGTGGAGATTTGATCATCGGGATCATTGGCATAATCCGCATCACAAAATGCAGTAAGAGTGAGGGAGCCAGGTGTGTAAAACAAACCACGCGAGAAGGTGAATTTCAAGTAGCGAAGAATCCTTTTAACTGCCATCCAATGAGTAGAGGTTGGACAATGCAAGTATTGGCACACTTGATTGACGGCAAAGGCCAAATCAGGTTGAGTGAGAGTTAAGTATTGAAGAGCACCGACAACACTTCATTATTGAGTAGGATCTTTCAAAGGCTCACCATCATGGAGACTGAGACGACGACCATGGGCTACTGGAGTAGAGACAGGTTTGGCATCCAACATGTGAGTACGTTGCAGCAAATCATGAGCATATTTAGATTGGGAAAGAAATAACCCGTCCTTTGTCTGATCGGCCTCAATGCCTAGAAAATAGTGAAGAAAGCCCAAATCCTTCATAGAGAAAAGTCACCCAAGATTGGCAAGTAATTGGGTAATGAAAGTTGGATCATTGCTCGTGATCAGAATGTCATCCACGTAAATGAGTAAGTAAATAATAAGTTATCCAGAATGATAGGTGAATAAAGAAGAATCTACAATGGAAGCTTCAAACCCCAATTCCTCCAAATAAGAGGAAAAACATGAGAACCAAGCCCTGGGTGCCTGTTTAAGCCCATATAAAGAATGTTGCAACTTACATACATGATGGGGAAAATCTGGATCAACAAAGCCTTTGGATTGCTACATATACACATCTTCATAAAGAGAGCCACGTAGAAATGCATTTTGGACGTTAAGTTGGCGAACGGGCCATTCAAAACTAACAGCAAGAGCAAGAATCAATCGAATAGTGGAGTGCTTAACAACCGGACTAAATGTTTCACCATAGTCAAGACCTTCCTGTTGATGAAACCCATTGGCAACTAACCTTGCCTTATATCGCTCAATAGACCCATCAAAGTTCCGCTTAATTCTAAAGACCCATTTATTAGGAAGAATATTCAAATGCGGTTGAGAAGGTACGAGAGTCCATGTACCAGCCTTTTGCAAGGCATTAATTTCCGCTCCCATGGCTTGTCGCCACTCAACAAGCTGATTTTCCTGGGTAAAAGAACTCGGCTCAACAATATTAACATGAGAATGAATAGAAAGAGCATATTTGGGATTAGGCTTGCTAACACCCATTTTACCTCTTGTGACCATAGGATGAGCAGATGTGGTTGGTGGAGTTTGTATGGAAGATATAGGTTGAGAGAGAGTGGGGAGAGATGGGTTAGGTGGAGGAAAGGTGAGAACATGACGATGAGGGTCACGACAGTAGACTTGTAAGGGAGAAGAGGGTAAGGGAGGAGGTGTATGGGGAGATGGGCTAGGAATGGGAGATTGTTCAGGTAAAGGAGAGGAATTGGTAGGAATAGAGGGTAAAGGTTGAGATGGGCAAGGGATATCAGTAAAAAATAAAGGTAGTGAAGGTGAAGTGGATGCTTCCGTAGCCCGATTCACAGTGATCTCTTTAAAAGGAAAAAAACTTTCATCAAAAGTAACGTGACGAGACAAATACACACGACGAGTAGAGATATCTAAGCAACAATAACCTTTATGATTTAATGAATAACCCAAAAAGACACATTGGGTGGATCGAAAATTTAACTTGTGTTGGTTTTAAAGACGTAAATAAGGATAGCATGCACAGCCAAAAACACGGAGGGAATTATAAACAGGAGCACGTTAAAATAACTTTTCGTAAGGAGAAGAAAAATGCAAAACCTTAGTAGGAAGTCGATTTATTAAATAGAGAGCAGTGTAAATGGCTTCAACCCAGTATTGAGATGGCATGGAAGAATGAGTAAGGAGAGTTAAAGCTGTATCGACTAAAGGACGATGTTTGCATTCGGCAAGTCTATTTTGTTCAGGATGGTGGGGACAAGAAATGCGATGTTCAATTCCTTTACTAGCCAAAAATTCTTTAAGTTTATGATTAGTGTATTCGCCCCCACCCTCTGTTTGAAAAGATTTGATAGTAGAAGAGAATTGAGTGAGAACATAAGCATAAAATTTAATAAAAACATCACAGACTTCATATTTATGTTTTAAAGGAAACAACCAAGAATACCGAGAAAAATTATCCACGAAAAGAACATAATACTTAAATCCTTGAATAGATAAAATAGATGAAGACCAAATATCAGAATGAATCAACTGAAATGGAAAAGTGGTAATAGATTTGGACAAATGAAAGGGAAGTTTAGTAGCTTTTCCCAAAGGACAAGACGAATAAAAATCCAAAACATGAGAACCTAAAGATGGTAAATTAGGAAATAAACGATGCAAACTAGGAGGAGATGGATGACCCAACTGAGCATGCCAAACAGGAGCATCAATCTTGACAACATGAAAAGCAAACGGACGTTGAGAAAGGGAATGCAAAAAATAAACAGGATAGAGACCATTGTTACTCGAGCCTTGGAAAAGCGTCTTCGCCGTCTTAAGATCCTTCACACAAAAAAAATTGGGAAAGATGAGAAAGTAACAATTATTATCTTTACTAAATTGATGAGCGGATAAAATGTTGGTGGAGGCATTAGGAGAATACAAAATATTATTCATGATAAATGGGTGGGAAGAGTGAGTAAAAATAGATGAACCAATTTTTTTAATTTGCAAACCTGTACCGGAAACAACACCACCAACAGTATCACCACGATAGTCAAGAGATAGATTAAGGTTACCAAGGTCTGAGGTAATATGAGCATTAGCGCCTGTATCCAACAACCATGCACGAGGATCAGAGGACGAAGAGGCTAGAGTAGCCATAGCTGAGAGTGTCTGAGTAGGTAGACGTGGATTAGAAGCCATAGCTAAGAGTGTCTGAGTAGGTAGACGTCCTTCAAAAGCCAAGTTCATGCGATTGTAACCGTCGATAGCAGAATGGCCAGGGCGGTTACAAATTTGATAGAGAATTCGGCCTGTGGAAGACCGGCCAGCAACATAAGGAGATGAGGAGGAAGGACGCTGCCCAAGAATGGATGGAGAGCGGCTAGAAAACCTGCTACCAGAACCAGCAACAGATGAAGGAGAAAAGGAACCACGACCACTACGATCGACGGATGTGAATCCACGACTAACATCAAAACCAGCAAAAGTAGCACGACCACGGAGGCCACCACGACCAAAAAATCCACTACTATGACTAGCGTACAAAGCTTGAGAAGTGGCATCAGGAGCAACAACTCCTTGAGCATGAAGACGACATTCTGCGCTCAACAAGAGAGCTTCAAGATCATGATACGAAATGGGAGATTCGCGAGCCTGGGCAAAGCTCACGGTGGTCTCATATAGGGGTCCGACATTATTCATGATGATAGAAATTAAGTCACTATCAGGAACAGAATGCCAGCAAGAGCAAGACTATCAACAATTCCATTTAATTTGTCCAAGAAGTAAGATATAGAAAGATCACCACGAGAGGTGCGCAAGAGCTCACTACGTAATTGAAGAATGCAGTTGTGAGATGGGGAAGCATATCGGTTTGCAAGTGATAACCAAGTGACACGAGTAGAGGTGGAGCGAACAACCGTACCCAAAACGATCGGTGTGAGGGAACCGTTGATCCAACTGAGGACCATTTGATCTGTTTGAATCCATTCTTTATAGGCAGAATTGACAACTTCAGAAGTTGTGCCTTTTTCATCAGTAACTTGGAGAAAAGCCGAAGGACACTTACTAGTGCCATCTACAAACTGCATGAGGCCACGACTTTTAAGGATGGGAGTAATATGGGCTAACCATAGGGGATAATTGTTACGATCAAGCTTGATGAATAGAAGATTAGAGACAGATGTGTGTATATGGTTACTGGAAAGAGAAGAAGAAGCAGAAGCAGTTGCAGTAGCAGAGGAGGAAGCCATAATAGCAAGTGCAATGAAAGATGAGTAGATTATAAGGACTGGAAAAAAAACAGACGTGAGTCACTGAAGCTTTGATACCATGAAGGAATAATATTGAGATGAGTTGAAAGCCTTGGATGCAAGGCGTGTGTATTGATTGTCATATAAATATTGTTTACAAGAGACATAATGATGACTATACAATAATAGCTTACAGCAAAAAGATAACTATATAACAATAGTTTAATAATAGTACATAACATAATCATGACAAAGGATAAGAGTGTGGAGAGGAATTTTGAGTTGATGACACGTCAAAAGATGATTCATTATTATGCAGATTCTGTTTATCACGAGAATTACGTCATTTCTTCAAACGTTTGCAATCATATCATGTCTTTAAGAATGGGGTAATCGAACTTAGGATATCACTTAAGCTACAAGTCTTTGTCTCTTCTTATCTTTTTTTGACAATTTTAAACTTATAGAACTTTATTGTTAACCGATCAGAACTATAATTAACGAGAGAAAGTACTAACTTTCAATAAGAAGGACTAAAGCGAAAAACGAGTTACACGACAATGACCATAACATAATTTGACATTTCTTTAGAACAAACTGAAGGCCCAAACATTCAATACACAAATTTTATGTTCATGGGCACCCTTTTAAATTTAAGTGGTGTTCATGTCCTCTATATTCTTTTGGAAAATCATTCATCCAATTCTATCAAAACCAGTGAGAATTGACCCGTACGTTTGGCATTTCATTGAAAAAGGAACAAAAGAAAATTGTCTTATGGAGTGTTTCATGACTACCCTTGGTGGCCAATTGATTTGGGTGTTGAATGGAAATACAATGCACAGGAAGCTCCCATTCTCCAGATCATTGTTATAGTTGTCGACGTACTTCTTCCTCTCTGGGCAAAGAGCTCATATTTCCAAAACATTTCAACAATTGCAATCATTAAGAAAGAGTTTCATAGAGGAACGGCAATTCTAATTTGCATGATTTGGTCAATTGATATATCATCATATTTAATGTTCATTTGTGTGACTTACGTGCATATCAATTTGAGGGCATAATGGTCATTACCCCAAAAAAACAAAAACCCTTCAAATGAGTCATCATCAGTATGACCATTAATAAAAATCTTGATATAAACCCAAAAAAATGGGCTTACATTGATCCTACAAAGCACCTGCGTTTTCCGTAATCAACGCTTTAAGCTTTTGGGTTTATGCCTAATTTTTTAGAGATATTTAGTTATATACCCATTCTTAGTAATATTGATATAGATAAACCTTACACAATTTAATTTCTATAAACAAATCCAAAAAATGATAGCTGACCTTACTGAATTTAATTGTGATTATTAAATTACTTTGATACCCTATTGAGTGTTTTAGGTTTTTTTTTATGAGGTTTTGGAGTTGAGCTTGTTTTAAGAAATCGATGACAGTTTTGTAATTTTTAGGAAGTTCGAAGCGTCTTTGTTATGTTATAAATGGGCTTTGAGTGTGTTTCTAAAGTCCATTTCATATGGGATTTTTTTTATTTTATAGTGTGGGCACTTATATTAGGTATAATAGTGAATCTCTTAATTTTTTTATCTGGTATAAGTGATATTCTACTTTAATCTAATCTAAACTATGAAGAGGGATTCGAACTCAGTTAAGAGTGGGGAGTACATTCACTCTAGCTAACTTGATTAAGCTTGCCTATTAAGAGAAAGTTGATTGTAAATAAAGCAGAAGCGATGGCAGCCCTCAAGGACGCCTCTTTCTTGGCAGTGGAGAAAAGGGTTGTGACTAGTCGAATCACATTCTAAAGTATTGATCCAGAGCATAAAATAAAGGGTAACATAAAAAGATGATTGGAACCATTTGCAGGCCAGTAGAGTTGCGATGAGTTCCGGCAGGACCAACCCCTATCCTCCCTAGTTTTCGTTCTCAACAACGATGAACACCCGTGTCCCCCAAGAAACTAAGGCGATCGGGACAAGGTTCGACGTTTTTCCACCAGTGCAGCGTCTTTGGTTTCCCTTGCTTCCCTGTTGTGTCGAGTGTGTCTCTACTTTTCCGGTTCCTTTCTAGTTGTCTTTGGGTGTCCTCACTAGTTTCTGGGGCACCGTCTATGGAATCTCTGATGTTAAAAAATACAAAATAAAGAAAAATTCAAGAATGGGTGAAAAACAGAGATGGATAGGACACTACTCTAGCTCTCATAAGATATTGTTGGTTGGAGAGGGAGACTTCTCATTTTCTGCTTGTTTGGCCCGAGCTTTTCGCTCTGCGACTAACATGGTTGCAACCACTTTTGAATCGGAAGGTACATTAATTTTTCAAGTATACCTTGTTTTTATTTTTATTTTTTGTTTTTTGTTTTACATTAGCTAATTAATTTAATCAATATTATAAATATGCCAACGGGTCTAGCCGAATGAAAAAAAATATTGACTTATAAACCAGAAATCTCAAGTACAAACCCCACGGCATATTGGTTAGGGTGTGTATGTGAGAAACCCCCTCCCTAATTTAGATTATCGCTTGCACTAAAAAAATAATTTAATATTATATAAATGTTGGAAGTTCAGATACTCTATTGAAGGAACATTGGAGCAGTGAGGCACATGTGGATGAGTTGCAGAGAAGAGGATGCTTGGTGTTACATGAAGTTGATGCATATGACATGGACCAGCATCCCACCCTTATGTTCATGAAATTTGATATTATCGTCTTCAACTTTCCTCATGCAGGCCATGACTATTGGCTATGCGAAAGAGACAATGAGCTCATCCGGTAAGTGACCAAGCAGATCAAACTTGTCACAAGTATTCATATCAGGGATGCTTTAATTTCCGATAGTCTTGATCCATTAATGGTGGCATCCATTAGGTGTCGTAGTAGGGTTGGATTAGCATAATCCAATCTCGTACTAAAAAATGAAATAAGAGATAATCCCGCCATAATTTCATTAGCTGCTACAATTTTGTAAGTTCACTTATCCTAAGAAAACAAGGGTGAGATACATAATCTCACTATTCCAAGTATGTGACCCCAGACCGACAATCCGGGAATCGGAGGACCATGACACTAAGCTCTTAGTTGTAATCCCCATGCAATTCAAACCAATCTTAGTTATCAAGCATGACCTTAAACTCTTATTGATTTTCACATGTTTTTGTAATTAATACTATTAGTTACTTCATACTCTGCTCTTAGTGATCAGTTTGGGATTTCAATTGAATTTTAGAAGGCACAGGGGTTTGCTAGAAGCATTTTTCCGAAGTGCCAGTGGGATGCTGGGCGAAGGTGGGGAAATTCATGTTTCACACAGAGACGGCTACCCTTATGATAATTGGAAGTTGAAGAAGCTTGCTAAGAAAGCCGGCCTGGTTTTGAAAGAGAAAGTGTGGTTCGAAAAGTCGGACTACCCTGGCTACCACCAGAAGAGAGGTGGAGGCATCGAGAGCAACAAAACATTTCCTCTCAAAGAATGTTACACCTTCAAGTTTTCTCTGAAACAAGAAGCAAGTCGTGAATTAGTGCCTGAGGTTCCCGCTGATTTTGTAAAGGTCCCTTCCCTCTCTCTCTCTCTCTCTCTCTCTCTCTCTCTCTCTCTCTCTCTTGTTCCCATTGTGTCTGTCTACTTGTCAATTCATTTTCTCCATCTATGTCTCTGTTGTTTCCTTTGTCTTAACATTCTCACAAACTCAGTCTTGGGTCTTTTTGCTCTGTGGGGTTTGCGAAGATGAGTGGATGTGAGTTCAGGGTCTCAATCTCAAACAGCGTGAGAAAGACGATCCAGGACATCAAGGAGATAACGGGAAGTCATAGTGAGGAGGAAATCTATGCAATGCTCAAGAGATGTTACATGGATCCCAACGAGACCGCCCAGAAGCTTCCTCTTCAGGGTACCTACAATTGCTTTTTTGCTTTGCTCCTTTTGCTAAAGTTCTGTTTCACGGGGTTTTATTTGATTTTGATCATGCGGGAAGTGGGAATTGAGTTGGGTTTGATTTGCTGTAATGGGTTTTCAATGTTTGTTTGAGCTCGCACTTTGTTGGTTCATAGCAATCATGTTCAGGCATTTCAGAATGACTTTTTTTTTTTGTCGTACATTTCAGAATGGCTAGTGCGATCACTTCGTGTACATTTAGAAAATTTGAACTTAATTTTACCTTAAACTTGTGGCTATTTTTGGGGTACAGAAGTAAGCTATAGCTTGCACTTATAGGAAAATACTTCCCTCCTTTCCGTATAAGTAGGAACTTTCACTATGACATGTGTGCATAAATTTTTTTTGTGTGTGTTTTTGATGAATTATTTTGGCACATATGTCAAACCGTGATTTGCAAGGAGGAGCTAGCATCTCCTTAACTTGTTATTGCAGTGAGCTCTATGAAGTGGTCTTTTCCTGGAATAGGGTTTGATTTTTAACTGGATAATACTTCCCTCCTTGCCTAATGATGTAACTCAACCACAATCAGACACGTGTCTAGTATTGTCTTGGAGTTTAAACTCCAACTAGGTGGACTTCTCCATATTTTTTTTTTTTTTTTTTTCCCTTTAAACGACTGAAATAATACTCTTATGTATTGATCTGCAGATCCATTTCATGAGGTCAAAAGGAAACGTGACAAGAGAAAAGAGGTAAGAAATTCTAAATATGAGCTGATTTTTACCGTCAGTTAATTGGCGGGTAAGGTAGTGGATTTCTGGTATGTTGTCTCGTTAAGCAACTCGTTTTATGTTCTTTGTGAAATACAAACTTTATAATGTGGTTTTTCCTTACAAATATGTGGAACTGGTTTTTGGTATTATTTTCCTTCTCATTCATATATAATTATTATTTCTTCAAATTTAAATACCAATTAGTTGTCTCTTGCAGAATCTGAACAACATAGAGTCTGCAGAGTCGCCGTGGAGACCTGGAATGCAGGGACGGGAAGGTAAGAGCGGTTGGGTGAATTTCTCACCTCGTTATATGTCACATGGTTAGTGAAATTAGAACGTCTTTGAGGGTCACTATTGCTTGCATTTTTTCTTTTTAACCTGGTCGATTAGGGCACAACGTTATGTTTGAAATTAGAACTTCTTGGCAGATGCTGGTGATGGTAGAAATTCGGCTCCTCGAGTTGCTTCCTCTTTTCCAATCTCTCGTAAGACAAAAAATAAACAGAGAAGTCTGGTAACAAGGTGACAATAATTTTAAAACCCGAATGCCTTTTTATAAATTTTACGGCCATTTGTCTTGAATGCAGTTTATATTGCGTTGTAAAACTTACATGTTTAAGTATCATTTGCAGCTCTCGACCGATCATTGTGGATGGTCCTACCAATGTGGCTGATACTACAAGAAAAAACCCTTTTAGCGACCAAACGTTTTTGGTCGCCTAATGTATGTTTTTAGTCGTTGATTAATATTGCCGACAAAAATTTCGTCGCAATCTAGTCGTCGTAGAAGGGGCGTCGTAGATACTAGAAACAACGACAAGAAACTATTTTGGTCGGTGATTCTTATAAGCAACCAATAGTTCTCGTCGCCCATTTCTCATAATTTCGTCGTTGATCCCTTGTCTCTTTGGCGCGAAAGTCCAAGGGATTGGCAACCAAATAAATATTTGGTCGCAATTTACCATTGGCGTCCTACAGTTTGGGTCTTCAAAAGTGTAAAAGTTTGGTCGTTGAAGTTATGTTTATTGGCGACCAAATAAAAATTTGGTCTTGGTTTATATTTAATGTCAATATTTTTGGTCACTTATTAATTAAAGCTTTGGTCGGGAAAACCTATCTACTTCCAAGTTTTTTCTCAAATATTGAATTATTTTGTCGCCAATATCAAGTTATTTGGTCGCCAAGGATGTTGATTTTGAGGTTTTTTTAAATTTTTTAAAAACTGAAAAATATATTTTATTGAATATGAATAATTTTCTTTTTCTTTTTCTATAATTAAATTAATATAGTTTTTATAAAACTTTTATTAAATGTTCCAAATAAAATTACCATATATAAGACTTCCCCAATTAAATATTCTACAAAGTACACAACATACACCCTAAAAACATATCATACTTCATATGCAACATTTTCTTTTTAAAAGCAAAAGGGATTCATAAGCAAAATATAGTGACATAGCATAATTAACAAAATCACCATAGTTACTGCACATGAGATCAAAGTCATGTCTACTAAGACATATGAAATATAAATAAAAGTTACAGCTTACACATATACCTCCACTGTCCTTCAAAAACACACAAAAGTACTTCATCATCTCTTTAAGTCTTAGGAGCAGTTGCCACAAGCAACAGAAACATATGCATCCATTCAAACCAAAGCCTATATAAAATTTCAGCTAAGTCTATATACTACTTAATATATGGATGAGCAATGTGTGTGATCACAATCACACTTATAGTCAGAAGTATGGTGAATCTGACCACATACCTAAGTCATATTCTTGATCATATTATTGATCACACATATCTTGGATTTGAAACAAAAACCACATACCTAAGTCAGATTGTAGGATTTGAGTCCATCAAAGTCACAAAATCACCAAGATCATCCATACCCAAAACAACCAAAAGGTCTAAAACCTACCTAATGACCATGAACAATATCTTCAAGACCAGTATACACACCATCAACACCACCTTGTAAGTTGTCACTGTGATCAGTTGTAGAATCATCAAAATAAGAAGAATCTTGTCGGAGCCAAGGTCCCTTACCATTGCACTTACTGTTGCGTTTACGCTTTCTAGATCTATCATTAATCCCAGCTTGCAGCTGCTTAACGATGTCACAAAGTTTTTCCACAGTTTATGAGAGCTTATTGTATCTATCATCTTCAGTCATAGAGTTTTTGCCGTATCTACTTGTAGAGCGAGAACTAGTCTCCACTCGAAGATTCGAGCCCAATCCAATCCTAAGTTCTTTATTCATAATCCCCAATTGGTGCATGTCTGAAACTGAGATCTATTCAGAAGCGTTGCTTGAAGTCACAAACCCCTGCTGAATGTACATTGCCATTGCTGCTTTCATTTTCTTCTACAAAAAAGGAAGTCTAGTTGTGTTAGTAAAAGTCAAACATTAAAAAAAAAAAAAAAAATTTGAACATGTAGCTTACTAAAAGTATAGGAAAATTTATTATTTACCCCCTTATTCTCAGCAGCTTCATTGACCCATGCCTTTATCCCAGTGCATATATGCATGTTGTTCCAATCGTCGATAAGTGTAACATGTTGACCCTTCTACATTTTCCCAAGAAAAAAAAAGAGTTTAAGAAATCAAAAGGGGTCTAATATGATCAAGACAACAAGAAATCACAAGGGGTCATTTTATTAATATATTTTGCTTCCACACAGTACCATTTCACCTAATTTCAGTCAAACCCATTGATATTCTTGCTGCCGTGCTATTCGGATTATTTCAACAGATATCACATTCACCTTTACTTTAACACATTCACCTTTACTTTAATGCTTTTCCTTTTCCAATAACTAACAAAGGAGGACTACTTGAACTTAGTAGGAATAACATTAAATGTAAAGAATTTACTGATTACCTTCTCGGCTGCTTCCTTATGTTTCAGGAAAGGGCTTGAACCTTCTATGTGTTCATATTCTTTCGTTTTTCTGTTATCAACATTGGCTTTGCACCTTTTCTTCAATAAAAGCACATAGAATTTGTTATATTTCTTCTAACTAATAAATAAGAAAATGATTATAATCAATGAGTCACAATAGTACCTAATTAATTAAGATACCTGGTATCTCTCATCTATGTACAAGTTATCAACGACTAACCAGTGCCACTCCTCTATTTTCCTATGAGTTACGAAGACCTTGTTAGTGGGAGGTGTGGCCCGTGCAAGCTGAAGGTCTTATAATCAGTGTTTGTGACTTATTAACCACAAAACAAGTACCAAGCCCCACAGTTGGACCACAAGTGTTCCTATGCTTTGACAAAGTCTCTAAACGATCGCCCTGGCCTAAAAACCAAAAACAACTTGTCTAAGAGTCTAAATTGTTTGTACAATTGGAGTTCTGCTCCTGAAATCAGCTCAAATTTAAAAATAAATTCATATAAACATCCATATGAAATTGGAGTTCTGGTCCTATATACATCTGCCAACAATTAAGTTTATATAAAATCCGAGACAAATCAGTTCAGTATTCATAATACGTCCATACTTCCAATCATTAGTCATCATAGCATATTAAGTCCATAATAAAAACATCTTCAGCATCATAATAAACTCATTTTCTACCTGTGTGAGGAGTTGCTAGCGAGGCAGATGTAGACTCCTGATGTGGATGCGGTGACTGCAATGGCGGCTGATCACATGGGTGCTCATATTGGTGATCTTGTTGTCATGGTGCCTCTTGTGGTCGTGGTGCATGTGGAGCTGATCTTTGTTTCTTAATAGGATCATTATTTTTCTTCAATTAAAATTTAGATTTTTTATTTTCTAATATTATTACAATATTACTTATTCTTATGCCTTTGAAATTACCTCATCTCTTTGTAGCTGTAAACTGTACGTGCTTTGCTTGCATTTGGTTTTACTTTAGGTAAATTATCCTAGCCTCACTTGAAAAATCTGCCCCCAATGAATTGCCAACATCCCAACATCTAAATCCTATTGTCTAATTGCTGAATCTGTGTGTTTTTTTTTTTTTTTTTCCAAAGTACTGAATCTGTTCAATTACTAAATATGTATTTAGAATTTTTATATCATTTATCGCTATAAAAATAATATGGAAATTAAAAAAAAACAAAAATTATATGCAATTCAACAACCAAAATCATATGCAATCATACAAATCCAGCAAAATTTGTAAATTTTCATAACCCACAAAACCTTAACTACAAATCCACCAACATAAAAACTGCATAAATTAAAAAAGTACCTCTTAAGCAAATAATTCAACAACCTACAGAAAACTGGAGACAAATGAGAAAAGTATATCAATGCTAGAAAATAAATTTCAAACTAGTAAAAGTCAAATAATAAAAATACCAAACTTAGCGTGTTTGGAGAGACCAAAGACTCTAATTTCAACCTTGCGAGTGCATACTTGCACAAGTTTAGTGCATCAAACACTCACAAATTTGGCCAATATCCAAACAAAGGTTCTAAAATAATTTTTATACTCTAACCTTTTAATAAACCAGTCCCAAATAAGCTCTGAATCAGGACCAACTCAATAAGAACTCGAATCCAAATCAGGCCCTTCTTTGTGCGCAAACGATTTTGAGGACCTGATCACCAAAACAATATTAATTTTCACTACTGAAGCTCATCATTCCACAAAACAAGACATCATAATTTTCTAATATCACTATGTAACTTGTAGTCAGTAACATTGAGAGCAATGGATGTGAACAGATAGTTTTATCACTATGTATTTAAATCCCGAATTTTCGAATATATGATGTTCCATTTTCTTTGCATTATTTGAATTTATTTTTTTCCAGAACCACACTTATAATCTGAACATTTTTTGCTTATCATGAGCAGAATTTCATTATAGAAAAGCCATGCCATTTTCAAGGGGAAATGAGAGTTGAAAAAAGACTCCAAGAGTAAAAAAGCAAGCAAAAGTGTACATCCATAACATGAAATTTTCAAAGGCCATCCATAGATTTTGGGAGGACCAGAAGAATTAGAATATATTTATCTTTGCAAAGACCAGCTTCGGTTCCCTTTCTCCCTTTGGGGAAACTTAAATCACTCCAAGGGAACCCAATCCCTCATCATGTGTTCACATACATTGCTCTGCATATTATCATCCATATTGACAATTATGTGTATGTGTGTGTGCGTTTGGAGACAGACCTTTCCACTAAACCGGAAAGCAAGTAAATTTAGTCTAATAAGTTCAAAGTTTTGTCATCATCAAACCACAATCGAACCTTTGACCATCATCAGACCTTGGACCCCAAACGCACAAACTTATTACAGTCTAATAAGTGTAAAGTTTTGTAATCTAATAAGCTCAAATATAATACAAAGACTAAAGAAAAACATAACCTTGGACCATCATCATACCACAATCGAATAAATATAGATGAAATTGAGAGGAAATAATAAAAAAAAATTGTTAAAGCAACTACCTTCTTCAAATTCTGCTCATTGAATGACAATAAACAAACTGAATGCAAATTATGAAAGCTTGGGACTGGATTTTCGCTTGACCTCAGGGAAAAAAGGAGGAGTGGGTTTTGATAGTGGGTTGGTGGATGGGTTAGATTTGGGGTTGAGCAGAGAGACAGAGTGTGAGTGAGAGAATGGGATGTAAAGATGAGCGGCATTGGGTGTGGCTTCACGTCATCTCTCTAGGTTACAGAGATGACAGAGAGAGTGAGTGAGAGAGGGTTTGGTTGAACAGAGCAAAGTTTTCTCTTGCCTTTTTTTTTTTTTGTCTGAAAGCTAAGTGTTCTCTGATTGTGAAGTAAATGGGAAGAAAAGATAATAAAGCCAGGGCATTTATTGCTTACCCTTTTCAACGACCAGATTTTTTTTTGTCGTACCTTTGCAACTACCAATATTATATTAAAACGCTGTCGTATTACTAAAAGTATTGGTCGGCAAAAACCTTTAGCGACCAACCCTTTTGGTTGCTTCGTTATTGCCAAATTTTAGGCGGGAATATAAAAATGGCGACAAAAATGAACCAACAAAGCGACCAAAAGTTTGGTCGCCAAATAATTTTAGATTTCGCGCCACCTAGCTCTTATCCCAAAGCACTAGTTAGAGACCAAAATAATATTTGGTCGCTCAAATCCATTTTAGAGACTAAAAGTTTTGTCGCATAATGTGCCACTTCTCGTCGCTGAACATAATCCACAAGGTTCCGCATATGCAAAAATCCAACCAAAGTTTGGACGACCATATCGGAAATTTTGGTCGCCATTTAAATCATCAGAGACCAAAAATTATTTGGTCGCTCATTAATTGTCGCTAATCATATTTTTCCTTGAGATGGATGGTCGTATGATGTGCATCCCTCCCATTTATCTGGATGGGAGTTATGCCCATCACCTGTTGGATGGGATGTGCATCCCTCCCATTTATCTGATGAATGGTATGATGTGCATCCCTCCCATTTATCTGATGGATGGTCTGATGTGCATGCCCCCCCTTTATCTACTGGATGGGAATGATATTTTTATTTCAATAGGTAGGAAGGGGAGGGGGAATATTAAGTTGGATTTTGCACGGATTCAAATCGTTTTTACCCCTAATTCTTCAGACTCAAATCTTAAGTTCACAACTTTATTAAGAATTATTTAAGTTTAATTTTTTCCATGGATATTCTTCATTTAATCTTTATAAATAACTTCTTAATTTAATTTTTTCAACAATTTAACCTAAAAAAAATTAAAATTCTATAAATATAATAATTTTATTTGAGAAATAGGTGGGTATTTATAGAGTTTTGAGGTTGGATATGATCTAGATTAATTTAAAATATTATTTTAACCGTTGAATTTAAATTTTAGCCGTTGGATCTATTTATTACCGTTAAAATAGCTTGGATTTAATATGGATCATTGATTTGAATTATTGTTGGAATAAAAAAGAACAAGAAAAAAAAAGTGTTGATGCAGCAGTGTGCGACAACTTCTGCAACACTAGTGGCACATGCCCCATTATTTCCTCTTTTCACATGGGCGGCATCATGGTATTCTGCCCCAACTTTGAGTTTTCCCAAATTTTAGCTCCTTACTTTTCTTGGGTTGAGAGAGGAATTTGGTTAAAATTTAGGGTTTTTTGGGTTTGGCATGATGGATTGGAGATGCCCTAAGGAGGCTCAAAACCAAGATGCCATTTGGAGAGGGAAAGGAGGAGGGGAGGACCGCATACCACTATGGTTGTGCCCTAAAAACCAAGCATGGGATGAAATCTCCTAATAATAAAGGGCAATTTATATTGTTCTCTTTTACATTTCATTTTTTTGCCAAACTTCGGAAGAAGAGGGGAATGGTGTGGTGATGTGCGGTGCACACGCACTTGAACACATGATCGCATGGTCACATGGTTGGGTAAAGGCAATGCCAACCACTAAGCTACTTTTTCTTTAAAGTACAAAGTCAGAGATTACAAAATATGAGAAAAAATAATCTAATATAGATTATATTTGAGAAATATTTTATCTTTATCGATCGTATCCCAAAAGTTTCTAATTGTATGGTTATCAAATGGGTATATAAGACAAATTAAAAAAAGGTATTGATAAACTGATAAATTTAGCATCATAATATTTCAATTATGATGGATGTATTATCACATGGATATGGATGGATGTATTATCACATGGATGGATGTATTATCACGTCTATCACATGAATGTATTATCACGTGTGTTATAATATTATTGATCAGAGATAACAAATTGATATCCCAATTTCATGGAAGTGTTTCTCCTCCTAGTGGGGCAGCACATTGCTTGCTCTCAAGTGTTAGGTTGAGAATGTGACCAACTTCCTTGAGTTAAATATTGGGGACGCCCATCTTTCTCTTTTTTTTTGTCGTACATTTCAGAATGGCTAGTGCGATCACTTCGTGTACATTTAGAAAATTTGAACTTAATTTTACCTTAAACTTATGGCTATTTTTGGGGTACAGAAGTAAGCCCCAGCTTGCACTTATAGGAAAATACTTCCCTCCTTCCCGTGTAAGTAGGAACTTCCACTATGACGTGTGTATAAGTTTTTTTTGTGTGTGTTTTTGATTAATTATTTTGGCACATATGTCAAACCGTGATTTGCAAGGAGGAGCATCTCCTTAACTTGTTATTGCAGTGAGCTCTGTGAAGTGGTCTTTTCTTGGAATAGGGTTTTATTTTTGACTGGATAATGCTTCCCTCCTTGCTCATAAGGAGGAACTCCTCCTTGCCTAATGATGTAACTCAACCACAATCAGACACATGTCTAGTATTGTCTTGGAGTTTAAACTCCAACTAGGTGGACTTCTTGCTCCATCTATTTTGTTTTTTTTTCTTTAAACTGAAATAATACTCTTATGTATTGATCTGCAGATCCATTTCATGAGGTCAAAAGGAAACGTGACAAGAGAAAAGAGGTAAGAAATATGAGCTGATTTTTACTGTCAGTTAATTGGCGGGTAAGGTAGTGGATTGCTGGTATGTTGTCTCGTTAAGCAACTCATTTTATGTTCTTTGTTAAATACAAATTTTATAATGTTGTTTTTCCTTACAAATATGTGGAACTGGTTTTTGGTATTATTTTCCTTCTCATTCATATTTAATTATTATTTCTTCAAATTTAAATACCAATTAGTTGCCTCTTGCAGAAACTGAACAACGTAGAGTCTGCAGAGTCGCCGTGGAGACCTGGAATGCAGAGCGGTTGGGTGAATTTCTCACCTCGTTATATGATGTCACATGGATGGTCGAGGTGATGTGCATCCCTCCCATTTATCTGATGGATGGTCTGATGTGCATGCCCCCCTTTTAGCTACTGGATGGGAATGATATTTTTATTTCAATAGGTAGGAAGGGGAGGGGGAATATTAAGTTGGATTTTGCTCGGACTCAAATCGTTTTTCCCCCCAATTCTTCAGACTCAAATCTTAAGTTCGCAACTTTATTAAGAATGATTCAAGTTTAATTTTTTTCATGGATATCTTTTCTTCATTTAATCTTTATAAGTAACTTCATAATTTAATTTTTTGAACAATTTAACTTAAAAAAAATTAAAATTCTATAAATATAATTTTATTTGAGAAATAGGTGGGTATTTATAGAGTTTTGAGGTTGGATATGATCTAGATTAATTTAAAATATTATTTTAACCGTTGAATTTAAATTTCAGCCGTTGGATCTATTTATTACCGTTAAAATAGCTTGGATTTAATATGGATCATTGATTTGAGTTATTGTTGGAATAAAAAAGAACAAGAAAAAAGTGTTGATGCAGCAGTGCGCGACAACTTTTGCAACACTAGTGGCACATGCCCCATTATTTCCTCTTTTCACATGGGCGGCATCATGGTATTCTGCCCCAACTTTGAGTTTTCCCAAATTTTAGCTCCTTACTTTTCTTGGGTTGAGAGAGGAATTTGGTTAAATTTTAGGGTTTTTTGGGTTTGGCATGATGGATTGGAGATGCCCTAAGGAGGCTTAAAACCAAGATGCCATTTGGAGAGGGAAAGGAGGAGGGGAGGACCGCATACCACTATGGTTGTGCCCTAAAAACCAAGCATGGGATGAAATCTCCTAATAATAAAGGGCAATTTATATTGTTCTCTTTTACATTTTATTTTTTTGCCAAACTTCGGAAGAAGAGGGGAATGGTGTGGTGATGTGCGGTGCACACGCACTTGAACACATGATCGCATGGTCACATGGTTGGGTAAAGGCAATGCCAACCACTAAGCTACTTTTTATTTAAAGTACAAAGTCAGAGATTACGAAATATGAGAAAAAATAATCTAATATAGATTATATTCGAGAAATATTTTATCTTTATCGATCGTATCCCAAAAGTTTCTAATTGTATGGTTATCAAATGGGTATATAAGATAAATAAAAAACAGGTATTGATAAACTGATAAAATTAGCATCATATTTCAACTATGATGGATGTATTATCACATGGATGAATGTATTATCACGTCTGTCACATGGATGTATTATCACGTGTGTTATAATATTATTGGTCAGAGATAACAAATTGATATCCCAATTTCATGGAAGTGTTTCTCCTCCTAGTGGGGCAGCACATTGCTTGCGCTCAAGTGTTAGGTTGAGAATGTGACCAACTTCCTTGAGTTAAATATTGGGGACGCCCATCTTTCTCTTTTCATACTATGGAGAACTTTGAGGTAGTGGAGACTAGACTAGGCAAACGGGTCGAATTTGTCGTGTTCGTGTCAACCCGTTTGAAGGGACACGACCCGTTAAGTTGATGAGTAAAAAATACTAGACATACACATGACCTATTACAACTTGCGAATGACACGACACAACTCGTTTCACCCATTAATAATTTAAAAAGAAAAAGAAAAAGAAAAGCACTAATGCACGAACATCACACAAACCCATTCATTTTTGTTTTGCACTCTTGAGGCAGCTGACATGCCCTCTCAATCTCATCCATCCTGCCTCAAAATTGTAACACACCAATTGGCCGGAAAAGAATGAGAAGAATGTGGAGAAGTTGGTTGAAAAAAGGGAGGAAGGCTGGCTTTAGTGGATGCTCCCATTGTAGTAAAAGAAGGAAGAAATGGAGATAGTAAAATTCTCGAATGGAGTGACAAAGATGCTCTCTTTTAGTTAAACTAACCAACTTAGGCCAATGAAGTATATCTCAGTTGGTTGAGCTCTTTCACCTCTATCCATATGGGCAGAGGTTTGAAACTCTAAGGCACCCAATGAATATTTGTGTAAACCCACTCCTCTAATCGCTTGTACTATAATAAATAAGCCCATTTGAGCATAACATATTATACAAAAACCCATATAAAGCCTATTTGGAGAGAAAAACTCAAAACTAGCAACTAGTCATTTTATAATTGGTTCTAAGTGTGTTAAAATTTTGTAAGAACCAATTAGAAAATAATAAGTGGCTAATTTTCTATTTTTCTCCCCAAATATGTCATATTGGAATGAACCTCTTTATAGAAAGTCAAAAATCAATGAACTGGCCTCGATTTCAGTACCCTATATATCTCTCCTCAACCAAAAATTCAACAAAAGCTCAATAATTGAGTTGAATGACCAACCTGAAAATAGAGTACACGTTAAGAGACCATTGGCCTAATAAACCATTTTATGTATTTATTTATTTTTTTAAAGATAAAAATTGAAATGACTAATTGACTTTTAAAATTAATAGAACAATTGACAAATTTGAAAGTAAATAACAAGAGTAAACCATGAGTAAAAATAGGAGGACTATATAATCGAATTGAAAGACCAAAAGTGAAATTTAGGTACAAATTAAGGGCCTAAACCTCACTTGATTTGATCTACCTATTTTATCTTTTTCAGTTCTAAAATTTTAAAAACTAAAATGTAAAAAGAAAAAGAAAAAGAAAAAAACCAATTCTCACACTTATAAGCGTCTGTCAAGGGACTAGTATATATATATATATAAAGTTATTGGTAAGCCTTAGAGAATAATCAAACCAAAAAGAAAAAGGCCAGTACTAGAATTCGAATCCTATGTGTTACTTTAAGCAGTGGTGGTACATGAAATTCAGTAGTGAGGGCCAAACCAGCACCGTCTAGGAGAAAAAAGAGAGAAAGGGAGAGAAGAAGAGAGAAAAGGAACAAAATAACTAAGAGAGAGAGGGCAAAGAGAGAAGAAATAATTAAAAGGTGAAGGAAATTTGGGCTGACGGAGTTCTTTTAAGAAAAGTGTGGGCTTATTTGACTTAAAGTAATACATAATATGTAGGCCATGGCCTATAGTGGTCATTAGGTGGGTCCGCTAGGCCCACAGTTGAAATCCTTTCCTGCATTATGTGGCGTTTGGCCATTTGTCCTTGTTTTATTTTATTTTTTCTTAATACAAGTGATGGTCAAAAATTAGATCATACATACATTATCAAAATGTTATGGAGATTCGGATCATAAATCACTCCATTAGTCTGTAAGTCAAAACTCTTTTCATTCGCCTAAATCCGTTAACTTGGTGTTCTACCGGCCATTATTTATGGTTTATTGGAGAAGCCCCACTAGGCTGAAAGGCGACTCTAAACCTATAGGCAGCAGAGATTTGGATAACAAGCAGCTGCCGCACATCTTGGAAAATAGGCAGTCTTTCTGACCAAGGAGATTCAGAGTTTATCTCTTTCCTCCTCGTTTGTTTTCTATTTTATTCTTGAGTGTGCAGAGTTTGGTATATTTGGAATCTTGAATTTGTGAGGTTAAACATTATTTTGTAACCTATGTTTGATGATAGGGAATTAATTTGTCATCTTCAAGCCACACAGACTATAAAGCCGAACCACTATAAATCTTAGTGTTTTTATTTGTTGTTTGGTTTGTTTTATAATGAAATCCTTGTTGAAATTGGCTCAAATTTGCTTGTGATGTGTTTTGTTATGGGCACCTACCTTAATGTTGTGAGTTTCACGTGATGGAGTTTTGGTGGAGTGCTTTTGCACTTCTATTAATTAGGCAGCCGAAAGCAAGATGGAAAAGTGGAGAAAATCATGGTGCATAAATAATGTATAGTTTTGGACATTATTTTGTGGGGGAGTCTAATTGGTTGGTGACATTTTGGGTTCCTTTATTTGTCCGTTGGAGCTGTCCACTTTGAGAAAGAATTGGTTTCTTTCTCTTTGTTTATTCCAAGTGGGTGTTTTATGTCACTAATAATGATGACTTCCAGCACATGGTTTGGCTTCTTTTTCCTCTTCACGTGGGTTGGCATTGGCTGGCTGGCTTTTGGAGTTGCTGCATGGGTTCATAAAAGGAGATGGAGGGTGCGGAAATGAGTATGCATGTGTGTGGGCAGTGTGCCGCACCATTTGGGTGCCGTGAGCACCATTTCTCAGAGAGGCTAAAACAGAAGTGAGGGACACTTCCACACAGAGAGAAATACTAGAGAGCATCTCCATGATGGTGGAGATAAACTCCTCTTTGGCTACACGAGATGTTGAAGGAAGATCAAGCCATTTCAAGGTTGAGTCTTCTTCATTTGTTCCTTGTGTTGGTGGGAGGTTTATTTCTTTGTATTGTTCTTAGTGTGTTCTTTCCTAGTGAGCAAGAACAATTCATGTGTTCTTGGCTCTTGTGTGTGGTTAGCTTGAGAGTGACATGGGTGTATTTGGGATTTGGGTTGTGAGAGTTAAACTCTGTAATTCCTAGGATAGGTGAGAGGGTTAATCTCCTTTTGGTTGTAATCTCTTTTGGGATACTAGTGGAATTTCTCGCTATCTTCGAACTGGATGTAGGCTACACACGGGCCGAACCAGTATAAATCCTTGTGTCGTTTGGATTTTTGTATTTCATATTTTTCTCTTGTTGTTTCAACGGTTTCATATCAACCACCACAGTGCAATCCGCTTCCGCTGCGCACAACAAGTGGTATCAGAGCTCCAGTTTTTTCGATCTGGTGGAGTTTTGTGTTCCTGATGATGGAACCAGGAGACGTTGAGAAAATATTAAATTATTTTGACAGGAGAAAAATTCCAGACTTTGGTGTTGAAGATGAGAGCCTTGTTAGTGCAACAGGGGCTGCTCAAAAGGCGTCAAAGGGTATCTAAGCATGGCCAGCAACGTGTTCCAACGATGGGGAAGGATGATGTCTTGAATCGGGCACTCACTGCGATTGGATTGCAGTTAGCGGACGGTGTTCTTCGTGAGGTTGCCGATGAGACTACACATGCTGGGCTATGGCTGAAATGGTGGAGAATACATATATGACCAAATCATTTCCAATCGGTTGTATGCCAAACAACGATTGTACACTCAGTGGTATGGCGGAAGGTACACTTAGTCAAAACTATCTTGTTGAGTTCAATAAGATTTTCATGAATGTGTAGGTCATGAATATGAAAATAGGATGATAAGGATCAGGCAGTAATGGAGGAAAATCGCGTTCCAAGGTGAATGTTCAGGAGGACAAATGCAACTTTGCCACAAGGACGGGCATTTGAGATTTGATTGCCCAAGAAAAAGAGTCTAATAATTCCTCTTGCAGGTGCTTTTGTGGATGTCGTAGGGAGGATAAAATTTATGTTCCTCCTATGATCGATGATTCCGGTGTGCCGTGCTTGGGGTGTGATTTTTTACTTGTCTTTGGTAACTTTTGAAAATTTCTTTTATGGTGGAGTTTCAAGAGTTTTTTTTTTTTTTTTTTTTTTTTTTGTGGGTGTTCCTTGTGGGTAGTGTGTAGTTTGTTGCTTTGATTTTCTCTATGTACTTTGGGTAGCATTGTTTATGGCTACATGGGTTTTTTTTTTTTCCTTTGACCATTAGATTTTCAAGTGAGGGTTTTGATTGTAAGGGGTTATCTTTTGGGAGGATGATTCCCTCCTATAGCAGCTGAAATTGTTCGTTCTGCTACTTGGTTGTCCAGACTCTGCGTGTATTGTAGCGGAAGAAGCTTGAGGTTCAAGCGTTTAAGGTTTGTGCAGTTTATGCACGTACATTCAGCTGGTGTGGCTTGGTTATGAGGATGATAGAAGAGGTTCTTCTGTTGGGGTCATCCGGTTCGATCGAAGCACACATTTTTTGGTTGCAAGTTCAAGGAGTGCTTGAGCTTGATTTGGTAAGAGGTAGATGGGCGATAGAAAGTTCTACTGTGTGTCTTGGTAAATTTGTGCCAAGGTGGAGATTGTTGAAATTGGCTCAAATTTGCTTGTGATGTGTTTTGTTATGGGCACCTACCTTAATGTTGTGAGTTTCACGTGATGGAGTTTTGGTGGAGTGCTTTTGCACTTCTATTAATTAGGCAGCCGAAAGCAAGATGGAAAAGTGGAGAAAATCATGGTGCATAAATAATGTATAGTTTTGGACATTATTTTGTGGGGGAGTCTAATTGGTTGGTGACATTTTGGGTTCCTTTATTTGTCCGTTGGAGCTGTCCACTTTGAGAAAGAATTGGTTTCTTTCTCTTTGTTTATTCCAAGTGGGTGTTTTATGTCACTAATAATGATGACTTCCAGCACATGGTTTGGCTTCTTTTTCCTCTTCACGTGGGTTGGCATTGGCTGGCTGGCTTTTGGAGTTGCTGCATGGGTTCATAAAAGGAGATGGAGGGTGCGGAAATGAGTATGCATGTGTGTGGGCAGTGTGCCGCACCATTTGGGTGCCGTGAGCACCATTTCTCAGAGAGGCTAAAACAGAAGTGAGGGACACTTCCACACAGAGAGAAATACTAGAGAGCATCTCCATGATGGTGGAGATAAACTCCTCTTTGGCTACACGAGATGTTGAAGGAAGATCAAGCCATTTCAAGGTTGAGTCTTCTTCATTTGTTCCTTGTGTTGGTGGGAGGTTTATTTCTTTGTATTGTTCTTAGTGTGTTCTTTCCTAGTGAGCAAGAACAATTCATGTGTTCTTGGCTCTTGTGTGTGGTTAGCTTGAGAGTGACATGGGTGTATTTGGGATTTGGGTTGTGAGAGTTAAACTCTGTAATTCCTAGGATAGGTGAGAGGGTTAATCTCCTTTTGGTTGTAATCTCTTTTGGGATACTAGTGGAATTTCTCGCTATCTTCGAACTGGATGTAGGCTACACACGGGCCGAACCAGTATAAATCCTTGTGTCGTTTGGATTTTTGTATTTCATATTTTTCTCTTGTTGTTTCAACGGTTTCATATCAACCACCACAGTGCAATCCGCTTCCGCTGCGCACAACAAGTGGTATCAGAGCTCCAGTTTTTTCGATCTGGTGGAGTTTTGTGTTCCTGATGATGGAACCAGGAGACGTTGAGAAAATATTAAATTATTTTGACAGGAGAAAAATTCCAGACTTTGGTGTTGAAGATGAGAGCCTTGTTAGTGCAACAGGGGCTGCTCAAAAGGCGTCAAAGGGTATCTAAGCATGGCCAGCAACGTGTTCCAACGATGGGGAAGGATGATGTCTTGAATCGGGCACTCACTGCGATTGGATTGCAGTTAGCGGACGGTGTTCTTCGTGAGGTTGCCGATGAGACTACACATGCTGGGCTATGGCTGAAATGGTGGAGAATACATATATGACCAAATCATTTCCAATCGGTTGTATGCCAAACAACGATTGTACACTCAGTGGTATGGCGGAAGGTACACTTAGTCAAAACTATCTTGTTGAGTTCAATAAGATTTTCATGAATGTGTAGGTCATGAATATGAAAATAGGATGATAAGGATCAGGCAGTAATGGAGGAAAATCGCGTTCCAAGGTGAATGTTCAGGAGGACAAATGCAACTTTGCCACAAGGACGGGCATTTGAGATTTGATTGCCCAAGAAAAAGAGTCTAATAATTCCTCTTGCAGGTGCTTTTGTGGATGTCGTAGGGAGGATAAAATTTATGTTCCTCCTATGATCGATGATTCCGGTGTGCCGTGCTTGGGGTGTGATTTTTTACTTGTCTTTGGTAACTTTTGAAAATTTCTTTTATGGTGGAGTTTCAAGAGTTTTTTTTTTTTTTTTTTTTTTTTTTTGTGGGTGTTCCTTGTGGGTAGTGTGTAGTTTGTTGCTTTGATTTTCTCTATGTACTTTGGGTAGCATTGTTTATGGCTACATGGGTTTTTTTTTTTTCCTTTGACCATTAGATTTTCAAGTGAGGGTTTTGATTGTAAGGGGTTATCTTTTGGGAGGATGATTCCCTCCTATAGCAGCTGAAATTGTTCGTTCTGCTACTTGGTTGTCCAGACTCTGCGTGTATTGTAGCGGAAGAAGCTTGAGGTTCAAGCGTTTAAGGTTTGTGCAGTTTATGCACGTACATTCAGCTGGTGTGGCTTGGTTATGAGGATGATAGAAGAGGTTCTTCTGTTGGGGTCATCCGGTTCGATCGAAGCACACATTTTTTGGTTGCAAGTTCAAGGAGTGCTTGAGCTTGATTTGGTAAGAGGTAGATGGGCGATAGAAAGTTCTACTGTGTGTCTTGGTAAATTTGTGCCAAGGTGGAGATTGTTGAAATTGGCTCAAATTTGCTTGTGATGTGTTTTGTTATGGGCACCTACCTTAATGTTGTGAGTTTCACGTGATGGAGTTTTGGTGGAGTGCTTTTGCACTTCTATTAATTAGGCAGCCGAAAGCAAGATGGAAAAGTGGAGAAAATCATGGTGCATAAATAATGTATAGTTTTGGACATTATTTTGTGGGGGAGTCTAATTGGTTGGTGACATTTTGGGTTCCTTTATTTGTCCGTTGGAGCTGTCCACTTTGAGAAAGAATTGGTTTCTTTCTCTTTGTTTATTCCAAGTGGGTGTTTTATGTCACTAATAATGATGACTTCCAGCACATGGTTTGGCTTCTTTTTCCTCTTCACGTGGGTTGGCATTGGCTGGCTGGCTTTTGGAGTTGCTGCATGGGTTCATAAAAGGAGATGGAGGGTGCGGAAATGAGTATGCATGTGTGTGGGCAGTGTGCCGCACCATTTGGGTGCCGTGAGCACCATTTCTCAGAGAGGCTAAAACAGAAGTGAGGGACACTTCCACACAGAGAGAAATACTAGAGAGCATCTCCATGATGGTGGAGATAAACTCCTCTTTGGCTACACGAGATGTTGAAGGAAGATCAAGCCATTTCAAGGTTGAGTCTTCTTCATTTGTTCCTTGTGTTGGTGGGAGGTTTATTTCTTTGTATTGTTCTTAGTGTGTTCTTTCCTAGTGAGCAAGAACAATTCATGTGTTCTTGGCTCTTGTGTGTGGTTAGCTTGAGAGTGACATGGGTGTATTTGGGATTTGGGTTGTGAGAGTTAAACTCTGTAATTCCTAGGATAGGTGAGAGGGTTAATCTCCTTTTGGTTGTAATCTCTTTTGGGATACTAGTGGAATTTCTCGCTATCTTCGAACTGGATGTAGGCTACACACGGGCCGAACCAGTATAAATCCTTGTGTCGTTTGGATTTTTGTATTTCATATTTTTCTCTTGTTGTTTCAACGGTTTCATATCAACCACCACAGTGCAATCCGCTTCCGCTGCGCACAACAAGTGGTATCAGAGCTCCAGTTTTTTCGATCTGGTGGAGTTTTGTGTTCCTGATGATGGAACCAGGAGACGTTGAGAAAATATTAAATTATTTTGACAGGAGAAAAATTCCAGACTTTGGTGTTGAAGATGAGAGCCTTGTTAGTGCAACAGGGGCTGCTCAAAAGGCGTCAAAGGGTATCTAAGCATGGCCAGCAACGTGTTCCAACGATGGGGAAGGATGATGTCTTGAATCGGGCACTCACTGCGATTGGATTGCAGTTAGCGGACGGTGTTCTTCGTGAGGTTGCCGATGAGACTACACATGCTGGGCTATGGCTGAAATGGTGGAGAATACATATATGACCAAATCATTTCCAATCGGTTGTATGCCAAACAACGATTGTACACTCAGTGGTATGGCGGAAGGTACACTTAGTCAAAACTATCTTGTTGAGTTCAATAAGATTTTCATGAATGTGTAGGTCATGAATATGAAAATAGGATGATAAGGATCAGGCAGTAATGGAGGAAAATCGCGTTCCAAGGTGAATGTTCAGGAGGACAAATGCAACTTTGCCACAAGGACGGGCATTTGAGATTTGATTGCCCAAGAAAAAGAGTCTAATAATTCCTCTTGCAGGTGCTTTTGTGGATGTCGTAGGGAGGATAAAATTTATGTTCCTCCTATGATCGATGATTCCGGTGTGCCGTGCTTGGGGTGTGATTTTTTACTTGTCTTTGGTAACTTTTGAAAATTTCTTTTATGGTGGAGTTTCAAGAGTTTTTTTTTTTTTTTTTTTTTTTTTTTGTGGGTGTTCCTTGTGGGTAGTGTGTAGTTTGTTGCTTTGATTTTCTCTATGTACTTTGGGTAGCATTGTTTATGGCTACATGGGTTTTTTTTTTTTCCTTTGACCATTAGATTTTCAAGTGAGGGTTTTGATTGTAAGGGGTTATCTTTCGGGAGGATGATTCCCTCCTATAGCAGCTGAAATTGTTCGTTCTGCTACTTGGTTGTCCAGACTCTGCGTGTATTGTAGCGGAAGAAGCTTGAGGTTCAAGCGTTTAAGGTTTGTGCAGTTTATGCACGTACATTCAGCTGGTGTGGCTTGGTTATGAGGATGATAGAAGAGGTTCTTCTGTTGGGGTCATCCGGTTCGATCGAAGCACACATTTTTTGGTTGCAAGTTCAAGGAGTGCTTGAGCTTGATTTGGTAAGAGGTAGATGGGCGATAGAAAGTTCTACTGTGTGTCTTGGTAAATTTGTGCCAAGGTGGAGATTGTTGAAATTGGCTCAAATTTGCTTGTGATGTGTTTTGTTATGGGCACCTACCTTAATGTTGTGAGTTTCACGTGATGGAGTTTTGGTGGAGTGCTTTTGCACTTCTATTAATTAGGCAGCCGAAAGCAAGATGGAAAAGTGGAGAAAATCATGGTGCATAAATAATGTATAGTTTTGGACATTATTTTGTGGGGGAGTCTAATTGGTTGGTGACATTTTGGGTTCCTTTATTTGTCCGTTGGAGCTGTCCACTTTGAGAAAGAATTGGTTTCTTTCTCTTTGTTTATTCCAAGTGGGTGTTTTATGTCACTAATAATGATGACTTCCAGCACATGGTTTGGCTTCTTTTTCCTCTTCACGTGGGTTGGCATTGGCTGGCTGGCTTTTGGAGTTGCTGCATGGGTTCATAAAAGGAGATGGAGGGTGCGGAAATGAGTATGCATGTGTGTGGGCAGTGTGCCGCACCATTTGGGTGCCGTGAGCACCATTTCTCAGAGAGGCTAAAACAGAAGTGAGGGACACTTCCACACAGAGAGAAATACTAGAGAGCATCTCCATGATGGTGGAGATAAACTCCTCTTTGGCTACACGAGATGTTGAAGGAAGATCAAGCCATTTCAAGGTTGAGTCTTCTTCATTTGTTCCTTGTGTTGGTGGGAGGTTTATTTCTTTGTATTGTTCTTAGTGTGTTCTTTCCTAGTGAGCAAGAACAATTCATGTGTTCTTGGCTCTTGTGTGTGGTTAGCTTGAGAGTGACATGGGTGTATTTGGGATTTGGGTTGTGAGAGTTAAACTCTGTAATTCCTAGGATAGGTGAGAGGGTTAATCTCCTTTTGGTTGTAATCTCTTTTGGGATACTAGTGGAATTTCTCGCTATCTTCGAACTGGATGTAGGCTACACACGGGCCGAACCAGTATAAATCCTTGTGTCGTTTGGATTTTTGTATTTCATATTTTTCTCTTGTTGTTTCAACGGTTTCATATCAACCACCACAGTGCAATCCGCTTCCGCTGCGCACAACAAGTGGTATCAGAGCTCCAGTTTTTTCGATCTGGTGGAGTTTTGTGTTCCTGATGATGGAACCAGGAGACGTTGAGAAAATATTAAATTATTTTGACAGGAGAAAAATTCCAGACTTTGGTGTTGAAGATGAGAGCCTTGTTAGTGCAACAGGGGCTGCTCAAAAGGCGTCAAAGGGTATCTAAGCATGGCCAGCAACGTGTTCCAACGATGGGGAAGGATGATGTCTTGAATCGGGCACTCACTGCGATTGGATTGCAGTTAGCGGACGGTGTTCTTCGTGAGGTTGCCGATGAGACTACACATGCTGGGCTATGGCTGAAATGGTGGAGAATACATATATGACCAAATCATTTCCAATCGGTTGTATGCCAAACAACGATTGTACACTCAGTGGTATGGCGGAAGGTACACTTAGTCAAAACTATCTTGTTGAGTTCAATAAGATTTTCATGAATGTGTAGGTCATGAATATGAAAATAGGATGATAAGGATCAGGCAGTAATGGAGGAAAATCGCGTTCCAAGGTGAATGTTCAGGAGGACAAATGCAACTTTGCCACAAGGACGGGCATTTGAGATTTGATTGCCCAAGAAAAAGAGTCTAATAATTCCTCTTGCAGGTGCTTTTGTGGATGTCGTAGGGAGGATAAAATTTATGTTCCTCCTATGATCGATGATTCCGGTGTGCCGTGCTTGGGGTGTGATTTTTTACTTGTCTTTGGTAACTTTTGAAAATTTCTTTTATGGTGGAGTTTCAAGAGTTTTTTTTTTTTTTTTTTTTTTTTTTTTTTGTGGGTGTTCCTTGTGGGTAGTGTGTAGTTTGTTGCTTTGATTTTCTCTATGTACTTTGGGTAGCATTGTTTATGGCTACATGGGTTTTTTTTTTTTCCTTTGACCATTAGATTTTCAAGTGAGGGTTTTGATTGTAAGGGGTTATCTTTCGGGAGGATGATTCCCTCCTATAGCAGCTGAAATTGTTCGTTCTGCTACTTGGTTGTCCAGACTCTGCGTGTATTGTAGCGGAAGAAGCTTGAGGTTCAAGCGTTTAAGGTTTGTGCAGTTTATGCACGTACATTCAGCTGGTGTGGCTTGGTTATGAGGATGATAGAAGAGGTTCTTCTGTTGGGGTCATCCGGTTCGATCGAAGCACACATTTTTTGGTTGCAAGTTCAAGGAGTGCTTGAGCTTGATTTGGTAAGAGGTAGATGGGCGATAGAAAGTTCTACTGTGTGTCTTGGTAAATTTGTGCCAAGGTGGAGATTGTTGAAATTGGCTCAAATTTGCTTGTGATGTGTTTTGTTATGGGCACCTACCTTAATGTTGTGAGTTTCACGTGATGGAGTTTTGGTGGAGTGCTTTTGCACTTCTATTAATTAGGCAGCCGAAAGCAAGATGGAAAAGTGGAGAAAATCATGGTGCATAAATAATGTATAGTTTTGGACATTATTTTGTGGGGGAGTCTAATTGGTTGGTGACATTTTGGGTTCCTTTATTTGTCCGTTGGAGCTGTCCACTTTGAGAAAGAATTGGTTTCTTTCTCTTTGTTTATTCCAAGTGGGTGTTTTATGTCACTAATAATGATGACTTCCAGCACATGGTTTGGCTTCTTTTTCCTCTTCACGTGGGTTGGCATTGGCTGGCTGGCTTTTGGAGTTGCTGCATGGGTTCATAAAAGGAGATGGAGGGTGCGGAAATGAGTATGCATGTGTGTGGGCAGTGTGCCGCACCATTTGGGTGCCGTGAGCACCATTTCTCAGAGAGGCTAAAACAGAAGTGAGGGACACTTCCACACAGAGAGAAATACTAGAGAGCATCTCCATGATGGTGGAGATAAACTCCTCTTTGGCTACACGAGATGTTGAAGGAAGATCAAGCCATTTCAAGGTTGAGTCTTCTTCATTTGTTCCTTGTGTTGGTGGGAGGTTTATTTCTTTGTATTGTTCTTAGTGTGTTCTTTCCTAGTGAGCAAGAACAATTCATGTGTTCTTGGCTCTTGTGTGTGGTTAGCTTGAGAGTGACATGGGTGTATTTGGGATTTGGGTTGTGAGAGTTAAACTCTGTAATTCCTAGGATAGGTGAGAGGGTTAATCTCCTTTTGGTTGTAATCTCTTTTGGGATACTAGTGGAATTTCTCGCTATCTTCGAACTGGATGTAGGCTACACACGGGCCGAACCAGTATAAATCCTTGTGTCGTTTGGATTTTTGTATTTCATATTTTTCTCTTGTTGTTTCAACGGTTTCATATCAACCACCACAGTGCAATCCGCTTCCGCTGCGCACAACAATCCTTTCGTCTTCTTTGCATCAACATGGAAAATAACTGATCACCAGAATCCAGCAATTTCTCGTTCTTCACCAGCCCAGTGCAAAACCCACACTTGTATCTGTTGTCGATAATTTTTTTTTCTTTCTAAAATCAGTTGAGCAGAAATTCTTATCTTCCAACTTCACATATTCTTGCCTCCCTCCTCCTACACTACTCTTAATCACAAGATACTTTTCATCTTCTCTCTTTTCTATTATTTTTTAAGAAACTTACCATCTGTATTGAAAAGTCTTCTCATAAATCATTGGAGAAACTTGAGTGTATAAATCAATAATGGGTCGTAAAAAACAGAGACGGATAAGACGGGTACGGCACTACTCTAGCTCTCATAAGATATTGTTGGTTGGAGAGGGAGACTTCTCTTTTTCTGCTTGTTTGGCTCGAGCTTTTCGCTCTGCCACTAACATGGTGGCTACCACCCTTGAATCTAAAGGTACATTTTACAAATATATATAATATATATATATACAGATTTTCTCCTATGCAGATATCCGCAGCCACCCTTCAATGTTTTCCTCCCTGTTTATAATGGTGTCCGCATAGGGGAATATAACTGTATATATGCATTAGCAAATGACCAACCATTACCTTAACCTGTTCTCAATTTTTTGTTTTAGATTAGCTAATTAATTTGATCAATATATATATGATAAAATTTCAGATACTCTATCGACAAAACATTGGAGCAGTAAGGCACATGTGGATGAGTTGAAGAGAAGAGGATGCTTGGTGTTATATGAAGTTGATGTAGATGACATGGACCAGCATCCCAACCTTATGTGCATGAAATTTGATATTATCATCTTCAACTTTCCTCATGCAGGCCATTACTCTTGGCTATGCGAAAGAGACGATGAGCTCATACAGTAAGTCCAATCTAAACATCTATAAGCTTTGTTAGACAGTAATTACGACATTATATAGTACGTTCAGACTGAGCATGCACCGAATCTCATCACTAATTTGGGATTCAAATGGATTAGAAAGCACAGGGAATTGTTGAAAGCATTCTTCGAAAGTGCCCGTGGGATGATCGGCCAAGGTGGGGAAATTCATGTTTCACACAGGGATGACTACCCCTATGATCAATGGAAGTTGAAGGAGCTTGCTGAGAAAGCCGGCCTGGTTTTGAAAGAGAAAGTGTGGTTCGAAAAGTCGGACTACCCTGGCTACCACAACAAGAGAGGTGGAGGCATCCAGAGCAACAAAAAATTTCCTCTCAAAGAATGTTACACCTTCAAGTTTTCTCTGAAACCTGAATTCACTACTCATGAATTAATGCCTTCTTGCAGCCAAACAACCAGCGTTCTTGATGATGATATATCACATGCTTTAAAAGGTATGCATTTGAAGTAACAGCCATAAATGTATGGAAAGCAGAACAGAACATATATGTGCTGTATATATATGGATTTGTAATTAACGATTTAAGACTGAATCACAGTATACGTATGCAAAACAAAGATATAGATGGATTGTGTTTCCTTTCATGTCACATACATTTTGCCATTTTGCTAAATACCCTCACCGAATCACATCACACGTGCCTATCTGAACAATTGTGAACCGTTAATTGATTCACGTATAAATTCTGTTGCTTAAAACTATTTGAACATGTAATATATATAAGCATACAGTCATTACCATAAACACATTATATTTGCATGTGGGCATGATGTTATGTGCCCATGTGGCATAAGTAATATATTGATATCAAATATTCATGGGTTGGGTTTAAAAATTTTGGCTCACCAATATTTCACTAATAATACATATTGTTCATAGCATAATGGAGTGATTAGCAATAATTAACTTATGTGGTTAATTATAATTATCCTTGAAAAGGCCAAGAATGAGAAGTAAAAAGAAGACAAAGGGCTCGTTTGAGAAAGACTGCTAAAAGCCCTCCATAGCTTGGCCACAAAATGCACGGGAACCTCCATGAAACCATGCAAGTAAGTAATTTAGGGCAACAATTGAATTTAGAAATTAGAACACTAGAGAGAGAGACTAAAGAAAAATAAAGACTAGCATATGATAAAGGTCGAGTCTTGAGAGAGAGAGAGAGAGCTGTTTGATTTGATAGATGTTACAATACAAAGTGAAGGTGAGGAGTGGGCACGTGGCGGGAATGGGGAACTGAGGTGGACACGTGGCGAACGATGGGGCTTCTGAAGAGTTTGATACGCAGTCCATTGCAGGGATGTTGAGACAAAGACACACACACGACACCGCTTTCTGGGTCTCGTCACGCTTTTTGCGAGAACCCCCTTGCGAAGAAACTTTTTATTTTTTTATTTTTTTTATACTATAAAATTAAAATTATTAAAGTTTAATCAGATGTTTAGCCAATATTGTTCAACTCATTTTCATTTTGGCCCCGGAAGTAGTTTTATGAATGTAATGTTAGCTTTGTCTCATTAATAATAATAACAATGAAGCTCAAATTGAAAATTCTACTAAAATTAGTAGATGAAATTCTACATACCAATATTTGCAACTACCATAAATGAGAACTATGTTATCTCTTCAAAACATTTGCAATTATATTGACATATGTGCACACTCAACTACCATAAATAGTATCAATCAATCGGATAAACAATGGTGTAGTGTTGGCCAAGGGCCCTTTGATGCTTAAGTCAGAAAAAATATCTCAGGGAGATGTGTGTTTTCATGAAAGCAGGCTTCTTTGACGTAATTGAATGTAATTAGTCTTCCTTGATAGCTAATTAAATGAGAATTTAATCAACATAATTCATGTGATCTAGGATAAGTTTGATATTTATTTGCATTTCCACTTGACGTCGTTGGAGTGGTCGTGAAATTATTTGCTCCCACAAATGGATCAAAACTATAATGAGAGAAACTACTAACTTTAAATAAGGACTAAAGTGAAAAATGAGTCACACAACAATGACCATAACATAATTTGACTTTTTCCAGAACAAACTGCAGCCCAAGAGGCCCAAAACATCCACAAACCCAAAGCCCAACAATGACTCCTCTCAAATGCATAGCTGCTCTTCTTTAAAGGTGTGAGCTTTTTTTCCTTTGCTTGTGAGAGAGTGCTTTGGGGTCTCATCTCATGTGAGCACGTTTGAGCAGAAATCTTTCATCAGAATCAGAAATGGGTCGTGGTAGGGAAAGACGGATCGAACACTACAGTAGCGCACAAGAGATATTGCTGGTTGGTGAAGGAGACTTTTCATTCTCTGCTTGTTTAGCTCGAGCATTTGGCTCTGCTCGCAAAGTAGTAGCAACTTCTCTCGAATCTCAAGGTACATTTTTCAAAAACGCAACTTTTATGTTCATGGGTACTCTTTAAGATGTGACCAATAAATCTTTGTTCATTTTCAGTGCTACCCCTGTTTTTTGGTGCAACCATTTTTGGGGTTTCTTTATTTTTTGTTTTTCAGTGATTAATTTGATGAAAGATTCAATTTTTAGGTTCTTTAAGGGCCAAACATAGGAGCTGTTTGTCACACTTGAGTGACTTGAAGAGGAGAGGGTGCTTGGTGTTGCATGATGTTGATGTGTATGAGATGGACCTCCATCCCGCTCTGCAATGGAGGAAATTTGATGTCATCATCTTCAACTTTCCTCATGCAGGCCATTTCCCCTGGCTACGTGAAAGAAACCCTCAGCTCATTCAGTAAGTGACCCTAAATTAATTAACTAGAACAAATAATTAGTAGTTAGTTGTACACAGGTGTCAACCCTAACAGTTTGTTTTGATTGGATTGTATTTGTATGAGATTTGTGCAGCTTAAGTTTCTTAATTTCCCTTTCCAAGAATGAATGATTATGAATGCTCAACATTTTTCTACTACAAAAGTCCCTCTTTTATATTCTTTTGGAAAATCATCATCATCCAGATCTATCAACAAAACCAGTGATGAATTCATTGTTATGTATGAACTGGTGGAGATTTTGACATTTTATTGAAGAAGAGGTGGAGAATTTTATGTGATTGGTATCATATCCTAGGAAGCTATATTTTCCCAATTGTCTTATCAAGTGTTTCATGGCTAATCAATGTTATTGAATGCAGTGGTGAAGCTGCAGGCCTATAATTAGTTCCATAATTATTTGCTACCATATAGTATTCTTAATTAGTTACTTAGTTTCCCTACCTAGGGGGCTAATTGATTTGGGCGTTGAATGCAAGCAGAATGCACAAGAACTTGTTGAAAGCGTTCTTCGAAAATGCCCGTGGGATGCTGAGGGAAGGCGGGGAAGTTCATGTTGCAACCAGAGATGACTACCCGTATAACAGATGGAATGTGGAGGAACTTGCAGAGGAAGCAGGCCTGGTTTTGATGGAGAAAGTGTGGTTCAGAAAATCGGACTACCCGGGGTACCAGAACAAGAGAGGGGGTGACATCAAGAGCAACAAAACGTTTCGTCTCAGAAATTGTTTCACCTTCAAATTTGCTCTGCAACAATATGAGTCTGACTATACTTGTGATGAAATGTCTGTTTGCAGCGACGACTTTATATGATTATGTGAAGTGTTTGGTAGTATAGCATCCTTTTGAAGCAGAAGGTGGTGGTGATGCATTAGGCCTATGGAGAACATCATCGATCAGATCTCTCTTTTGCTTGCTTTGAATACTTTTGGTAGTTTTAATACTTTTGGTTTTGTGCGTATGGGTTTGTAAAAGATTTGATCGTAAGCAATATGAAGTATGCAAGCTGTGGGCCTGTAAAAATACACCTATTTTGATGTTAATGCATGTAGATTGCTACTTGATTGTATTAGGTATGACAAATGTCCTTGAATTTACAATAGAGTTTTATTTTGATATTGGCTTGTCTATTTAAAATTGAGGAGGAGCTCTTCCTTAAAATCAATGGAGTTTTGACACTTGTCAAATTCAAACAACATTGACAAAGTTTCGACAAAAAAGAAGGAATTTTAAAATAATTTGATAAGTGTCAAAACAACATTGGTTGTAAGGAGGAGTTCCTCCTTGGTTTTAAAGAGCTAAATTTTTTCCTTTCATAGTCCTCATATTTTCCCTCGCCTTTCGATCCATCTTATTTAAAATTAGAAACCTTAAAAAATAAGATTAAATCAGTAAAAGTTAAAATTTTAAATTTTACCCATACCCAACCCCTCCACCTCCCCTTACCTCAGTTGCCACTCTAGTTTTTTACCAAAAAATTCCGTTAGTTTTTCAAACTTTTAACAAATAAAAATATTCTCAAACTTTTCATCTTCTTGTCTCCCTCCTCCTGCACTACTCTTCATCACAAGATACTTTTCATCTTCTCTCTTTATTTATTTTGTTGGAAACTACCATCTGTATTTGTTGACGCCAAAAAGTGGTTCTTTGACTTAGAGGGTCAACTTAGTAATTTTATGCTTTCGGTATCCTTGATGCCTCGGTAGTCTACGCGATCTGCAATATGAGCAAATGCACGGTAAGACCTAGGGCACCGGTGTGGTACCGGCCGAAGGCTCTCCGATGCTTAAGTAAGTTCGGGAATAGAAAGTTCAACTGACAGATCAATAGGTTTGTATGCCGTAAGTTCTGATTACCTCTATTTTGGGATAGTTGGCCTCCTTTTATAGGCCTTGGGAGGTATGCATTTTGTTGATAATTTCGATGTGGGACTGTGGACGCCGCTTGGGAGCGTGCCACGTGTCCCAGGAGAGGGCGTTGCCCTAATGGAGTGATCGGTAGGTAGAGTGCCGAGGGCGCCTCTGACCAAGCCCAATTTCCTCCACGTGTCCTGCTCTTATTGGCTGTTTATTCTGGGTGTAAACAGTATTGAAAGCCTTCATTTCAGCACAGTCCCTTTCCTTTAGAAACTTCAGTTTAAATCAATAATGGGTGAGAAAAACAGACAAATAGGACACTACTCTAGCTCTCAAAAGATATTGTTGGTTGGTGAGGGAGACTTCTCATTTTCTGCTTGTTTGGCTCGAGCTTTTCGCTCTGCCGCAAACATGGTGGCTACCACTCTTGAATCTGAAGGTACATTTTTCAGATATACCCTGTTTTTAATTTTCTTCTTTTGTTTCACATTAGCTAATTAATTTAATCAATGTAATTTTTTTTTTTTTTTGAATTTCAGATACTTTATGGACAGAACATTGGAGCAGTGAGGCACATTTGGAAGAGTTGGAGAGAAGAGGATGCTTGGTGTTATATGAAGTTGATGTGTATGAAATGCACCAGCATCCCACCCTTATGCGGATGAAGTTTGATATTATCATCTTCAACTTTCCTCATGCAGGCCATTACTCTTGGCTATGCGAAAGAGACGATGAGCTCATACAGTAAGTGACCAAGTTGATCAAATTTGTCACAATTGTTTTCGTATAATCGAAGCTTTCATTTCCAATTATCTTGTCATATATATTGCATGGTTAATCAATTTTGTTTAATCCAATGGCGGCTTCGTTTAAGCTCTTTATTGATTTTTCATATGCTATATATGTATTATACACATAGATATCCTGTTTTAGTGGGTCGGTTTGTACTGGATTGGAATTGAGTCTAAGCTAGTACTTATGAGCTTCGCCACTCTAACTGGGACTTCTAATATATAATATGTTGGCATGTTGTCCCAATTTAATAAGCGAGTCCCAACATTATATGTTTGCTAAATAGCGATTAGGACATTAGTATCCAGACCGAGCCACTAAACGAGGTTAGTTACTTAATTACTCTGCTCTTTAGTGATCAATTTTGGGGGGTTCTATTGAATTAGAATGCACAGGGATTTGTTGAAAGCATTCTTCAAAAGTGCCTGTGGGATGCTCAGCAAAGGTGGGGAAGTTCATGTTTCACACAGGGATGACTACCCCTACGATCAATGGAAGTTAAAGGAGCTTGCAGAGAAGGCCGGCCTGGTTCTGAAAGAGAAAGTGTGGTTCGAAAAGTCGAACTACCCTGGTTACCACAACAAGAGAGGAGGAGGCATCCAGATCAACAAAAAGTTTCCTCTCAATGAATGCTACACCTTCAAATTTTCTCTGAAACATGAAACTTCTCATGAATTAAAGCCTGCTTGCAACCAAACAACTAGCACTCTAAGTGATGATATATCAGATGCTTTAAATAGTATGCATTTGAAGTAAAAGGCATGCATGAACAATTGCGGATCTAGGATTCGCGGGTGGAGGGGGTTACAATGTAAAAGCTTCGAAATTTTTTTAGAAGAAAATAACTTTTTTTTAAAAAAAACTGAAAAATTGTACTTTCCATCCAAATTTCAATTGTACACGACGAGTTTTCTTTTAAAAACATTGCATTATAGCTTCATAAATCATTTATTTTTAAATAATTTTAGGCACTTTTGTTAATGTATCATCAAAAAGAGATATCATTTTTTTTTATAAAGAATATAATTATAATGTATAGAGACTAAATTAAAATGAAACAAGCCCAACCCCCACTTTGAAAAAGAAAATTAAACAAAAAACAAAAAACAATACCTCCCATTTTCTTTTTCCAAGTTTCACTCTTTGCAACATTCACCCCAATTTTCTCTTCCGTACCTTCTCAACTTTTATAAAAAAAAAAAAAATACTACATATAATATAACATGTTTGCTGTTGTTGGCGTGCCTACATTCCTCTTCCCATTCCCTGCCACTTAAACTTTTGCTACTTTTAATATTATAGTTTGAGTTTTTCTATTTAAATCCCACACTTTTTTTTGTTCACCTCAATACTTAAATTATTAATTTTTAAGTTTTATTATTGTGTAAAAGGACAAAAAAGGTCATCTAACTTAGTAATTAACCCTAGTGCATATATACACACACGCCACCACTTGTGGATCGTCAATTAAGGTATATAATATGAGATTATTTCTTGGTTTGGGACTCCTCCCAGAATTATTGAGGATATTATGATCAAAGACTTTTATTCGGTCGCGATTGTGTGAGTTATGGGTAAATATTGCTCCAGGGCAGTAGTTCTCCAAGTCTTGGTCACAGGTCTCACATTTCATGCAGGAACCCACTACGACCCCAACTCCTACACGATCATCTACTTTGAATTTCTCCACATTCTTCCTAGCTTTGGTCAGGGGCGGCCCTGGGGTGGCGCAAGTGGCGCCACCGCACAGGGCCCCCGATTCTTGAGGGCCCCGAAAAAAAAATTCTTTACATTATATATATATATTATTATTATAAGAAATGTATATATATTATAGCATGCTAATTGTTTGCATAAAAGCGTATGTGGTCGAGTTGGCTTTCTAGCGCGCCTCTACTTAACAGAGGTGCCAGAGTTCGATTCTTATTGAAGTCAATCAATTGCCTTTTTATATTTTTTTTAGCATTATAACAAGCTTTACATAATTATAAAATAAATAGAAAATAGAAACACCTTTAAAAAACGGGAAACATCGAAGGTAACCACCAAACGGAGTATATATATCCCCCAAAGACTTTCTACTCCTCCCCTATAGTTCTTAAAAGAAAAAAAAAAGTTTTCTCCTCTAAGAAAAGTACTTTCTTCATTCAAAACAAAACAAAAAAAGCTTCATGACTTCTTCTTTCTCTTAAACTATGATTTTCTAGTAAGTAATCATCATCATTCATCAATCTCTCTTGGTTCTTTTTTCAATCCTTTGAAATTTTTTGTTATTATTTCAATTTCAAGAATTTCAACACTAAAAAGAGAAAACCCTAATTCCTAAATTCATAAAGACCACTCAAAATCAAATAGGCATATTCAAATCTCAATTCAAATTCAGGTATGCATCTAAATTTCAATCTATATATTACATGACTTATTTTATTAAATTATTATCATGTTGATGATTGGTTATATGAGAACATAGTTTTTAGAAATATTTATCTATTTCCTGTTGGGGTTTTCTTCCAGGTTATAGGGTTTTGGAATTTTTCTTTGTAATCTAAACATGCCACCTACTAGAAAATACGTTTCTGGATATACAAAACGACTTAGTTAGTCATTACATGTTTATTGATGGTGACTTTTAGTTCTAAAAAAAAATTGTTTATGACATTAAGTTATGGCAAATTTTTATTTATAGTATTTTTCGTATTAGATTATGTGAGGCCCCAATTTAAGTTTCGCACAGGGCCCTCAAAATCTCAGGGACGGCCCTGGCTTTGGTCACAACACTAACAATTTTATGCCTGGAAAATCAATTGAAAATGTTCAACACACATATGAATGATTTCACTGGAATAATAAAATGATTATTTCTGCTAGGTGCTGCAAAACGCACAGAGATACAACAACCAATTCCCACACATGAATGCAATTTTTGATAAGATATTTGATCATATGCAGAGGTAAACAAAATCAAAACCATTTTGAAATGCAAATATTAAAAAAAAACACTAATATGCATGTTAAGTTTTCGTCTGAGAGTCCTTTTAAGACTACTAAAAGCCCTCCATAGCTTGGCCACAAAATGCACGGGAACCTCCATGAAACCATGCAAGTAAGTAATTTAGGGCAACAATTGAATTTAGAAATTAAAACACTAGAGAGAGAGACTAAAGAAAAATAAAGGTCGAGTCTTGAGAGAGAGAGAGAGAGAGAGAGAGCTGTTTGATTTGATTGATGTTACAATACAAAGTGAAGGTGAGGAGTGGGCACGTGGCGGGAATGGGGAACTGAGGTGGACACGTGGCGAACGATGGGGCTTCTGAAGAGTTTGATACGCAGTCCATTGCAGGGATGTTGAGACAAAGACACACACACGACACCGCTCCTTGCGAAGAAACATATTTTATTTTTGTTTGTTTTTTTACTATAAAATTAAAATTATTAAAGTTTAATGAGATGTTTAGCCAATATTGTTCAACTCATTTTCATTTTGGCCCCGGAAGTAGTTTTATGAATGTAATGTTAGCTTTGTCTCATTAATAATAATAAAAATGAAGCTCAAATTGAAAATTCAAATCAAATTAGTAGATAAAATTCTACATACCAATATTTGCAACTACCATAAATGAGAACTATGTTATCTCTTCAAAATATTTGCAATTATATCTGTTGACGTGAGTCTCCTAATTAATCAAGGAGAATTATTTCCTTGATTAATTAAGGGATTTACTTTCCCATTCCATTTAGGGCATGTTTACGTATCAGTAATGGAGAAAGTAAGGAATCAAAGAATTTAGGAATCGGGGAACTACTGAATCGGTATGGGAAGAATCATTCCCATTAAGCTGTTTACTAAACATATGGAATTAGCAAAGGAATGGGGCTGATTCCCATTGTTATTGTTTACTAATTTTCATGAATCAGAATTCAAATTAATTTGATTACTAAAATGTCCTGCACATTTTCACCACAACACATATATAATTCTCAAATTCGCTAAGGAGACCAAACTAATCCTGCAGCAAACCAGTAAGGCAATGTAAACATGAGGAATCACTATGCTGAACAAGCAAGAGCCCAATTCAATGATAATGTTAATAACACCTTTGTCTAGAGCCAATTTGAAACAAAAAAATAAACTCTAATAAATATATATCTTTCACCTACGTAAATAGTAAACAATCAAATAATAATAACTTGCATAATCTTCATACTACCAAAAAAGAGATATATAATCTCCAAAAAAGTCTTTATCCAAGACCGTACTTTGTTTTGTGATGAATGTGAAGATAGAAGATAGAAGAAGAAGAAGATAGATATATAGATAGAATGACTTACATAGCACAAGGCGTTGCTGCTACTTCTGGGAGATTGTGTCTGCAACGCTAACGTGAAAAAGAAGTTAGAGCGTCTTGGAACTTCTTGGCATGAGTTTTTTTTTTTTAGGGTTTGGGGTGTTTTGGAATTATGGTAAAGTGGTAAGGGTATTTTTGGAAGTTATTAAGAGAAAACAGGAATGGGAATCGTATCGACTACTCCCCCCTAATTGATCTGATACCTAGTTTTGAGGGGATGTGATTACGGATTTTGAGGTGGGGCCCACTTATTTTTTCATTCCTGATTGCAAGTAAACGCAGGGGAAGTCAGGAATGGAAATCATTCCCTTTCCTCCCATACCCATTACTGATACGTAAACATGCCCTTAGTTGACAAATCTGTGTATAATTAGGAGATACTTTCCTAATTCCTGATAGTATCTTATTCCTTGTAAAGCACTCTGTAAACCTATATATATACCTCCTTATGGAGAAGAATAAAATATCTGAACATATTGAAAACCCGTATTCATATTTTAGCATGATATCAGAGCAATCGATCCTAGGTTGTCTCTAAATCCTCGTATTGAATCCCGAAACCCTGAATCCTGAAACTCTGAATCCTGAATCCCGAAACCCTAAACACACCCCGAAACCCTCAAACACTCTGAATCCTGAATCCCGAAACCCTGAATCCTGAAACTCTGAACCCTGAATCCCTAAAACCCTAAACACACCCCGAAACCCTACCTATTTTCCTTCCGCTGCCATGGATATCGTTTCCCAAACCACCGAATCCACTTCCTCATCCCCCCAAATTGTTACTATTCAGAGTGACAACGCTCCGTTTCCTACCGGCATCACCTTGACCGAGACCAATTATGCCTTATGGTCTCAGGTCATGGAGTTACGTATTGCTAGTCGCGAAAAATTGGGGTACCTCACCGGCGACACTCCGCAGCCCCCTAAGTCATCCTCCACTTACAACCAATGGTGTACGGCGAACTTTCGGGTCAAAGGGTGGCTCATCGACTCCATGTCTCCCGACTTGATGGGTCGGTTCATCCGTTTTAGTACCGCCAAAGAAATCTGGGATGCCGTGAAGAAAACCTACTTTGATGGGGGGGATGAAACTTTTCTGTTTGATCTCAACAAACGGGCGTTCACCATTAAACAGAATGGTGCTCCCGTCCACAAATACTACAGCCAACTGCAGACCATCTTTCAGGAGATTGATCATCGCACCCCAAATCGCATGCACTGTGACGCCGACATCACTGAGCGCCAGACTGAACTGGATCGTCTTCGTGTTCACCTTTTCCTTGCCGGGCTCGATCCTCAGTTTGATCAAGTCCGGGGGGAGATCCTGCGCAAAGACCCCAAATTGGATCTTGACCAAACTTTTGCATATGTACGTCGCGAAGCTCAACAACGATTGACCATGGCCAGTACTCCAGACACTGCAGTTCTGGCCACTCACCGTCCGAGGGGCCCTCCACCCTCTACCGGTGGGGCTTCTCAGCCTCAGACCACAAGCTCTCGTCCGGAAACCAAATGCACTCATTGTGGTGGGAACAAACATAATCGTGCTCGCTGTTATGAACTAATTGGGTACCCGGATTGGTGGGACCACTCCAAAGCTCCTCGCAGGAATAAGAGCACCTCCCTTCACACATCTTCCGTGACGGATCCTGTAAGTCCTGCTGCTCCACTGTTCGGTTCATTTTTATACATAATTTTTCATGTTATTCACCCACTATTTTGAGTTAGTTCTTGACATTTTATAGCTTTTTACTTCCTTTTTGTGTTTTCTTAGATTTTACCTTGGTTGGAATGAAAATGAGCTAAAAGTGCATTATTAGTTATAAATTCTGTTTTTGTTCATTTTCGTAGGTGAACTTCTTGGCCTGGGATCAACATGCTCTGGTGCTCGGATGAGGTCATGATCTTCATGAGATTTGTTCCAATGGATGTTAACTACAACATATCCAAATTTGAGCTCCATTGGACAAGTATTGCCTATCCAACCAATCCAGCATGTTACCACAGCTCTGGAAATCCGGATTTGGCCAGCTTTTACCTCCTTTGTGTCATCTTAATTTCTTGTTACCATAACTCTTGGTAACAAGGAATTACCTTTGTAAAAGAGATATTTTCTGAAGTATTTGGCATCTTTGTGAGTCAATGCTTCATAATGGCAAGGGGACAATGGGCAAAAGTTTTAGAGAAAGAATGAGTTTTATATTAAAAGTGTGAGTAGGAAAAGATGGGAAAAGGAGCAAAAGCAATTGGCAATCAGATATGGAGGGAGCCTTTGAACGTGGAAAGCAATTCAATTCTGAATTCTACAGATTGAGAGCAGATTTTGGAGAGTTTTTTGGAGCTTGGAGAAAGCCAAGGTGCAGCCAAGAAAAGTGGAGAAGAAGACTTCCACCATTGATGATCTTGAAGCTTTCATCATTTTCTGAAAATCTGTAAACTCTTTCTAATTTCATTTTGAATTTGTATTTGAAATAAGTATGAGCAACTAAACTCTATAGCTAGGGCTTAGGTTGAAGCCCTAAACATGATTACCTTATTGTTTTGATACTTGAGTGTATGAATTTCTAGATATTGTTGATGAATTCCAATTCACCAAATTAATCTATCCTTGATGTGTGTTTTTCCTTGGTTGGTCATCTTTGAAAGCATGCTTCTTGAGATTGTTGGGATTATGTGTATCTTCATGTTATCCTAAGCAATAAATGGATGAAGTAAGAATCATCCATGTGAATTGGTTTCTTGAATACCTAATGTAAACACCATGCTATTAGGATTCTTGTGATGTTCATATTCTCTTTGAACTTAATGGGTTCTCCTTGTAATTGAATCAAAGTACGAACCATACCTAGGTTCGGTTATGGGGAGGGTACAAGTATTGTAGCACGAACCATGCACTTTACGTATATTAGAGAGAATCAATGCGTCTTGAGCCACGACCCATGGCCTTGATTGCGAACATTTTCATCAACACGTTTAGAGTTCATCACTTGAGTATTCATGAACTTGGGTAGAATTGTTTAGGGTGGATTCCGAAACCCTAGTGTTTGTTACTTTTTAATTCCACTCTTTGATATTTCATCTCTGCCTTTCTCATTTAAATTCAAAGTCCATTTACTTTCATGCAATAGAAATAGGTCACTTGAAACAAATCAAAACCCCCCCAATGTGTGTGTGAGTTGTGTGTTTGATACGTGGTGTGTCTTTGATACTGAATTTTATTTGTTTCCGTAATTGTTTTGGACTTTTGGTCCGCGTTGTGTTCTTGCATTTTCTGTTCTGAATCCAACCGTATAAAGAACGTGAATTTTCGACGTACGGTTGGAAAGTTATAGACAAAACACTGGACAGAGGTCGAAACTGAAAAACAGAGAAACGAATCTGCCCAAAAACGACCGGTCGTTACTGTTCACGACCGGTCGCTCATCACACGTTTATTGAAATTTCGACTTTGCCGAAAAACGACCGGTCGTCACTGTTCACGTCACTGTTCACTGTTCACAGCACTGTTCACAGGTGATAAACAGGTGACAAAATGGCGATAGAAAATGCTGTTTGTGTTTTTCTTTAGTTTTCTTGTGTTGTTTCATTTCTTTTGCACTTTACTTATTTTTAGTTTCCATTTTGCATTTGCGTATTTGTGGTGTGTCAATTAAGTGTTCTTTACGTACTCAAATTAGAACTTATAGGGAGCCGACAAGTTCTTCGTGGGATCGACCCCGTACTTACATAATCTATACTTCATTAGATTCGTGCACTTGCGGGTATTTTTAATTGGTTGTTTGCACATTAATTTGTGTCCTTTTAGGAATGCAACATCCACCTGCACCGGCTCCTGCCTCTGCCTCTGCCTCTGTAGCCACATCAGGTACCCAAGGTTATGTTTTGCATAGTTCCTCAAAGAAACACACATGGGTCATTGACACCGGAGCCACTGATCACATGACCTTTGATCCGGGACAAATTATTTCTCATACACCGCCTTCTCAATCGGTGGTGTCTAATGCCAATGGTACCCCCTCCCCGGTGATTGGGGAGGGTTCCCTCTCTCTCTCTGACTCCCTCACTTTGGATTCTGTGTTGATTGTTCCATCCTTACATCATAATCTCTTGTCTGTTGCCCAAATTACTACGGCTTTGAATTGCACTGTAACCTTTTGGCCTACTCATTGTGTTTTTCAGGACATTCTCAGCAGCAAGACGATTGGTTGTGGTACTAGGAGGGGCAAACTCTATTATTTGGACCTGGCATCTGACAGTGAAGCCAGCCTCAGTCAAGCTTATAAAATTGGGGGGACGAGTGTTGAGAAGAAAACTTCCGAAGTATGGTTATGGCATCGCCGTCTTGGACATGCTTCGTTTGGATATTTACAGAAGCTATTTCCTTCATTATTTTCAGATTTAGAGAGTTCTAGTTTTAAGTGTGACATTTGTGAACTGGCCAAGAGCCATCGTGTTCCCTTTCCCTTAAGTTCCAATAAAAGTTTATTTCCTTTTTCCCTTGTTCATTCTGATGTTTGGGGCCCTTCTAAAATTACCACTCCCGGGGGAGCTAGATGGTTTGTCACGTTCATTGATGATTGCACACGCATGACCTGGGTTTCCCTTCTCAAAACTAAAGGGGAAGTCAGTTCCAAGTTTCAACAGTTTTATCACATGGTGGAGACACAATTTCATACCCGAATTCAGGTTCTTCGGTCTGACAATGGCGGGGAATTTCTCAACCATGATCTTAATGAGTTCTTCCAAGCTCACGGTATCATCCATCAACGCTCATGCCCGTCCACTCCTCAACAGAATGGTGTGGCTGAACGAAAGAATCGACACTTACTGGAAGTAGTTCGTGCATCCCTCTTTGGCGCAAATATGCCTCGGTCTTTTTGGGGCGAAGCCGTCCTCTCTGCGGCTTACCTTATCAATCGGATTCCCTCTAGTATCCTCCAATTCCGAACCCCCCTTCAAACACTCCAACACCATAGCCAAATACCTCCCATCCAAAACCTGGAACCCCGCATATTTGGTTGTGTGGTCTTTGTCCACTTACATGATCACCAACGCGGCAAATTAGATCCCCGTGCCGACAAGTGTGTGTTCATTGGGTATGCACCTCATCAGAAAGGTTACCGGTGTTATCATCCGCCGAGTCAGAAAGTATATACTTCCATGGATGTTGCGTTCTGGGAACAGGAGAGCTATTTTTTGGATGCCCAGGAGGATCCTTCTCACATTTCTGAATTTTTTACTCCAGCCTTTTTTCCAGATTCGTTCCAGACTCAGAACGACCGGTCGTCGATCTATAGCGACCGGTCGCCCGACGAAAACGACCGGTCGCCAGATGAAAACGATCGGTCGCAAACGACTCTGCCTGAAAGCGACCGGTCGCCAGATGAAAACGACCGGTCGCCCACGACTCTGCCTGAAAGCGACCGGTCCCATTCTTCTCACGACCGGTCGCCCCGCACGTCACAACGCACGATCCCGACTCTGCCTGAAAACGACCGGTCGCCTGACCCTCACGACCGGTCGCTCCCCCCGTTTTTTGCTGAAATTGTTCCGCTTCAGTCCGATCCCAGCCATCACACTCAGGAGGAGAGAATTGAAGAGCTTATGCCTACTCCGAAAAATTCTTCAGCTCCAGTACCACACCAATCATCTGCTGAGGACGTCATTCAGGTAACTTCTCTACCTGAAACTGATAACATTAATGAAATAACTGATTGTATTTCAGAAGGCGCAGAGCCTACATATCAGATTCCAAAAAGGAAGAATCGTGGTAAACCCCCAGTACACTACGAAGCAGATATTAATGCAAAGGGGAAATATCCCATCAACAATTATGTATCTCTCACCAGATTATTTGAGTCACGGGTACACTTTGTGAAGCAGTTAGCCGAAATACCTATTCCTAATAGTGTAACTGAAGCACTAGAAGATCAAAAATGGAAAGAAGCCATGAATGAAGAAATGCGAGCTCTCCAGAAGAATGGCACATGGGAACTTGTGCCATTACCTCATGGAAATAAGACAGTGGGATGCAGATGGATCTATACTGTGAAACTCAAGGCAGATGGATCTGTTGAAAGATATAAAGCTAGATTGGTGGCAAAGGGATACACACAGAGATATGGGATAGACTACCAAGAAACCTTTGCCCCAGTAGCCAAGATCAAAACTATTAGAATCCTCCTGTCTCTAGCAGCAAATCTCGATTGGCCATTACATCAGTTTGATGTAAAGAATGCATTCTTACATGGAGACCTAGAAGAAGAAGTATATATGGACTTACCACTGTTCGGTTCATTTTTACACATGATTTTTCATGTTATTCACCCACTATTTTGAGTTAGTTCTTGACATTTTATAGCTTTTTACTTCTTTTTTGTGTTTTAATAGGTTTTACCTTGGTTTGTATGAAAATGAGCTAAAAGTGCATTATTTGATATAAATTCTGTTTTTGTTCATTTTCGTAGGTCAACTTCGTGGCCTTGGATCAGCATGTTCCGGTCCTTGGATGAGGTGATGATCTTCATAAGACTTGTTCCAATGGATGTTAACTACAACATATCCAAATTTGAGCTCCATTGGACAAGTATTGCCTATCCAACCAATCCAGCATGTTACCACAGCTCTGGAAATCCGGATTTGGCCAGCTTTTACCTCCTTTGTGTCATCTTAATTTCTTGTTACCATAACTCTTGGTAACAAGGAATTACCTTTGCAAATGAGATATTTTCTGAAGCTTTTGGCATCTTTGTGAAGTCAAGGCTTCATCATGGCAAAGGGGACAAGGGCAAAGGCTTTAACTAAAGTATGAGTTTTATATTATATTTGTGAGCTGGAAATTGATGGGCAATGGAAAGTTAATTGCAATCTGAAGTGGGAGAGGTTTTGAACGTGGGTAGCCAGGCTATTCAATGATTCTACACCATTGAGAGCAGATTTTTGGAGAGCTTGGAGCTAGGAGAAAGCCAAGGTGCAGCCAAGAAAAGTGGAGAAGAAGACTTCCACCATTGATGATCTTGAAGCTTTCATCATTTTCTGAAAATCTGTAAACTCTTTCTAATTTCATTTTGAGTTTGTATTTGAAATAAGTATGAGCAACTAAACTCCATAGCTAGGGCTTAGGTTGAAGCCCTAAACATGATTACCTTTTTGTTTTGATGCTTGAGTGTATGAATTTCTAGATATTGTTGATGAATTCCAATTCACCAAATTAATCTATCCTTGATGTATGTTCTTCTTTGATTGATCACCTTTGAAAGCATGCTTCTTGAGATTGTTGGGATTATGTGTATCCTCATGTTATCCTAAGCAATAAATGGATGAAGTAAGAATCATCCATGTGAATTGGTTTCTTGAATACCTAATGTAAACACCATGCTATTAGGATTCTTGTGATGTTCATATTCTCTTTGAACTTAATGGGTTCTCCTTGTAATTGAATCGAAGTACGAACCATACCTAGGTTCGGTTATGAGGAGGGCACAAGTATTGTAGCACGAACCATGCACTTTACGTATATTAGAGAGAATCAATGCGTCTTGAGCCACGACCCATGGTCTTGATTGCGAACATCTTCATCAACACGTTTAGAGTTCATTACTTGAGTATTCATGAACTTGGGTAGAATTGTTTAGGGTGGATTCCGAAACCCTAGTGTTTGTTACATTTTGATTTCACATCTTGATAATTCATCTCCGCCATTCTCATTTAATTTAAAAGTCCATTTACTTTCATGCAATAGAAATAGGTTACTTCAAACAAATCAAACCCCCCCCCCCAATGTGTGTGTGAGTTGCGTGTTTGACACGTTACGTGTCTTTGTTACTAAATTCTATTTGTTTCCGTAATTGTTTTGGACTTTTGGTCCACGTGGTGTTCTTCCATTTTCTGTGCTGAATTCAACCGTATAAAGAACGTGAATTTTGGACGTACGGTTGGAAAGTTATAGGCAAAACACTGGATAGAGGTTGAAACTGGAAAAACAGAGAAAACGACTCTGCCCAAGAACGACCGGTCGCCAGTGTCTCACGACCGGTCGCTCAGCACACAATTCTGAAGTTTCGACTCTGTACTAAAACGACCGGTCGCTTTTACCTCACGACCGGTCGCCAGACAAAAAAACGACCGGTCGCTCTTAACAAACGACCGGTCGCTGGTCACTGTTCACAGCACAATTCTTTTTTTTGTTTTGTTTTGTTTGTTTCTTTTATATTTCTTTTTAGTTTCAAATTTTCATTTGTGCATTGTGGTGTGTTAGTTAAGTGTTCTTTTTGTACTCGAATTAGAACTTATAGACAACCGACAAGTTCTTCGTGGGATCGACCCCGTACTTATACAATCTATACTTCGATAGATTCGTGCACTTGCGGGTATTTTTAATTGGTTGTTTGCACATTAATTTGTGTCCTTTTAGGAATGCAACAATTTTTGGCGCCGTTGCCGGGGAACTGGCACGGTTGCTTATATGTTTTGTTTGAGTATATTTAGAGTACTTAATTTTATTTTCATTTTTTTTCTTTGTTTGTCATTTCATTTTATTTGAGTTTGTTTTTGTTTTCTTCTTATTGCAGGAACATTTTGCTTATGTCCCTTCTGAATTTGGATATTTCATTAGATAGCACTGTAGAAGATATCCAAGCTCAAGCTTTGAGAGAAAGGAACATCCAACTAGCTGTGTCTACTCCATTGCCTTTTTCACTCTCGCCATTTTCATCATCACCAAGCTCACCAAAAGTCGAGTCACCTCCACCTTCACCAATGGCGGCAGCAGCTGCAAATGCGGAACTTACTATGCAAGAATACTCTTCACCGCCAACAACTGGACAACCATCTTGCATAGTATATCCCGCAAGCACTTTGGAAAACTTTGAGTTGAGATCGGGCATGATACACATATTGCCTAAGTTCTTGGGAAATCCTGGAGAAAATCCTAATGCACATATCCTAGACTTTGAGGAAGTGTGTTCCACAATAAAGATTGAAGGCATGAGTAGTGATGAGATAAGAATGAGACTTTTCTCATTTAGTTTGAAGGATACAGCAAAGGAATGGCTTCACTATCTACCTCCAAATTCCATCACAACATGGACGGATCTTGCTACAAAGTTCTTGCAACATTTTTTCCCAGCACAAAGGACAAATGAACTCCGAAGTCAGATTACAGGAATTCTGCAAAGGCCGGGAGAAAGCTTCCAGGATTATTGGGACCGTTTCAAGAAGCTTCTAATCACTTGTCCGCATCATAACATACAAGCTTGGCTTCTAATGCAACACTTCTATGAAGGACTTTTTGAAGCGGACCAAAATAATGTGAATGCAGCTGCAGGAGGAACTATAATGACCAAGACTCCAACAGAATTGCGAGCAATATTTGATCTTGTTGCTGCAAATGCTCGCCAATATAATTCAAGGCAAAGACCAGTCAGAAAAGGGGAATCCTATGATGTAAGTACCCTTTCTAGTATGGAAGCTCAGATTGCAAACCTAACCAACATGGTGAAGAAATTGGCACCGGGATCATCCAAGGTTTGTGCATTTTGCTCCACAATTGGTCATGACACTGAGGATTGTCCCTTGGCACATGAGGAAGCAAATGCAGTGGGCTCATTTCAAAGAAATCAGTGGCCTAAGAATGATCCTTTCTCACAAACATACAATCCGGGGTGGAGAAATCATCCAAATTTCAGGTGGAGTGACAATTCGAATGTTCAACAAGGGCCAACTCAACCACCTCAAGGGCCAACTCACCCACCTCAAGGTCAACAACATACTCGGCCACCTCATGGTCAAATGCACTACTACAATCCACCACAACCACCACCTCAACCACAATCTACAGGAAAATCTTTGGAAGAACTTGTTGCTTCCATGGCTAGAAACACAGATAGTTTCATCACTGAGACAAAAAGCTACATGCAGAGGAATGACACCCACATGCAGAAAACGGATAAGGCCATTGCCAATCTAGAAAATCAAGTGGGACAAATTGCTCAAGCTTTGAGTCAAAGGGAACCTGGTATGATGCCTAGCCAACCAGAGATTAATCCAACTGGGCGTGAGCATGTTCAAGCAGTTACCTTGAGAACTGGTAAGGTAATTGGTGAAATTGATGGTTCTAAAGATTTAATTCACAATGTTGATGACATGCAGGTTGAACAAGTGGCTGAGCCTAAAGAAAAGGATGAAAGCAACAAAGAGAGAGATAAGCAAGCAGCTTCTTCATCCGAGTGGATCCCAAAGCATGAACTTGCAAGAAGGGCAAGAAAGGAGAAGGTAAGTCGTGAACCTACTGACGAAGAAATCTTACGTGCTCCTTTTCCTCACAGGCTTATGAGTTCCAAAAAAATTCAACAAGCCAAGGAAATATTGGAAACCTTCAGAAAAGTGCAAGTCAATATTCCTCTCTTGGATGCAATCAAGCAAATTCCGAGTTATGCAAAGTTTTTGAAGGACCTTTGTACCACCAAGAGGAGATTCCAAGATCATGAAACGGTTGCACTAACGGAAAAAGCTTCTGCTGTTTTGCAAAGGAAGCTCCCTCCCAAATTGAAAGATCCAGGAAGTTTTACAATTCCTTGCATAATTGGAGATAAATTGTTTGACAAAGCTTTACTTGATTTAGGTGCTTCAATTAATCTGATGCCTTATTCTGTTTTTGAAGCCCTTAACTTAGGTGATCTTAAACCAACTTCTGTTAGCATTCAATTGGCGGACCGATCAGTGAGATATCCAAGAGGAATTTTGGAAGATGTACTTGTGAAAGTAAATGATCTCATCTTACCAGCTGACTTTTTGGTGCTAGAGATGGAAGAAGCTCCTATTCCGGGTGCGGATCTTCCATTGATTCTTGGCCGCCCTTTCATGGCCACTGCAGATACTGTGATCAATGTTCGACAAGGAACATTGACAATGACAGTTCAAGGGGAAACAATAAAGTTCAAAGTTTATGATGCCTTTAAACTCCCCAATGATGAACATGAATGTTTTCGTATTGAATCATTGTGTCATATTGTGCAAAATACATTTAATAGTACTCATGGTACAGATTCATTAGAAAAGGTGTTGACACAAAATCCTCAAGTTGCTGAAATTGTTGATAATGAGTTACTTGAGGCTGTGAAATTCCTTGATGCATGTCCAGCCATACCACGTAAGTACACTCCAAATTTTATACCTTTGCCAGTCAATACTGAAAAGCTTGTTCCTTCTCTTGACAGGGCACCCGAGTTAGAGCTCAAACCATTGCCATCCCACTTGAAGTATGTTTATTTAGGTAAAACAGAGACATTGCCCGTGATTATTGCTAGCAATCTCAATGTGGAAAATGAACAGAAGTTGATGCAAGTGTTAAGAGAACACAAGGGAGCAATTGGTTGGAGTATTGCGGACATCAAGGGAATAAGCCCAACAAGATGCATGCATAGAATTTTACTGGAAATTGATTCCAAACCCACAAAGGATGCTCAACGCAGGTTAAACCCAATCATGACAGAGGTAGTCCGAAAAGAAATTCTGAAGCTATTGGATGTGGGTATAATTTATCCTATTTCCGATAGCAAGTGGGTAAGCCCGGTCCAAGTGGTTCCTAAAAAGTCAGGAATAACTGTTGTAAGAAATGAGGGAAATGAACTTATTCCTTCTCGTGTCAAAACGGGATGGCGTGTTTGTATTGATTATAGAAAATTAAATACCGCCACCCGAAAAGATCATTTTCCATTACCATTTATTGACCAAATGCTTGAACGTCTTGCAGGTCACAGTTACTACTGCTTCTTGGATGGCTATTCAGGATACAATCAAATTGCCATCGCTCCTGAAGACCAACACAAGACGACATTCACATGTCCTTATGGTACCTTCGCCTACCGGCGTATGCCATTTGGATTGTGTAATGCCCCGGCCACCTTCCAACGATGCATGATGAGTATTTTCTCCGATATGGTAGAAAAATTTATTGAAGTATTCATGGATGATTTTAGTGTGTTTGGTCATTCATTTGATTCATGCCTTAACAACTTGTCTTTAGTTTTGCAAAGATGCCGGGAATGCAACTTAATTCTCAATTGGGAAAAGTGTCATTTCATGGTACAACAGGGAATCGTTTTAGGTCATGTGATTTCCAGTCAAGGCATTGAGGTTGACAGAGCCAAAGTAGATGTGATAAGCGGGTTGTCACCTCCCACATCAGTGAAAGAGATCCGATCCTTCTTAGGACATGCCGGGTTCTATAGAAGATTCATAAAAGATTTTTCTAAGATCTCTCGACCATTGTGTAGCTTGCTTGCCAAAGATGCAAATTTTGATCTTAATGATGAATGTTTGGCAGCTTTTCAAAGGCTCAAAACTCTTCTCACAACTGCACCTATCATTATGCCTCCAAATTGGAATTTACCTTTTGAATTAATGTGTGATGCATCTGATTTTGCAGTTGGAGCTGTATTAGGACAAAGAGTTGAGAAGAGATTGCATGCAATATATTATGCAAGCCGTACCCTTAATGATGCTCAGTTGAACTATTCAACTACTGAGAAAGAGCTGTTAGCTGTAATTTTTGCTTTAGAGAAATTTCGTTCGTACTTGATAGGCTCTAAAGTAATTGTTTTCACTGATCATGCAGCTTTGAAATATCTCTTGGCAAAGAAGGAAGCAAAACCAAGATTGATACGATGGGTTTTGTTGCTCCAAGAGTTTGATATTGAAATCAGAGATAAGAAGGGATCGGAGAATGTGGTAGCTGACCACCTTAGCCGATTGATCACTAACTCCAATACCGAAGAAGACACTCTTCCTCTTCGTGAATCCTTTCCTGATGAGCAACTTTTTGCATTACAAATTTCTGACCCATGGTATGCTGACATTATCAACTTTCTCGCTACAGGAAATATACCAAGGGATTTGTCAAGAGGTCAAAAGGACAAATTGCTGAAAACCACCAAGTCCTATGTGTGGGATGACCCATATTTGTGGAAGTATTGTTCGGACTCCGTGATTAGGCGATGTGTTCCCGAGACCGAATCTCAGTCCATACTCACATTCTGTCATTCGAACGCATGTGGTGGCCACTTTGGAGCCAAGAAGACAGCTTTAAAAGTTTTGCAAAGTGGATTCTATTGGCCAAGCTTGTTCAAAGATGCATCACAATTCTGTCTATCTTGTGATAGGTGTCAACGAATGGGTAACATTTCATCTCGAAATCAAATGCCTTTAAACCCAATTCTAATTGTTGAAATATTTGATGTTTGGGGAATAGATTTCATGGGTCCATTTCCTTCATCTTTTGGAAATCTATTTATTCTACTTGCAGTTGATTATGTTTCAAAATGGGTGGAAGCAATTCCAACCAAGACTAATGATGCGAAAGTTGTTCTTAGCTTTCTTCGAGCCAATATCTTTTGTAGGTTTGGAACACCGAGGGCCATCATTAGTGATGGGGGATCCCATTTTTGCAACCGATCATTTGAGACCCTACTCAAGAAGTATGGCATAACTCACAAGGTGTCCACCCCCTATCACCCTCAGACTAGTGGACAAGTGGAGATTTCTAACAGAGAGGTGAAGCATATATTAGAGAAGACTGTTGGTCCTACTCGAAAGGATTGGTCTTTGCGCCTTAACGATGCTCTCTGGGCCTACCGAACTGCTTACAAAACTCCAATCGGTATGTCTCCATTTCGCTTAATCTTTGGTAAACCTTGTCATCTACCTGTTGAGCTTGAACACAGGGCCCTTTGGGCAATTAAGAAGTACAACTTCGACATGAAGGAAGCAGGAGATATCAGAAGGTTACAACTGAGCGAACTGGATGAGCTTCGCAATGATGCTTATGAGAACGCAAAAATTTACAAAGAAAAAACAAAGGCGTTTCATGATAAGCATATCATTAGAAGGTCGTTTGAAGTAGGGCAAAGAGTATTACTCTTTAACTCTAGGTTCAAACTCTTTCCAGGTAAGCTTCGTTCCCACTGGACTGGCCCATTTGTTGTTACTAATGTCTTTTCCTATGGTGCAGTTGAAATCCGACCAATAGGCATAGGAAAGGAATTCAAAGTTAATGGGCATAGGTTGAAAATCTACCACGAAAATACTTTGCATCAAGAAGATGAAGTGCTTCACTTCATTGATATACATTCGGGGATGCAAAACTGAGTTGGGAAGGTAAGTCCTTAATAAAGTTTTCAACCCAAAAAAAAAAAAAAAAAAAAAAAAAAAAAAAAAAAAAAAAAAGAGAGAGAACGACCGGTCGTACATGCCTCGCGACCGGTCGCTCGTTTGGTTTTTCAGAAAAAATTGAATCTGCTTCGAAACGACCGGTCGCTTTTCACTCGCGACCGGTCGCTCGTTGTTTTTCTTAAAAAATTGAATCTGCTTCTAAACGACCGGTCGCTTTTCACTCGCGACCGGTCGCTCGTTGTTTTTCTTAAAAAATTGAATCTGCTTCTAAACGACCGGTCGCTTTTCACTCGCGACCGGTCGCTCGTCGTTTTGCTTAAATTTGAATCTGCTTCAAAGCGACCGGTCGCTTTTCACTCGCGACCGGTCGCTCGTCGAATTTTTTTTTAAAGAACCGTCTTTTTCTTTCCTTTCTCTCTTCTCTCTCCTCACTTCCTCTTCTTCCCAGCGACAGACCCACCCCCCCCTTCGACTTCTCTCTTCTCCCTCCCTCTACCTCCCTCACAACCCACCCTAATCCTAACCCAAATCACACTTTTCTCACTTAATTTTTCGAGTAGAATCCGTTTTTGGCATCTATTCCTTGAAATTTCAAGTGTTTTCTTCAATTTGAGGTGATTTTCAGTTAGGGTTACTGTAGCACCAAGGTAATTTTCGAATTTTTCTTGGTGTTTTCTCTTTGATTTTCTTACTCTAATGCATTCCTATAGTTGTTTTGTTTCTAATTTGTTGTTTCTCTTGTTTTTGTTTTGGGTTTGGCTTGTGTTTATCATTTGGTGTGATTTTCCTCAATTGGGTATGTTTTTCTCACTCTCTTATTTGATTATTGTTGTTGTTATTTGTGTTTATTATTGGAATTTTGTCATTTTGGTTGAATGTTGGGAATGTTGTTTACATTTTGGAATTTTGGCTTAATTGTGCATTATGATTAATATTGTGGCATTGTGGTATTTTACATTGTGATTAAATTGTTGACTCGTTCGAATTGGTGTATATTTGTATTGTGGCAAATTTTGGCTATGTGCATGCATTTTGGTTTTGATATTGGTATAATTGTGGCGTATTGCATGTTTGGGAACTGTGGCATGAATTTTGTTGTTGATTTGTTTTGTGCATATTGTTTTTTTTTTCTCCTTAGATGTCTAGAGCTAGACAGGGTACCAGAGGGGGTGCATCTTCTTCACGAAGTGCACCTCAACCGGAAGAGGCAATGCTCACTGCCACTGTGGTTACTGAGCGTAACTTAGATCTTAGTCCCTCCATCCAAACCGCTGGACTTATTCAAGTCCGGCACCTTATTAGGGACCGAAACCTCCTACCCTTAGCTCACATCTATGCAAAATATAATGAATCAATTGTGCGTGAGTTTTATGCCGCTTTCCCTAGGGAAGAACTTAGACGTAATGCAGAGGTGCCCCTTAAGGTTCGGGGCAAAAATATTGTACTATCCACCTCCATTATCTCTGAGGTTCTTCAAATAAGTGACAGAGAGAATACTGTTAATTGGAGACAATTTTTGGGTGAGGATTTTGACATGCAAAGGGCAGCTGAAACACTTTTTTATGCTGACCCTGCTGCCTTTGCATCTCAAACTAAAAAGACTGTCCTCATTCAGGGTAAGTTGACACCCTACTTTGCCATCCTGTGGAGCTTTGTGCGCCACAACATTTATCCATCCGGCCAACGGTCGGAAATTCCATCAGTAGGGGTCAAGCTCCTGCAAATTTTGCATGAGGGAACTTTTATCCTACCAGTTGTTGACATCATTTTTGAGCGCCTGAAGGCTTGTGCACGTAAGAAAAGCATAATTTATTATCCTTGCCTTGTTAGCATGATTTGTGACCGCTCAGGTGTTCGGGCTCGCCCCACTGATATATATGTTGAGCCCATGGGTCCCATTTCGGACACTTCTGTGTCCAAGAGTATCTCTCAGAGGCGCCATGCACATGCACCTGCACCCGCACCTGCTCCAGTGCCGCCTCATATGCCACCACCACCACACGGGCCGGCCTCATTCCAGCCATTCCCGCCTGCTCCCACTGTCGACACTTCTGCTTGGGAGCCCTCTCTCCAAGCCATTTGGGACTTGCAGATGCTCCAGTATCAGCAGATGCAACATATGAGCACTTCCATTGACGCCATTTGGACGCACCTCCAGATGCCAGGTCATCCCGGGACCTCTGCACATGTTGATGGTGATGATGTTGATGGTGATGATGATGATGAGACTGATGATGATCAGTAGTACTTTGAGCTTTGTACCCTTTTGAACTTTTAATTTATTTTGTTTTTGGGTTTTATTTTGAGACGGTTATTAGTTTGTTTGTTTCAACTTTTACTGTTAGTTCAACTTTTAATTGTTTACTATTTCTTTTATTTTGTGATTATCCATCCCAATTTTTCTATATGGCATTGTTTAGTATTAAATCTCCATCATTTATAAACATTGTTTCATATAAGTTTGGGAAGTAGGTTGTTTATGTTTATGCACTCAGAATTTTGGCTCAAATGCTTATTTCATTCCAAAACATGTGATTCTACACACAAATTTATAAATTAAAAAAAAAAAAAAAAAAAAAAAAAAAAAAAAAAAAAACAATAAATTTATGAATCACTTGTTTCTTTTGCATTTTGAGCTAGCTGAGGCTTCTGCTAATTGCCTCTGTCTGTTCTTGCTTGTAGAATCTGCAGCAGCTCTACATGATCTTCGTTCCTTTTCTGCAGCATCTCTACATGCTGGTTGGCGCTGTAGAGCCGCTTCTGCAGGTCCGCCACCAGAGCTTTCAGGACCGCCACCTCCTCACTCAGTGCCCCGCACTCTCGTGTTCTCGCCAGTAGGCGCATGCCCAAATTTGTGGCCGAGACCGCGTTGAGCACGGTTAGATTGTGGGACTCGTCCACTGCCATCTGGTCAGACCTCTGCGCCACATGCAGGTGATCTGCAACTGTCAGTCTGCTGACAGTCATGCCCTCCGGCATTACTGCCCTTCGCGGCACCACCTCAGAGAAGTTTGAGGCCGAGCCATGGTGGTATGAGGAGTTTGGGAAGATCGGGTTTGGAGGAGCCCTTATCTGGGAATTTGGTGGTGCTAGTGACAGCTCAAGGTTGAGATCATCAAGGTGAGTACATGTGGATGCCATTGTTTTGTCTTTGGATGTTTTTGATGGTTTTCCTTGAGTTTGCAGAAAGAATTGCAGGGTACTCTTCCGCTTGCAGAGGCGTGGCTTAAATAGACATATGCAGATGAGAGGGAGAGCCAACGCCATTTCGGATTTCCCGGGCATGCTCGACCTAATCGCTTCAAGGGGGAGCACATTAACTTTCACTTTACTTTTCTTTTTTCCGTGTTTTTCTAGTGTTTTGTGTTTTTGCCTTTCCCTTTCGGCTATCACCTTTGTCTTATTTTAGTTAGGGAAGTGTGTTTTCCCTTTCGGCTGTCGTCTTTGTTTTGTTTGGGAAGTGTGCTTCTTTTTCTTTTCCAACTTCATTTCTTTTATTTCTGACAATCAAAAAAAAAAAAAAAAAAAAAAAAAAAAAAAAAAAAAAACAACAAACAAATACACGGAAAGGGCAAAGACAACCAGGCACACCACTAATACATTAGAAATTATTCTTTCACAGTGCTCGGTGTCTCGGCCATTGGACCTTTGAGTTTAGCCCTATGGCTATCCTCTTCCGGGGCTTCACGCACAGCCTCTTGGGGCTCATCACTCGAGCTCCCAAAGATCGCACTCTTAGCTTGAGCATACCTACTCTCGCGATCGGTTTTCTTGCGTTTACCCGGTTGGTCCAGGTCCTCCAGCTGCTTTCTCATGTCATGGGCGTAAACACTTACCATCTTTGAGAGATTTTGGTTCTCTTCCCGCAACGCCTCTAGCTGGTGTCGATTCACCTCCACTATCCTTGCCCTTTCCCTTTTTAAACTTTTAATAATACTCTGGCACTCTTCCACCATACTTCGCTCCGCCGCCAACTGACCTCTTAGCACCTCCACTTCATGGGACTTCGCAAGTAGGCGATGACCCACACTTGCGACTGTTGCGGTGCTTTGCACGCTTAGTGCCAGAGCATCGCTCACGACCCGGTTGTCATCCCTTGATCCCAGCACCCGTATATCCTTGGGAGTTACTAGATTTCTAGCAACTCCAAGGGCAACATCGTTGTCCAGCAGTATCGAGTCATTCACTGTCACGTGCCCCCGTGCAGAGGCAAAGTAGGGCATCCACACTGGTGCCACTGCTTGGCCCCGAGTCTGAGTCGGTGGAGCTAGGTTGAGATCCAACGAGAATGGGTAGGAAGACGCCATTTCAACTCTTACTTTCTTTTGTCTTTCTTTTCTCTTTTGTGTGTTTCTGAGTTTGTGTGTTCTTCCCCAACTCTTTCTCTTCTTCTTTTATAGAGTTAGTTTTTACGTAACCCTAGCCACTGCGCTTCTGCGTTTTGCGCGGCCCTTACGGCCTATCCCCTTAGGTCACCTCACCTGGTCCCCAACCCCTTTAATTACAGTTCCGCCTTTCAGCGCTTTTGAGAAACGAAAGTCGTCACACCTTCCTATGAAGCCAATAATTCTGGCTTGGGACCGAGAGAGAGACCGCTGCTTGTCGACACGTCTCTCACTTTGTTTCCCGTGACTCACAGGTGCCGAGACTTCAGGGCCCACTTTTTCTATCTTACTGAGTCCTCGCTCTTTGTGCTTCTGACTTGGTTTCTCTGTTTTTTTTATTTTTATTTATTTACTTTCTTCGCTTTTGGGCTTTCGTTTGGGTTGGGCTTTCATTTGGTTTGTGCGTTTCTTTGGGTTGGATTTCTGCATGTGTAAGACTGTTGTTAGGGCTTACTGTTTTATTTGTTTCTGTTTGGATTCGTTTTTGTTTTTGTTTTTGCGACCGTGTTGTAGTTGTTTTTCGTGTTTGTTCTTGTATTTACTTGCTTTATTCCCTTTAATTCTTGTTATAACGTTGTTGGTGCCTGAATTCTTTAACATTGAGGACAATGTTTGTTTCTAAGTTTGGGAAGGGATAGCAAGTCTTTTTCGTTTCACTTAAATTCTTACTTTCTTTTATTTTGTTTTCTTTTCTGTTTTGAGTCTTTTTTGTTCTTAAGTCACTTTCCGGACATATATGATGAGATTGTGATGAATGTTTAAATGACTTGATTGAAAATGCTTTAAAAAAAAAAAAATAATAATTTGTTATTCACTAAATGGCATCGTTCTAGCATGATATGTTTGAAACCCTCTACGCACTTGCCATTTGTTTCATAATTCTCTAGTTGAGGGACTTGCATGATCCAAAGAATTGTATCAAGCATGAATTAGACTTGTATAACCATATAATGTGAGCTTTGAGCCTTGTGCTTCAATTCATGAGTGTTATACACATATTCTTACTTTTCTTGTCATCTGAGTTGTTGTCTGATCTCATTATTCATTGATTTGGTTGAGCACTTAAAAGTTACTCATTCTTGTGCAATTTGATTACATGACATTTGAGAAATGATATTAAGGCCCTCTTTGGACCGTTTGTGCCTTTCAAGCTAACCTTATGCATGCTTAAGCATGATTTTCCATTGTTAACCACCTTGAGCCTATATGTATGCCTTTTCTTTCAAGTAACCAATTATTACTTCTAGCCTTAGCCTGAAAAACAAGAATTCACCTTTCTAAGGAACTCGTGAGCTTTAATTTAGATGTGTTTTTTCATGCTAAGTTTGGGAAGGGTTATTACATTCTTTAAAAATAAAAAAAAAATTAAAAAAAGAGTACTTCACTCAAAGGGTGAAAGATGAGAGAAAAGTTGTGGTTATTTGGCAATGGATTCAAATTTAAATTCCATGTCTCTTGGTTGGCCTCAAAATAAATAAATTGATGGTTGTTCAAATGGAAGGAAGGAGTGTGATTCGTAATTAGTGGAGGTATAAGGCTTTGTGGTCTATTTGATCACCAAAAAAAAAATGAGTGAAAATCTCAAGCGTGATGTTTCAAAGTCTTTTAGTCAACGATTATATGCTCTTACATTGTGAGTTCCTTGGACTTTGTTGTATCCATATCCTTCATTTCTTACTCACCTTACACCCTTAGCCCCATTACAACCTATAATAAAGACCTAAATTGATCCTAAATGTCATGTGGTTGATTTGCACACATTTTTCAGCTTTTAAGTGTTTAGCATCCTTCTTGAGATCATATTCATGCATGTTTTTCATCTTGCTAATTTTGAGTTAAGTCCCGTATGGTTTAACTCTATTCTCATATTTATTATTGAGTGATGCATTGTAACCCTCTTCCGAGTGATTCATTTGTGAGAGGACAACTTTGGTGAGATTTGAAGTTACATTTGTGCTTGGTATGATTTTTGAAGTTGTGTGAAAACTGAAATTGGAGAATGAGTTCCATTTGGCCATCACACTACTACACTTGAGCATGTTGTGTTATGAATTTTGCCGCCTTGTGAATAATGTGTAAACTGAGTTTTTCTTGTGAAAACTTTTGAGTCGTTTGCATGAGTTGCTCTCTCCTTAGAAAGTGTTCGGAAAGTTTTGTTTCGAGTCTTGTTTTAATTTCTGTTTTGCTCGAGGACTAGCAAAAGATAAGTTTGGGAAGTTTGTTCGGTTCATTTTTACACATGATTTTTCATGTTATTCACCCACTATTTTGAGTTAGTTCTTGACATTTTATAGCTTTTTACTTCTTTTTTGTGTTTTAATAGGTTTTACCTTGGTTTGTATGAAAATGAGCTAAAAGTGCATTATTTGATATAAATTCTGTTTTTGTTCATTTTCGTAGGTCAACTTCGTGGCCTTGGATCAGCATGTTCCGGTCCTTGGATGAGGTGATGATCTTCATAAGACTTGTTCCAATGGATGTTAACTACAACATATCCAAATTTGAGCTCCATTGGACAAGTATTGCCTATCCAACCAATCCAGCATGTTACCACAGCTCTGGAAATCCGGATTTGGCCAGCTTTTACCTCCTTTGTGTCATCTTAATTTCTTGTTACCATAACTCTTGGTAACAAGGAATTACCTTTGCAAATGAGATATTTTCTGAAGCTTTTGGCATCTTTGTGAAGTCAAGGCTTCATCATGGCAAAGGGGACAAGGGCAAAGGCTTTAACTAAAGTATGAGTTTTATATTATATTTGTGAGCTGGAAATTGATGGGCAATGGAAAGTTAATTGCAATCTGAAGTGGGAGAGGTTTTGAACGTGGGTAGCCAGGCTATTCAATGATTCTACACCATTGAGAGCAGATTTTTGGAGAGCTTGGAGCTAGGAGAAAGCCAAGGTGCAGCCAAGAAAAGTGGAGAAGAAGACTTCCACCATTGATGATCTTGAAGCTTTCATCATTTTCTGAAAATCTGTAAACTCTTTCTAATTTCATTTTGAGTTTGTATTTGAAATAAGTATGAGCAACTAAACTCCATAGCTAGGGCTTAGGTTGAAGCCCTAAACATGATTACCTTTTTGTTTTGATGCTTGAGTGTATGAATTTCTAGATATTGTTGATGAATTCCAATTCACCAAATTAATCTATCCTTGATGTATGTTCTTCTTTGATTGATCACCTTTGAAAGCATGCTTCTTGAGATTGTTGGGATTATGTGTATCCTCATGTTATCCTAAGCAATAAATGGATGAAGTAAGAATCATCCATGTGAATTGGTTTCTTGAATACCTAATGTAAACACCATGCTATTAGGATTCTTGTGATGTTCATATTCTCTTTGAACTTAATGGGTTCTCCTTGTAATTGAATCGAAGTACGAACCATACCTAGGTTCGGTTATGAGGAGGGCACAAGTATTGTAGCACGAACCATGCACTTTACGTATATTAGAGAGAATCAATGCGTCTTGAGCCACGACCCATGGTCTTGATTGCGAACATCTTCATCAACACGTTTAGAGTTCATTACTTGAGTATTCATGAACTTGGGTAGAATTGTTTAGGGTGGATTCCGAAACCCTAGTGTTTGTTACATTTTGATTTCACATCTTGATAATTCATCTCCGCCATTCTCATTTAATTTAAAAGTCCATTTACTTTCATGCAATAGAAATAGGTTACTTCAAACAAATCAAACCCCCCCCCCCCCAATGTGTGTGTGAGTTGCGTGTTTGACACGTTACGTGTCTTTGTTACTAAATTCTATTTGTTTCCGTAATTGTTTTGGACTTTTGGTCCACGTGGTGTTCTTCCATTTTCTGTGCTGAATTCAACCGTATAAAGAACGTGAATTTTGGACGTACGGTTGGAAAGTTATAGGCAAAACACTGGATAGAGGTTGAAACTGGAAAAACAGAGAAAACGACTCTGCCCAAGAACGACCGGTCGCCAGTGTCTCACGACCGGTCGCTCAGCACACAATTCTGAAGTTTCGACTCTGTACTAAAACGACCGGTCGCTTTTACCTCACGACCGGTCGCCAGACAAAAAAACGACCGGTCGCTCTTAACAAACGACCGGTCGCTGGTCACTGTTCACAGCACAATTCTTTTTTTTGTTTTGTTTTGTTTGTTTCTTTTATATTTCTTTTTAGTTTCAAATTTTCATTTGTGCATTGTGGTGTGTTAGTTAAGTGTTCTTTTTGTACTCGAATTAGAACTTATAGACAACCGACAAGTTCTTCGTGGGATCGACCCCGTACTTATACAATCTATACTTCGATAGATTCGTGCACTTGCGGGTATTTTTAATTGGTTGTTTGCACATTAATTTGTGTCCTTTTAGGAATGCAACAACCACCAGGATGTAACTTCACTCGTGACAAAGGGAATCAAGTTTGCAAGCTCAAAAAGTCATTGTATGGGTTAAAGCAGTCTCCCAGGGCATGGTTTGGTAGATTCACTAAATCCATGAAGTTTTTTGGATATACACAGAGTAATGCGGATCACACTTTGTTCCTGAAGCGTGATGGAAAGAAACTTACCGCACTGATTGTTTATGTGGATGACATAGTTGTGACTGGAAACGACACAGGAGAGCAATTGAAACTACAGAAGTACTTGTCTCAGGAATTTGAGATGAAGGATTTAGGTGATCTGAAGTACTTTCTTGGAATTGAAGTAGCAAGGTCCGCAAATGGTATATTTCTGTCACAGAGGAAATATGTATTGGATCTACTTGTTGAAACAGGATTGCTTGGATGTAAGTGTTAGAAATGTGCCCTAAGAGCCAATACATTTGATGTAATCTCCTTAGAATACATTTCGTATATGATATATAAAGGGCAAACTTAATTTGTTATCTTTTACATCGTGTAAAGAAACAAATGTCCAGGGTATGCTGAATAAGAGATAAAGTAATCTAAAGAAGATTAGATTCATGAGACCTTTAATCTCTAATTGTAGTATCCCAAAATGTTCCTAATCATAGGTTATCAAATGGGCATTGATAAACCGTCAAGATTAGCGCATATTATGTATGCTCAATTGGGAGGATGGTTAGTCTCAAACCATTTGTGTAGTTGACACTAATACAAGTATGTGGGTGCTCATTAGTGAATGAGTACACTGAACGCGATCAACCGTAGTTCTCATATGGAGTATTTATCTACATGTCAAATGAGAACTCATAGTTGCAATAATGCAAATTAGTCCCAAGACCTGAGGCATCATGGTTGTCTTGTGATGCGTTATTGATCTTTGATAGCTCTTAAAGGCAAGCCGTAAAAGATTTGTCTTAAGTGTTGTTGGGATCTCTTAATTCATCATAGGGGCATGTGAATGTACAATAAGGAATCTCTACTTTCGATAAAGAAGGAGAATGTTTCAAGATGTGATTCAGTAAATCTTTGGCCAAAGTATTTTGAGCTTGATTTAGAAAGTTGTTCTTATTCATGTTCTTTTGAATCACATGAGGTTATAAATCATATTAGGGGTTTGACATAAACAATCCGTACCCTAATAATATGATTTGAAACATTGTATAAGAGAAGGATCGTATTGCATTGCAATTCCAACTGAATAGGTTCTTCATCTATTCTGGTTAGCTTGGGTAGCCTTGATATATTGCTAGATGTCACTCTTGGCTTGTGGAAGTCCTAGGATTGATTGTGATCGATCCAAATAAAGGAAGAATTAAAAAGGGGTTTTAATTCCAGTTGGTTAGAAAGAGTTCTAATATTTTCCCACTGCCTTGCTAATTAGAACCTAATGGATCGCACACCTTAAATGGTTAACTTTGAGTAATACAAATGAGAATGAGGAAATCAATTTGATTGATTTGATGTGGATGATTTACTACGTGTAAAAACGTATTTGGGCCTCGATAATAGTTAGAGGGAAGCCCAAATGGTTGGGTATCAAGCCCAAGGGCTTAAGACACCTAAATATTATGGTTTAAGTGTCATAAGGCCCAATTTTGGAAGCCCAATGGGATTTGGCCGAAAATGGTTAAGTGAATGTGTATGGGAATTGTTTCCATAAGCTCATTAACACACAAACACAATCCAACATCAACCAAATAGGTTTGGGAGATCAAAGAGAGAAAAATGATAGTTTTCAAGAGTGAAACACTTTCATCTTTCAAAGTGGTTTAGATTGAAACCAATCTTGAGAATCTTGCACTAGCATCCAAGTATTCTCAAGATACTTCTTCTCATCTCAAGGTTCCATTGGTGTGGAGACTTAGAGGCCATATACTTTTGTGGCTCACATGGAGGAGAAAGATCAAGGAGCAAAGATCAAAGATCAAAGAGGAGATCAACAAAGAGGAAATCATCAAGAGAAGACCAAACACAAATTGGTTCATATAATTGCTTCAAGGGTAATTAGATCTTATCCTTTCTCTTGAATTTTCATTTATGAAAAACATATCAATGTTCATGGCTTAAGATACTTGGAAGAAAGTTTTGTTTTTGAATTTAAACAACCACCTTAGACTTCCGCTGCGATTAATTTGATTAAATGCATGTTTAATATTCAAATGAACTTTGGAAAAATATTTTGAAATTTCCTACAGTAAGCCTGCTGACACACCAATCGAGATGAATCACAAGTTGTGTGAAGGTATGGATCAAGAACCAACCAATAAGGAACAGTACCAACGCCTTGTTGGAAGGTTAATATATTTAGCCCACACAAGATTAGATATTGCATATGCTGTGAGTGTGGTTAGTCAGTTTATGCATTCACCCAGTGTGTCTCATAGGAATGCAGTTGATCGAATCTTAAGGTATTTAAAATTAGCCCCTGGAAAAGGATTAATGTTCTTAAAAAATAGAGATCTTGAAGTTGTGGGATATACAGATGATGATTGGGCTGGATCCATTACTGACAGACGCTCTACTTCAGGCTACTTCACCTTCGTGGGAGGTAATCTAGTCACTTGGCGGAGTAAAAAACAAAATGTGGTTTCTCGGTCTAGTGCAGAAGCAGAGTATCGAGGAATGGCTCATGGAGTTTGTGAATTGCTATGGATCAGAAGACTCTTGACAGAACTGGGTTTCAAGCCAGGAAAGCCAATGGAGTTGCATTGTGACAACAAGTCAGCGATTGATATTGCCCATAATCCAGTTCAACATGATCGAACCAAACATGTTGAGGTGGATAGACATTTTATCAAAGAAAAAATTGAGAAGAAGATCATCCGCCTACCATTCGTAAGATCAGAAGATCAATTAGCTGATAACTTAACCAAAGCTGTTTGTAGCAGAGTGTTTTATGACTCACTTACCAAGTTGGGCATTGGTGACGTATATGCACCAACTTGAGGAGGAGTGTTGACGTGAGTCTCCTAATTAATCAAGGAGAATTATTTCCTTGATTAATTAAGGGATTTACTTTCCCATTCCATTTAGTTGACAAATCTGTGTATAATTAGGAGATACTTTCCTAATTCCTGATAGTATCTTATTCCTTGTAAAGCACTCTGTAAACCTATATATATACCTCCTTATGGAGAAGAATAAAATATCTGAACATATTGAAAACCCGTATTCATATTTTAGCAATATCGGCATATGTACACACATTTTTAATTTTTCTTAATACATGCAATATTGGAGAGGGGAGAATCGAACATAGGATATCAAGTGCAAAAATAAATGCCTTAATCACTTAAGCTACAAGTATCTTGCCCGCCCCCCCGTTCCCCCCCACCCCCCATTCTCTCTCCCCCAATCTTGTTCTGACGATGTTAAACTTTTATAACTTAATTGTTAATGTGTAGTAACAAAATTCCTTCTAGATGAATTAAATTAAGAACTTCACTCTACTTTAATTACTCCTCGAAAATTACCTGCAAAATAGTAACAATCAATTGGATAAACACTGGTATGGTGTTGGTCAAGAGCTCTCCGATGCTTAAGTAAGCAAAAATATCTCAAGGAGATGTGTGTTTTTCATGAAAGCTACAGGAGGATTTTCGAATTGATCACCCTTTTTGTGTATTCCTTGGCTATAAATAGGGGAATTATCTTGTAGCCATCTTTGGAATTATTAAGGGCCCTTTATTTAAAGAGATAGATGAGAGTATGGAAATTGAATGTAATCAGCTTTCCATTATAGCTAATTAAATGAGAATTTAATCAACATAATTAATGTGATCTAGGACAAGTTTGACATTTATTTGCATTTCCACTTGAGGTCATTAGAGTGGTCGTGAAATTATTTGCTCCCACAAATGGATCAAAACTATAACGAGAGAAACTACTAACTTTAAATAAGGACTAAAGTGAAAATCGAGTCAGACAACAATGACCATAACATAATTTGACTTTTTTTCCAGAACAAATTGCAGCCCAAGAGGCCCAAAGCCCAACAATGTCTCCTCTCAAGTGTATAGCTGCTCTTCTTTAAAGGTGTGAGCTTTTTTTCCCTTGCTCGTGAGAGAGTGCTTTGGGGTCTCATCTCATGTAAGCACGTTTGAGCAGAAACCTTTCATCAGAATCAGAAATGGGTCGTGGTAGGGAGAGATGGATCAAACACTACAGTAGCGCACAAGAGATATTGCTGGTTGGTGAAGGAGACTTTTCATTCTCTGCTTGTTTAGCTCGAGCATTTGGCTCTGCTCGCAACATGGTAGCAACTTCTCTCGAATCTCAAGGTACATTTTTCAAAAACACAGCTTTTATGTTCATGGGTACTCTTTAAGATGTGACCAATAAATCTTTGTTCATTTTCAGCGCTACCCCTGTTTTTTGGTGAACCATTTTTGGGGTTTCTTTATTTTTTGTTTTTCAGTGATTAATTTGATGAAAGATTCAATTTTTAGGTTCTTTAAGGGCCAAACATAGGAGCTGTTTATCACACTTGAGTGGCTTGAAGAGGAGAGAGTGCTTGGTGTTGCATGATGTTGATGTGTATGAGATTGACCTCCATCCCGCTCTGCAATGGAGGAAATTTGATGTCATCATCTTCAACTTTCCTCATGCAGGCCATTTCCCCTGGCTACGTGAAAGAAACCCTCAGCTCATTCAGTAAGTGACCCTAAATTATTTAACTAGAACAAATAATTAGTAGTTAGTTGTACACAGATGTCAACCCTAACAGTTTGTTTTGATTGGATTGCATTTGTATGAGATTTGTGCAGCTTAAGTTTCTTAATTACCCTTTCCAGGAATGAATGATTATGAATGCTCAACATTTTTCTACCACACAAGTCCCTCTTTTATATTCTTTTGGAAAATCATCAACATCCAGATCTATCAACAAAACCAGTGATGAATTCATTGTTATGTATGAACTGGTGGAGAATTTGACATTTTATTGAAGAAGAGAGGTGGAGAATTTGACATTTTATTGAAGAAGAGGTGGAGAATTTTATTTGATTGGTATCATATCCAAGGATGCTATATTTTCCCAATTGTCTTATCAAGTGTTTCATGGCTAATCAATGTTATTCAATGCAGTGGTGAAGCTGCAGGCCTATAATTAGTTACATAATTATTCGCTACCATATAGTATTCTGAATTAGTTACTTAGTTTCCCTACCTTGGGGGCTAATTGATTTGGGCGTTGAATGGAAGCAGAATGCACAAGAACTTGTTGAAAGCCTTCTTCGAAAATGCCCGTGGGATGCTGAGGGAAGGCGGGGAAGTTCAAGTTGCAACCAGAGATGACTACCCATATAACAGATGCCCGTGGGATGCAGAGGAAGCAGGCCTGGTTTTGATGGAGAAAGTGTGGTTCAAAAAATGGGACTACCCTGGGTACCAGAACAAGAGAGGGGGCGACATCAAGAGCAACAAAACGTTTCGTCTCAGAAATTGTTTCACCTTCAAATTTGCACTGCAACAATATGAGTATGACTGTACTTGTGATGAAATGTCTGTTTGCAGCGATGACCATTATATGATTATGTGATGTGTTTGGTAGTAGTAGTGTCCTTTTTGTTGTGCGGAAGCGGATTGCATAGGGTGGACAATACGGAACCGTTGAAACAACAAGACAAATATGAAAATAGCAAAATCCAAGAGACACAAGGATTTATACTAGTTCGGCCCGTATGTAGCCTACATTCAGTTCGAAGATGGCAAGAACTTCCACTAGTATCCCAAACAAAGGAGATTAAACACTCTCACCTAATTTAGGAATTACAGAGTTTAACTCTCACAACCCAAATCCCAAATACACCCAAATCACTCACACACAGATACCAAAAGAGAAAGAGAGGCTACAAATATATGAAGAACACTTATAAACAAAGAAGTTCTTCACATCACCATCTCTTCCTCATGCAAAAGGTGCAGCAGCAAAGACATCATGGTGCATACGGCTTGCCCCATGGCAAGAGCACTCTCTCACCTATTGTGCTCACCAAAACTGCCCACAGATAACTCTCTGCCAAGCCTTCATTATATAACAAAGAACTTGGACCAACAGCCGCATGAGCACCTCCAAAGTCCTCCACAAAACAAGGGACATTAATGCACCGAAATAACTCAACCACCAGCATTGAAAAGAAACCAGCCGCTCCTCATCTGCTGCCAATAAAGTCCCTAATTAGGCATAGCTCTAGTTGGCATCTCAAAGAACCCAAGAGCCAAAAGTAGTAGCAACAATACAAAGTTTATTCTACTTTTCTCTTTTCTCTCTCTAAAGCTCACGGCTGCCACTCCTAATTTTGCAATCAATATGATTGCCCCATAGCCCAAGTGGCTAAATAAATATGGTAGCCAATCCGTGAATTAAGGGACAAACTTGCTTTTCCCATTTTCAGGTTGCTTCACATGGCTTTTGTTCCCTTCTTTTTGACAAAGGCTGACTTGAACCAACATTCCCTTCCTTTGATAGCTTTGCCCACGTGCTGCATGTCTTCCTTTTGTACTTTTTGTTAATATGAAATTCTATCAACAAAAAACTGTTCCTTTGCTTTCGGCAAATGCATGAGAAAGGAAAGAATAATCTCTTCCTTTCTTCAACACTTTTGAAGCAGAAGGTGGTGGTGATGCATTAGGCCTTAAAAAATAAGATTAAATCAGCAAAAGTTAAAAATTTAAAATTTTACCCATACTCACCTCCACCTACCCTTACCTCAGTCGCCACTCTAGTTTTTTTTTTTGTTTTTTTTTTGTTTTTTATAAATTCCATTAGTTTTTCAAACTTTTAACAAATAAAAATATTCTCAAACTTTTAACAAATAAAAATATTCTCAAACTTTTCATCTTCTTGTCTCCCTCCTCCTCCTGCACTACTCTTCATCACAAGATACTTTTCGTCTTCTCTCTTTATTTATTTTGTTGGAAACTACCATCTGTATTGAAAGCCTTCATTTAAGCACAGTCCCTTTAGCTCTCTCAGTGCTATTATATAAAGTGAAATAAGTCATTCCATGAGAATACAGTATTTGCAGAAACTTGAGTTTAAATCAATAATGGGTGAGAAAAACAGACAAATAGGACACTACTCTAGCTCTCAAAAGATCTTGTTGGTTGGAGAGGGAGACTTCTCATTTTCTGCTTGTTTGGCTCGAGCTTTTCGCTCTGCCGCAAACATGGTGGCTACCACTCTTGAATCTGAAGGTACATTTTTCAGATATACCCTGTTTTTAATTTTCTTCTTTTGTTTCACATTAGCTAATTAATTTAATCAATGTAAATTTCTTTTTTTTGAATTTCAGATACTTTATGGACGGAACATTGGAGCAGTGAGGCACATTTGGAAGAGTTGGAGAGAAGAGGATGCTTGGTGTTATATGAAGTTGATGTGTATGAAATGCACCAGCATCCCACCCTTATGCGCATGAAGTTTGATATTATCATCTTCAACTTTCCTCATGCAGGCCATTACTCTTGGCTATGCGAAAGAGACGATGAGCTCATACAGTAAGTGACCAAGTTGATCAAATTTGTCACAATTGCTTTCATATAACCGAAAGCTTTCATTTCCAATTATCTTGTCATATATATTGCACGGTTAATCAATTTTGTTTAATCTAATGGCGGCTTCGTTTAAGCTCTTTATTAATTTTTCATATGCTATACATGTATTATACACATATATATATCTTGTTTTGGTGGGTCGGTTTGCACTGGATTGGAATTGAGTCTAAGCTAGTACTTATGAGCTTCGTCACTCTAAATGGGACTTCTAATATACAATATGTTGGTATGTTGTCCCAACATTTATAAGTTTGCTAAATAGCGATTAGGACATTAGTATCCAGACCGAGCCACTAAACGAGGTTAGTTACTTAATTACTCTGCTCTTTAGTGATCAATTTTGGGGGGTTCTATTGAATTAGAATGCACAGGGATTTGTTGAAAGCATTCTTCAAAAGTGCCCGTGGGATGCTCAGCAAAGGTGGGGAAGTTCATGTTTCACACAGGGATGACTACCCCTACGATCAATGGAAGTTAAAGGAGCTTGCAGAGAAGGCCGGCCTGGTTCTGAAAGAGAAAGTGTGGTTCGAAAAGTCGAACTACCCTGGTTACCACAACAAGAGAGGAGGAGGCATCCAGAGCAACAAAAAGTTTCCTCTCAATGAATGCTACACCTTCAAATTTTCTCTGAAACATGAAACTTCTCATGAATTAAAGCCTGCTTGCAACCAAACAACTAGCACTCTAAGTGATGATATATCAGATGCTTTAAATAGTATGCATTTGAAGTAAAAGGCATGCAAGAACAATTGCGGATCTAGGATTCTCGGGTGGAGGGGGTTACAATGTAAAAGCTTCGAAATTTTTTTAGAAGAAAATAACATTAAAAAAAAACTGAAAAATAGTACTTTCCATCCAAACTTCAATTGTACACTATGAGTTTTCTTTTAAAAACATTGCATTATAGCTTCATAAATCATTTATTTTTTAATAATTTTAGGCACTTTTGTTAATGTATCATCAAAAAGAGAATATCATTTTTTCTAAAGAATAAAATTATAATGTATAGAGACTACAATTATATTTTAAAAAATTAAAATGAAACAAGCCCAACCCCCCACTTTATAAAAGAAAATTAAGAAAAAACAAAAAACAATACCTCCCATTTTCTTTTTCACAGTTGCTTGGGCCTAAAATTGGTGCGCCCAGTCCAAAGTCAAAAGCCCACATCGTTTTTTTGACAGGCCACCTGTTCAGACCTAAAATTGACACACTCAGCCCATCGACGCGCTCAGCCCGTTAAAAAATTAAACAAGCCAAAACGATACACTTGGCCTAGACATTGGAGGCCTGTAAGCAGTCAAAACCAAGAAGAAACCTGGGCCTCGAAAGGAACCTAAATCAAGCTCGAAACCAAAATGGGCTTGGCAGGTTTTAAATTGAAGAAGGAAAAGAGAGGCCCAAAAGAGAAACATACTCACGTGACTTACCTGACTTTGAAAAGTCAAAAATTTCAACTAAGTCACAAAGAGAAGTTACAAGAATTTATGAATACACGCTTGCAGAAAATTTCTCCAGACTTTTACAGGCAAAGAAAGATGAAAATCCTTTTTTATATATATAAATATATATATATATATAGAAAACTCGGCAGACACTATTCTCAAAGGATATGCAGATTGTGTTTTCTAGAAGAAAGAAAAGCAGGAAACAAGGAGTCGCAGAAATGGAAAATCACACTCACCATCATGGTTTGAAAAGCAGTTAGATTGGAAAAAGGAGGTATGACGCCCCATCAAAATACAGGGAAGTGACGGTCTCAGGAAATGATCATTGAGGGCCTAACTGCCAGAAAATGGATAGAACTCCCTTTCTTTTTCTCTTAAAACTAAAGATCTTTTGAGATTGTTTGCCGCCCATTATTAAAAGAATTAAAACTCCCGCTCCCAAAAGCATTTCTTATAAATACAGGAGAGAGTGAACAGAGCACACACATTCAATCAACACAACCAAAAAATCAGTCAAAAGACAAACACTCAAAATGATCACTTGATCTCAGAGAACCTTCAAGCAAATTGAAGCAACCAAAAGCTAGCTAAGCCATAAGAGAAGCCAGCTACAAGTCAAAGCTTTTAGTTTCCAGACTTAAAAGAAAATCAATTAAAACGAGATTTCTCTCGTTACAAATTTGGTTCAGCAAAGCCAAGGCAAGCAGGGTTTGAGTTTTCACAAATACGAAAACCTGAACAAATTTATGGAGAGCCCTGACTAAGCAGCACAGGTACCACAGTACAGCTCCAGCTTAAGTCCAGCCACTTCTGCCCCCTTTCTAGACTGAAGAAGTCCTAGTTCTGCCCATCTAAAAGCCTTCCAGGGCTTGAAATAGATTAAAGCTCTGCCAAACTCCAGCTTTGGTATCGATTTGCAGCTAAAGCCTAGTAGCTGAAGTTGTTGAAAGTCCAGTCTAGCACAGGCATACCCAGTCCAGCCCAGAGCAGAAGTATCTACCCAGACAGAAATGGAAGCACAGCCCTCTTTTTGTCTTTTTATAGTCAATTTTTCCTTTTTGAGCTTTGTAAAAAGGAGTTCTGCCTGAAAGCGTTTCACTCTGTTATCATTTATTCTGGTAAGAACTACCAGTTTTGTACTGGAAAAAATTGTGAAGTCCTCACCAGTCTGAGGCAGGAAAAGAACTTACTTGGGAGATATTCCTCACCCAAATTCACAGTCGCTTGTTCAAAAATCAGTAACTTGGGGTGTAAGTTATTTATTTTTAAAGAAGTCTGCTAGGATTTTCATTGCTAGCAATGGCACGCTTGCACACTAAAGAAAGTTGACTTGTTGACCAGTCAATGGTTTTCAAGACAATGGGGAACTTTACCCTACTGTCACAGGAGACAAATCAAAACGGGTGAACAACAGTTTCACTCTTTGCAACATTCACCCCAATCCTCTCTTCCGTACCTTCTCAACTTTTATAAAAAAAATAAAAATACTACATATAATATAACATGTTTGATGTTGTTGGCGTGCCTACATTCCTCTTCCCATTCCCTGCCACTTAAACTTTTGCTACTTTTAATACTTTTAATATTATAGTTTGAGTTTTTCTATTTAAATCCCACACTTTTCTTTGTTTACCTCAATACTTAAATCATTAAGCTCTTAAGATTTATTATTGTGTAAAAGGACAAAAAAGATCATCTAACTTAATACTTAACCCTAGTACATCTATACACACACCCCACCACTTGTGGATCGTCAATTAAGGTATATAATGTGAGATTATTTCTTGGTTTGGGACTCCTCCCAGAATTATTGAGGATGTTATGCTCAAAGACTTTTATTCGGTCGTGATTGTGTGAGTTATGGGTAAATATTGCTCCAGGGCAGTAGTTCTCCAAGTCTTGGTCACAGGTCTCACATTTCATGCAGGAACCCACTACGACCCCAACTCCTACACGATCACCTACTTTGAATTTCTTCACATTCTTCCTAGTTTTGGTCACAACACTAACAATTTCATTCCTGGAAAATCAATTGAAAAACACACACATGAATGATTTCACTGGAATAATAAAATGATTATTTCTGCTAGGTGCTGCAAAACGCAGAGATACAACAACCAATTCCCACATGAATGCAATTTTTGATAAGATATTTGATCATATGCAGAGGTAAACAAAATCAAAACCATTTTGAAATGCAAATATTTAAAAAAAACACTAATATGCATGTTAAGTTTTTGTGGGGTGTGGGGTGTGAGGTTGATAAGTTTTTTATTTTTATTTTTTTTGTTGGGTGTGTATTTAGAGGTAGTTTGGGAAGATAGTGTGGTTTTCTTAGAAATTGTGAAAATTAGAATTAGAAGTTGGGGTGAACTTAGAATATGGGGTGAACAAAGACAAGTGAGGGTTTAAATAGAAAAACTCTATATTTTTATGTTGTTTTCAAAGCAAACTAGACCTTTAGAAAAGCAAAAAAATTAAAAGACAAAAAAGACAAAAGAGAGTATAGCTCACGACACAACACAAATCAAAGACAGACTCTTTTTTACCCCTCTCCAGTCGAACTCTCTGTCGGTGGTGGCTCTTCTTGCAGTGACTCTTTTGCTCCTCTGGTTTGTGTTGGGGAAACACCGGTTTCCTCCTCGTCACAGCATATCCCGATAAGAAAAATAAATAAATAAACCAACAAGCTCAAGATGACAATGCGTAAATACACGAGAGAACACACCAAGAATTTACGAGGTTCAGCAAAAACCTGCCTGCATTCCCGGACAGTCTGTCAATGAGAATAGTAACCGTACAAAATACATATTGAGTTAAATCAACATAACCCAATATAACACTCGAGTTTTATACCCAAACCCGAGTCTCTGGTACACCCACTCACAGTATTTCCCAAAGCACACTGTCACTTCCCAAAAGATATACCCTCCCTTGAACATTTGATGAACCCAGATAACTCCCAGCTGAAACATCCTCCAGGAGTTTATGGACTGCTTGCTTGCATCTCACAAGCAACCCACTCTCCTTCTCTGTCGTGCTCTCTATTGAACACCATGCTTTCTCACCACAACTCCCTTGTATGTAAACAACACACACACCACCTGAGTTGTTGTTCCCCACTTGATACCCAAGTGAACCCAAGCGAAACCCCTCTTGATTTTGCTGGAGCTCGTGGGACTGCTTGCTTGCATCTCACAAGCAGCCCACTCCCACTTACACTCCCGTAAGCCTCAACTCTCAGTTTGGATTTGACCCACAAGCACACACCGCTTGCATGCCCCACACACTAAATGAATCAGCTGCTGTATATTATAGGCCATTTGCTCAATGTGAAAAGCAAGACTTTTCTCATACTCTACACCAGTGTCGGCAGCCTCAAGTGAAGACCTAAATATGTTCAATTTCAACCACTCATTTAATGCAACATGACTTCCTCCAAAACCAGAACTTGCTGCCCCATTTACTACACCACATGGGAATTTTACCAATGTCAACAGTTTGCAACACAAATTCCCTTTGATCTGCTGTGCCTTGCCTTTCCATTTCTCTATCTTTGTCCAAAATTAAAACTCACCCACCCATTACCATCGCTGTAACCCATCAACCCACCTCTATCTCTCTCTCTCTCTGTGGGGACTTTTGTCGTGCACGTTCGGTGCACTCAAGGGGTCAACAAGCTGCTGGCCAAGGGGTCTGCAACTGCTTGCCTGAGACCTCCACAGCCAAACGCCGGCATCCCAAGGGGTCAATTGACCCCTCTTGTCCCTTGGTGCGTCCACATGAAGTATGTGAGCATTTGAAGTAAAAAGGCATATATTGTATCCTTCCATGTTATAGTTGGTTATTTAAATTTATTTTGCTAAAAATCATCGCCGATCCGATCCACACGTACGTGGATGACTGTGAACTATTGATTAGCGCGAGATCCAGCACCGACGGTAGCAAAGCCCGGGTTTCTAATAGATTCTGGTGCTTAAACTATTTGAAAATGTAATTTTAAAGAGTTGCCCTTGCATGGACGGTGGTTTGTGTTGTCTAGTTTTCATAAAGGTGATATTATATTAGATGCTTTGTTGTTGATGCAAAAGACAGTGGTCTCGAGCATCTCAAAATCTGATTATCTTGTGTTTGAAGAATCAACAAGACCAATAGCAAATAACAAAAACAAACTTAATGGTTGATAAGCCTCAGCCATTTACGTGACACTTATCTGCTTAGGCTAATAGAGTTCTGCTGTATCATGACTTCTGTAAAAGCAAATACAACTCTCGTCTAGAGAGTACGGTTTTGGGACCATAGTTTCAATGGTTACATGACACCATTTTATAGAAGTTTAAAAGATTTTAAAGAAGTTTAAAAGTTTAGGTGTATTCAATCACGATTTTATAGAAGTCTATTCAATTCTTGGTGTATTCAATTCAGACTTTTTAAACTCCATTCAAATTTGGATGTATTCAATCATGACTTTAAAAGACTTCATAAAAGTTTGAGTGTATTCAATCATGACTCTAAAAGACTTAATAAATTTCTAAGTACGGTGTATTCAATTTATATTTTAAATGATTTTAAAAGAGTTATAAAGTTGATGGAGTTTAATTGAATTTAATTGAGTTTGATTGAATTCTACAAACTCCATATAGATTTTGACTGAAATTGTGTATAGATTTTAATTGAGTGTCTTAGAAATTTATTATTGATTTTAATGGAGTTTATAGTGGTGGCGATGGTGGTGATGGCAATGACGGTGGCGATGGTGGTTTGTGGGGGAGGTAGTGGGGGTGGTAGTGGCGGTGGGAGTGAGGTGGTGGAGGTGGAGGTGGCAATGGCAATTATGATGATGATGCTGGCAGTGGTTGTGGTGGTGGTGACGGTGGGGCTGATAGCGGGGGTGGTAGTGGTGGTGGAGGTGGGGGTAAGGGTGGTGGCGATTGCGGCAATGGTGGTGGTGGCGATGGCAGCAATGGTGGTGGAGGTGGCGGCGGTGGCAGTGATGGCGTTGGTGGTAGTGGTGGTGATGGTGGGGGTGATGGTGTGGCTGGTAGTGGGGGCAGCGGTGGATGGTGGTAGTGCTAGGGGGTGGCGGAGATGGCGGTGGTGGTGGCGGCGACAATGACAATGACTGTGGTGGTGGTGGTGGCACGATGATGACTATGGTGATAGTCTTGATAAGATGGTGGTAGTAGAAGTGGTGAAAAATCATATTTTGAGAATAAAATAATATATCTATCAAAATCTCGAGGGGGAAGCAAAGATTTGTCATGGCCTAAAATTAGTCTATTATCAAACGAAATCCACCACTTTTTTGTATTTCCTTTAAAATCAATGAGTTTTTGAATACACCCAAACTTTTATCAAGTCTTTTAAAGTCATGATTGAATACATCCAAATTTGAATGGAGTTTAAAAAGTCTGAATTGAATACACCAAGAATTGAATAGACTTCCATAAAATCGTGATTGAATACACCTAAACTTTTAAACTTCTTTAAAATCTTTTAAAATCTAAATTGAATACACCCCCCTAAGACACTCAATTAAAATCTATACACAATTTCAGTCAAAATCTATATGGAGTTTGTAGAATTCAGTCAAACTCAATTAAACTCCATCAACTTTATAACTCTTTTAAAATCATTTAAAATATAAATTGAATACACCGTACTAAATCATGTTTTAAATCTTAACTTGATTTGTTAAGTGCACAAAATTACACAGAACTAGTATAGAATAATCATTTCAATACATTCGCTAAACGAACCCTAAAATTAATTGAGTACATCCTATGATCTAAGTACACCATAATATTTAAATCAAAATATAAAATTAACTAAATACACCCTATTTAACTACCAAAAATACCCCTAATACACCATATTTAAATAAATTTAAAAACTAATAATACATATTTACAAATGAAATAATTAAAAAGATTTATTTATCAAAATAAAATATTTAAAAAAACCTACCCAATCCCCCACAAGAACTCCATCAGCACTCTGTATGTAATGATTTAAGATTAATGATGGAGCAGGTGTTTCTGGAGTAAATCAAGTTATCCACAAGCTTTCCAGAAGGGCACTACGACCAAATTTATCAATTGTCTTCCTTTCAGATTGTGGGTTGGATTCAACATGCTCTACATGATTTTTCTTGCGTTTACCTAGAGAAGAGTTAGAGCTAGCTCTGTCTTTCTTTTTATGAAACGAAAAGTTGCACGGATTCTTTTCCTCTGCAGATTTAGTGTTGCCTTTCTCCTAAATACCTGCTGCTTTCTCAGATGAACTCTTAGATCAGGCTGCTGAACGTACTTCATTTCCAAATGAAGATTTTTTGAACTTCTCAACTGAAAGAAAAACTGTCTAAATTAATTTTCTCCCCATGATAGGCTTTTGGAGTAGTATTTAGCTCAAGTTTTGCTGATATTTCTCCTATTTGATGATTGTCATTCAACATCCTTGCTTCTTGATGCTCTACTTTGGGGAATACAAGGACTGAAAAATTGACTGGAAAATCTTTTCAATTGACTGGAAATAATTAAAAAGTTTTGCTTGATTAGGGTTGAATATGGTAAGTAGGATGTAGTTATTAAAATTATATTTGTTTCACAATTCAATATATCCTTTTTGGTCATTTTGTATTAGGGTAAATTAGTAATTCAATAAATATTTAGGTAGTAGGGTGTACTCAGTTAATTTTAGGGTTCGTTTAGCAGCACTCATTCCATATCGGTTACCAGTTGTTAGAAGAAGATACTAGATGTTGTTGTTGAGAGTCCCAACAATTTTTCTTAAATATTTAGATATATTATATTCTTTTATTTAATATTACCTCTCAAGTGAAGTACCATTAATTAGGTAAATGACCCATTAATGATCCCCACATGCATGAGAAATCAAATTATATATCAAATGACAACATTCATAAGGAAAAAACTTGTTGACAATTTACAACAATACATGTACTTCATAGGTATTTTACAGCATTATATGTTCTAAAAGACAAAGTGTGCTTGTGTTTGTGAGATAGAGAAAGTGAGAGGAGGAGGGAGAGATGAAGCAGATTTACAGAAGATATCCAAATGCAGTTGTGTTTGCTATGGCTTCCATTGCTATGGTTTATATGGTTCTGATAAAGGGTTCAAAAGGAACATCTTGGTTTGATTTTTCGCCGTCTCCATCTCCATGGTTGAGTACCAGTGTAGATAGGAAATCTGATTCTGCATTCACATTCAACCACAGTTCATCACACATGGTATTCTACTTATTCAAGTTTGGTAACTTTATCTGTTGGTTTTTATTTTCTGCAGAATTTCATTACGTTGCAGACATGTTTAATCAAATTTGACCAATTTAATCTTGTAGGATGCAGCAAGAAGGCAGAAGGCATTGCCTGATCTTGAAAGGAGCTACATTGGTAATTCAGTTTTGAAAACAGATAAGCAGAAGGGAGATGTAAACCTGGAGAAACTTGAAGCTGGTCTAGCTACTGCCAGAGCATTGATAAGGGAAGCAACATCAAAATTCAACCATACAGCTCTTGAAGACGAAGATTATGTTCCACAAGGCGATATATACAGGAATGCTTACGCCTTTCACCGGTACTCAATGCTCCCAACAAGAACCTTTGAATCTTTCAATAAATCCTAGTAATTAAATTGCCTTACTCTTCAGTTCTGTCTTAATTTGTTTCAACTATGTAGGAGTTACCTCTTAATGGAAAGCCTGTTTAAGATATATGTCTACGAAGAGGGAGAGCCGCCTATATTTCACAATGGCCCTTGCAAGAACATATACTCTATGGAGGGGCTCTTTCTTAGCTTCATGGAAACTGATACCAAGTTCCGGACTCTGGACCCTGACAAGGCTCATGTCTATTTTCTCCCATTCAGTGTTGTGATGATCATTGAGTACCTGTTTCATCCAATTATTCGTGACAAAGCTGTTCCAGAGCGAACCGTGGTCGATTATGTTCGTGTCGTATCGAATAAGTATCCATTTTGGAACAGAAGCCTTGGAGCTGATCATGTCATGCTTTCTTGCCATGATTGGGTAAATTTCTTACTAAGGCAATATAGGGATCCCTGAAGAAATCTTAATGGGGATCCCTGAAGAGCAATATAGAAGAATGCAGAAGAGAGTGAAGCAAGTGCAAAGGCATTTTGTGGTGAACAATCCACCCAAGAGATTTGATGTTTTTCATATGATTATTCATTCAATCTGGCTTAGGAGACTGAATGTGCGCATTTATGGTTGATTTCTATCCCACCAACCATCACACAATATCCTTTTCAAAAATCAAGTTTTGAGGTAACAGAAAGGTTCCACTTGTCCTACGCTTTAATTAATTACATCATCTGATATTGACTTCAGTCATCCAACTTGGGTATCATTTAACATTTTTTCCATTCTAATAATAGTTAAAAAAAAAATAATTGGCCGAACATTATAATAAATTATTATAATGTTCGGCCAATTATTTTTTTTTAATAGTGTTATTGTCAAGATTATGTGCTCTACAAAGGTGATTGTTGGGTCCAAAAAGTTGGTCCATAATGCATGGAAAAGAAAGGTTAATGGACAACTAGAGTCAAAAGACAAATGTATTTCCACTGGTAAACCTTTTATTAAGACTTAAAAAGGTTGGATTTTTGCAAACGATCCACTAGCGTAGTGGTTTAGTGTAAATCTCCCAAGAAAGGTCTTAGTTCGAATCTTAGCATATATATACGTAGGGTGTGTGAGTTTAGTATGCTATTGCCCCTCTCAATAGAAAAGGTCCCAAAAAAAGGTTGATTTTTATTTATGAATTGAGGGTTAAAGCTAGTGAATAGTTTGACGATCGGCTATACTCTTTATATATATACTGTGATCCTTTTATTTTTTTTAAAAAATTTATTCCCTGATTTTCTTTTATCGATAAGGGTAGTTTAGAGCATTATCCAATACTATTAGGCCATTACCCGAGTCTCTATTGTCCCATTTTGATTTTCTTACTTTTGCAGAGTTATTACCGATATAAAGAATTTAGCATTTTCAAGTTTAATGCTTGTATTATACACGCATGTACTTATTTTTCAATTATACATATGTTTTCTGTACACTTCTTAAAGACACAGTATAATATACCTTTTTAGAAAATGCAAACGTACAATATTTGTATTGTACACGTATGTATGTATTTTTCATGTTTAATACATGTATTTTTAATAATATTTTCAATAATACACACAAAATTCACGTATTATACACAAAAATTTCACATATTATTGAATAAAAATAATATATATTTTAAATTTTAAATAAATTATATTAAATATTATATAGTGGCCGAACTTTTCAGTTGTAATTTGCCAAAATTTTGCCAAATAAAAAACATACGTATTTTATTCGTATTTTTCCCGTTCCGCATTTTACTAATTATGAACGAATGTAAGAGGCTAAGATTACTTCTAGCAAATTAATATCTATACAGTATAAAATAATGCAAGAAAATAGTAGAGCCGCTTGGCTATATGTTTTTTAACACGGTGGGTCGTCCTTTTTTTTTCAAATTATAAATAGTATAGCCGGCCGGCTATACTCGAGTATTTTTTATATATAAAAAAACAGGTATAGCCGTGCGGCTATACGGCTTTAAACACATGGCACCTAAACGCTAGGAGGGACTGTAATTTTATTTGGTCAATTGATTAAGAAATTTGGTACTAACAAAAGAATTATTGATCTATCTAACTAGCAATGGAAAATAAAAATATGAACAATTTGTATTGAGTTGGTTTTCATTCATTTTCAGTACTAGCTATTAGTGGTTGCATTTTCTGGGTCCATCACAACAAGGAACTAATAAAAGTCAGAAGTCTAACCATTGGTTGGTTTTGAATTGCACAAATGAGAGAGACTTTTAGGATATAAAAGCTTCTTCCACCAAGATGCAGATACGGGGGATCTTCATGAGTGATGACAAAATACATTTTGTGCTAGGACTATTGACTTCATCGTATAATCTTTAATTTTCCAATTTTGTATTAATTCCCAAAGAATACCACAACATGGTAGCCTCTTATGCTTGCCCCATTCTACCTATCTAGAACCACAAATAGTGTATGTGTGAGACTGAAGACCAGAGCTCATGAAGGTATGTGTGAGACTGAGTTGGGGTTGAGAGAGAGAGAGAGAGAGAGAGAGAGAGAGATCCAGAGCCAAAGCTATGAAGCAATTCAAAACCTGGGTTTTATGCTAATTAAAAGTTGTTTTGATTTTGCAGCAAAAGGTTGTGATCAAGTTGTCTGTGCATGATGAGAAATCCAGAGCCAAAGCTATGAAGGCTGCAGTTGGGGTTGATGGTAATTAACCAACAAGACTCCACATGTTTTGAATCAAATGCTAGAAATTAAACTCAAACAAACCCCATAATTAAATATATCTCCAATACTAATTAAAAATTAATTATTAATCCTATCCGTTTTGTGCTGATAGATATGTATATATTATATACAGGGGTGAACTCAGCAAGTTTGCAGCAGGACAAGGACCTAATAGAGGTGACAGGGGAAGGGATTGATGTGGTTCTGCTCACAACTCAGCTCAGAAAAAGCTTGAAGTATGCTGAGGTGGTCAGTGTGAACCCCGTGGAGGAAAAGAAAATTGAGGAAAACCAGGATAAAGGGAAGAACAAAGAGCCAGAGGCAACAATCCAGTATCTCATGGGCTGTCCTCCTCCTCAATGCATTTGCGCTCCTTGTCCGCCATACCAAGATTCCAGTTGCCCTATTTTGTAATTAATGGTAATGCATAAAGCTAGGCAGACCTACTAACATATTCTTCAATTTGTGTGATTTTCTCTTCAACTATGTTGTTTGTGTTGCAATGTTACTCCTATACATGTTGAGTGGTTTTACTACGCTTGTATCTGGTTCGCTGAAATAAATTCACGAAAATCAATTTTCGGGTCTTTTTCTAAGGAGACGGAAAATGGAGATTCATATCTCATGTTTGATAATGCTGTGAAAGAACCACGGAAATTTCATTTTATTTTCCTTGTCTATTTTTGGTTTTATGTAAGATTACAATAGGAAATAAAATTACAAAGAGAAAATGAGATTATGGATATATATTGCAAAAAATTGGCAACAACTTTCCAATAGGCGCACCATCCTAGTACATGCTCCACATCTTTTTGGGAGCTCATAATTCGGTGCTGCATACATCCTAAACACGAATGACTTTCCACTTGTCCTACTGCTTTGCTTTGATTGATCCGATGTCCATAAATGTGTATTGTCATCCAATCATGACTTTAATTACGTAACTTGATATCAACTTTTCGTGAACCACAACGTCATCCAAGATATTTTTTTGGGTGAAAACCAAGGTATTCCCGCGCGATTGCGGGGACTAACCCTCGAGGTACTGTCGGGCGCAAAGCGGGGACCTCTCCCAACAAAGTCTGCTCTATTCGCAAGATATTATTATAAAGACTATGTGTGTTTTTTTTTAAACCTTTCTTTCTACAAAGGTGATTGTCGGGTTCCAAAAAGTGGCATGGAAAAGAAATCTTTCTACAAACGTGATTGTTGGAGTCTCAAACAGAAGAAATTATTTCCACTGGTAAACCTTTCATTATTAAGACTTAAGCAGGGATTTATGACTTGAGGGTTAAATCCAATGAGTATGGGTTCTATTTTTGTCAAGCATTCAAACTCTGAACCGCGTGGCTTTCAACAGGTTCACACTTGACTCGGTCTAGAAAGAAGAAGAAGAAGAAGAAAGTACAAAAGTACAAAAGCGTTGTTAATTTTGTGGCGACTCTTTCTTTCCAAGCTCTTTCTCTCATTTTTCTCTTCAACTACCATCTTCGATCACATGATTCATGTTAGGTGTGAAATTAGGCTATTTTCCACGAACAAGATTATCGTGGTGCAGTAATTTTCTTAAATTTACCAAAAAATGTTAAACGAATCATATTAGATCATCATTTAATGTGACGGTTGGGGAATTACTACTTTAATTTTATGTGGAATAGGTTGAATGGTTGCTACTTTTACCCATTATGAAGTTATAGAATTTTACAGAGTATAAAAATAAATAAAAATTCTTGAGTTTCACATTAATATAATTGAAAAATCATAAATTAAATTGATTAAGGAGAAGCAGTTGATCTTCGTTTGCAATCTTAGTTGGGATGCCTACGCCAGAGTTTCTTCAATCTTGCGTGATCGTTAATGAAGGCGCACCAGATTGTCTTAATTTTGATGTTAAATCACTCCGTTATTTAATGGCCGCTAGTGACTCTTTTAGCTAAATTACGATTGCAATTCCAGAATTTCTCCAAAAAACAAAAACAAAAAAGAGAAGCAGTTGATCTCGTATTCATTTTTTATCTCTCATATTTGTAACTCGATCAATTAAACTAGGTTCAATTTTTTTAATGAACAAAGAGTGAGAAAGTATGGGAACTCCATAGATGCATCATCAAGTCATATTGAGCCATCGTAATCATAATAATATAGCAAACAGTAGAACTTGTTTTTAGTTTGCATTACGTCCATATGCTTACTTTTCTACATAAACTTCTAATATTAATCCAGAAGCAGGTTCATCTTGAATAAATTAGTCGTATTAAATTTATGAATAAATCACATGAAGGAATCTTTTTTCCCATTTAATCATGAGGATAAGTTTAATAAAGTGTACATGGTCGATTTTCAGGGCTTGATGTATATGATTTTTAAATAAACTTGTCGTCTTTATCTTCTTTTGTTTTTGTCGATGGGAGAGTGAAATTCAAACTTAAGAACTCTCTTCCACTAAAGTTAGAAATAGTGAAGTCTTAATTTCGTCAGCCCTTGTGGGAGCCAAAATTTATTTTCAGGACAATATATACCTTGAAATCAAGTGAGGATCGAGACACATCATTAGAGTTTAGAGATAAGAAGAAAATACAATTGAGGAGGGCTTTTCAATCAAATTAGAGATTAAAGATACTTTTTATTATTATTGTACTTTAAGATATACATAAACAAGAGAAGATAATTCCGGAAAAAAAGAAAAAAAGAAGAGATATCCGACCATTTTATTAAATTTAAAACGACATATGATGTAATTTGCTTTTTCGTTTTGTTTAATTTCACTGAACAATATTTGTCGTTTTAATAACTTTGTGGCACCTCTTGGCCTTTCAGAAAAGTTGTGGTCCTTTTTATTTTATTATCTGAAATAGAACGGTCAGGATGAAAGGGAAAAGTGTTTGCAATTACATATCAAATTCCTCGTAAAGTAAAGAACACGACAAACTGCTTGAGGTAACCGACACAGATGTGTCAATTGACACCGAGTTCATATTTGGGTTGGCCCCCAACCCACACGTTATGTACAAGACTTGAAACTACAAACGATTCCAACTATTTTTACGGTTAGTTTTTCTTTTATGAAAACCCAAAAATTATCTTTCGACAGCTAAAAATTGCTTACGAAATTGGGAAAAAAACTTGCATATATCAGCTTGATATAACTCACTCAGATGTCTGTATCAGGAGCTACATTATATGTCACGTCACGTGTTGAAGTGTTGTAGACACAGAGATTATATCATCCTAGCGTATGCAATTTTTTATACGTGACCGAGAAAGAATTTGTCGATGCCAATAAATTCATCCTATTGGAAAAATGCAACTTCATTTTGCACTCTGCCTGGTAAAATGATGTCATATCTTTTGCTAACGTAAAATGGTGTGAGATTGAATGTCTTGTTGAATTAGTGTGATAAAAAAAAATTAATGTGAGATTGAATTTCTTGTTTTCTTTATTCTGAAGTCAGTGTTAGGACTTTAGCATTGATTGTTGACCCTTACTTCTTAGGTTTTGGTAGAGAACGAGTGTGAATGCATTACTCATACTAGTCCATGAATCAAATTGACCTTCAACATCAACCGTTACACTTCTCCATCTAAATTATAATTGAGTCATATTTATCATAATCCAAGAAATGGAATCAAATCTCATATATTTTATTTTTTTTCGAATGAAAATAAAGAATTAGACAAGAATAACTCCTTAGTGAAGATCACATGATGCAAACGTCCACTCTCGATCCCGAACAAGAGAGAACCTACACTTTTAGGATATAGATGCTACAAATTACAATTTCAAACCAGACCGAGTCTTTTTTTTTGGGGTCAATGAGTCTTCTTCCACCATCATGCAGGGATCTTTATGAGTGATGACCAAATAAATGGTGTGCTTAAGACTATGGACTACTCGTATACTCTTCTAATTTTTCCAGTTTTGAATTCTTCCCAAACAATGGATTAGACCTAAACCATTTCATGGTCACTAATGCATCAGTCAACATATCACTGACGAGAAAAACTTACATAAAACGAGTAAATGTAACCATTCTCTTTATCTGACTCGACATATGAACAAGCAATGTAAGAACTAGAAAAAACAGATTACATGACCTCGTAATTGATATCGTAACCGTTTTCCATTGCGGCCCTATGCCACAAGAGAAGACCAATATTGTGCCATTGATGTTGCTAATATATGCATATGAAGTGGCTTTTATTAGGATTAAAATCATGTGATGACTTAATGCTTCACAAACTTCTTTTTATTTATGACAATTATGTATTTTTCTTGCAGAAGGTTTGTTGTGCAAGAAAAATTGATTCACCTGCCTCAATTCATGGGCATGGATTAGGTGAGTGAAAAGTGATGTGTAACAGAATGCTTTTAATAGATCATTGCGTCTATCAATTCATTAATGGTATTTTGCATACAGAACTTGGATTATTAGACCAAGTCATATTCATTGACAAGTCAAGTCCTTCATTGGGTGATTAAACTTCACAGAAAGATCCATAATACTTTGGGTGGTGATTTTCCCACTCCCCTTTTGTCCACTTACACTCCCTTTTGGTTTTTAATGGTTTTTACTATAACAAAAAAGGGAGTGTAAGTGGATAAAAGAGGAGTGGAGAAATCAGCTCTCTACTTTGAATGCCATTTAATCTTTTTGTGAAGTCATAATTTGTTGTTGCATACATCCTAAAGTGAAACACAAATTACTTTTCATAAAAAAGAGAACAAAGAAACATAAATGTTACAATCTACACTTACATGTAAAACAAATACACATCATATAGGATATAGCCAATTTCATAATGAGGTAGCCAATGGGAAGTTACCTAAGTGGTTCTCATTTCTCATCAGCGAAGCACTTGGCTTGGGTCACCAAAGACTCCGTCCAAGAGGCCTCTCTATAAATACCAAATCCCTTCTCACACTCTTCACCAATTTTCCACAACATAATAGGACACAACCTCTTCCACGCTCTCTCTCTGTCTCCACCATCTATCTCCCAAACCCAAAAGAGCCGGTAGCTTGAGAGATCTTTGGCTCATCATCACAATCTTCATCAGTTAAGAACCAGGGAACATGAAGGTATGTGCGAAACTGAGGTCCATGCAAAAGATATATGCATTGTGGGAAACAGAGGAAGAAATTCAAGACTTGGGTTTATGCTAATTGAAAGTTGTTTTGGTTTTTTTGCAGCAAAAGGTGGTGATCAAGTTGTCTGCTGTGCATGACGAGAAGTCCAGAGCCAAAGCTATGAAGACTGCAGTTGGGGTTGATGGTAATTAGCCAAAACTCTATCTTTTTACAACATTCTGAATCAAAACGCAGAAATTAACTCAAACACAATAATTAAATATATCTCCACTACTAATCAAAGATCAATTTTTAATCCCATCTGTTTTGTACTGACATATATGTACATGTGATATACAGGGGTGAATTCAGCAAGTGTGCAGCAGGACAAGGGCCTAATAGAAGTGACAGGGGATGGAGTTGATGTGGTTCTGCTCACAACTCTGCTCAGAAAAAGCTTGAAGCATGCTGAGTTGGTTAGTGTGAACTCTGTGGAGGAAAAGAAGAAGGAGGAAGAGAAGAAGAAAGAACCAGAGGCAATGTTCCAGTATGTCATGGGCTGCCCTCCTCAATACCTTTACTCTCCCTGTTCACCATACCAAGAACCCGGTTGCTCTATTATGTAATTATTAGCTATACATAAAGCTACGCAGAGCACTATTATGAATAGATATAACTATATAGAGGAAGTTCTCTTCAAAAAAAAAAAATCTATATAGAGGAAGTTGGCAAATTCAGTCTGCAATTGTTCTGCAGAGCTACACCCAATTCTTCAATTTGTGTGACTTTCTTTTGAACTTTGTTGTTTGTGTTGAGTTTTTGCCAACTTGAACCCTTGGCTAGAAAACAAGCAAATGGAGGGTTGACCCTGAAAGAAAAGATTGAAAAAATCAAAGATTTCAAACCAGAAAACTTCAAATGAGAGGTTTCAAGGAAATGAGAGAGGATCGGACTTCACATAACATCATCATGATGAGGGTTGATCGGACGGTCAGTCTAATTGCTTGACATGCATGACTCCCCTGATGCCAACTAAGAAAAGTCAACATTCTGATTGACTAGTTGCTTAGATGGCATCCAGGGAGCCAGGCACATCATGCCCCAATTGACTGGTGGATGAACTTCATCCTTAACCTTCATATATAGGCCAGCAATTACTCTATGAATTAAAATCCAACCCATTTTTCCAAAGACCAAGTGTTAGCCAAAACCCAACAAAAAAAGAAGGGAAAAGGAAAAAAGAAGGAAATAAATTGGTAGCTAAACATACTTGCCTTACATCTATAGTAATGAATCTGAAGCTAACAAAACCATGGTAGTTTTGATCTCTCTCTGTCTCTCTGCAATTACCTGCTTGCTTCACTGCAATAGAAGTATGGAGAGAAGTGGGATTTATAAGAAAATATGGAAGTGATGGAAGTGATAGAAGTAGGCAAGGACAGCAGAAAATCCAATTGCAGGTCATGAGAGATTATATGGCACTAGGCATTCTCAAACAGACGGCTGAAAAAGTTTTTTTCTTCAACATTTCTCTCTTTCTCTTTCTTGGGAAACAAACAGAATTAACAATGCTTAATTTGCTCCCCTCAAATCCAATGGGGCAGCTTTATAATCATAATAGCAGCTGCATAAAGCCAAGGCTGGCGGCCTCAAGCTTTGGTGCAGGAATGTGCAAGTTTGGCTGTTTCTGCCGTTGGATGTGATGACTTCTTTTGCATTCACCATAAATTTAAAGTTCCAGGTATGAAGTAGGCAGCTGGTGATAGGAAAGAGAGAGAGAAGAGAAAGAGAGAGCCAATGGCCTTGTTGACCGGTATTAGACGGCGCCAAAGTCACTGCATGAGACAAATCACAGCCTTGCCTTAGGTGGTTTAACGTACTGTCCTACAGCCGTTTGTGGGACATGTTACCAATGCTACTTAAAAATGTTTCAAGGGCACATGTTAGAATTACGTGTATTTAATCCCAAAAAATTTTAAACCAAATTGCAAATGATTGTGGAAACGCCTAAGTGCATTATTACATAAAAATGGAAGTTTTTATACTTCTAGTGTGATATATATGAATTCTAAGTCTTTGCATTTAGAAATGGTGCATTTACCTGCATTTTATAAAATCTGGACCATTCTACTAATAATACAATGCTTGTGGATATGACACATCATCTACAGTAAGTTTGCTTCCTTTTTAAGAAAACTAACACTGTTAGATGTTAGTCCCTTTGATTTAAAAAAAAAAAAAAAAAAATCCTCCATCTTCATCTCGAGCCCAGTCTCACTTGTCGCTTTCTTGGTTCTTCCTCTTATGTCTTTGTAATATGATTTTTCTTTTTTTTCTTTTGGCTTCTTCAATCGATAACTATTGGAAATTTGCTCCAATCAATAGATTTTAAATTCCAAATACACTATTTCAATTGATTGTTATTGCAAGCTGTAGTTATCATCTGAAATTAACAAGAAAAATACCCAATTGATTGCTATTCTGATTGATGAATGGGCTTGGTAGTACGACACCTGAACTTGGGAGGAGGGGTGGACTAGGAGAGCCTACTTGCTGTTTAGAACAGTTGGTTGTATTGCCTCCTAGGACAGGAAATTCCTTGTCATAGTTTTCTGAAAAGCTGAACCAATTATGAGTCTTCTACATCTTGGTTGCCTCATATTGTAAGCTGAAGCTCCATATTAAAGTAGAAGAAGCCAAAATACCCCAAAAAAAGAAGTACAAATACACATAGGAAGAACCAAGAGAGCGGTAGGCGAAACTAGAGAATTTGTTGTTTGTTTTTTTTCTGTCAAAGGGACTAACAGCGTTAGTTTTTTTATAAAAAGAAACAAATTTACTGTAGTTGATGTGGCATATTCACAAGTATTGGATTAGTTGAATAGTCAAGATTTTATGAAATGTGGACAAATGAATCATTTCTAAATACAAACGCTCGAGATCCGATATATACGTCAAAACACATCACCTCTCTCACAAGTGATGTGACTTGAGCAAAATACGTGACAACTTTATAGCACATATAATGATGTATAACTATAGTATCTCATTAATGCCTACATGTATCATATTTTATTGATCATGCTAAAAAAAAGTGGCTTAGATTCGAGTCATGTTAAAAACTTGCAATCGGTTTGATAAAAGTAAGACCTAAATGAGATTTAAGTCAAACTATAAATTCGATGTTTTTAAATGCAATATCACTTCATGTGTGATGTAATTTAAAACTTATATATATGAGTTTGAGTATAACCTTTTAGTCACGTGCATTTGAGCAAAAGAACCCACCACACTTGGACCCAAATATGAGAATTTGGGTAGTGCAATGGAGATGACCTAAGGAGTCATCAATTGATTAATAGAATAAACACAAACACACACAAATTTGAAGCCTTTTAGTAGAACTTCATACCCTTTTGGCCATCGGAATGGCTAAATTAGGGGGAATGTGGAGGTATTTGGTATTTATGTGGCATGGGCAAGAAAGTGAACCATGGCCCAATTTGTCTGGCTTTCAATTTGTCTTTTTCCTCCTAAATTCAGTTGTATGCTCATCCATAAAATCCCAACCCAGCCAACCTAGGAAAGCCAGGATTGGCCTTCAGATCTTTTTAGGACGAGGTTAGGGAAACTTTATTCCTTCCTCAATTCACCCAAAAAGATGCTTGTAAGTTGTAATAAAGGCTATGTATAGCTCCCCCTAGTGGATGGCAATGGCATATGTAGCAGAAGTTCAATCGTATTAAGCTTTGATGAAGCCATCTATAGCTAATTTGCTGAAATCAGGTCCCCTCCATTTTAAGTACATGGTATTTTCATCAGTATTTTCTTTTTATGGCATGTTTACTTATCAGAAATGGATATTAGATTGATTCCAATTCTTGTTTATCATGTGTTTACTAACACATGGGTATTGAAATAATTCTAATTTTTGATTTCCCCGTATTTACTTACACATAATAAATAATTATATGGGTTCCACCTCAAAATCTGTAATCGCATACCCTCAAAATCGAGAATGAAATCAACTAAGGGGAGTAGTTCATCTGTATGGGTTCCTTGAAAGGCTAGGCAGTATGAAAATTCGTGAAGACACTTAGCACATGCACAGATTCATTCTTCTTGAAATCATACATCTCAAACTAATAATTTACTTATTATCAATTTTAATATCATAAACAGGGGTATTGATGTTCTAAATGACATTGAATGGGATAGTGACAAAAAAAAACGTGTCTTTTGTAAGCTCCAACAGTTGGCTTTCTATGAAATCATATAATTTTGATTGCGATCTACCCAGTGTCACGAAAAATTGACGGAAACCCTGAAATGATTACCACCATTAGGGAAAAATTGATGGAAACCTTGAAATGATTACCAGCATTAGAAAGAAGGGTTATCCTCTGTTGGTATAGAATTGATTGAAATAATTCACGAACTGGGTTATGGTTATGGATGGAACTCAATGTGCATCCAATTGTAATTATTGGGAGCGTCTAAGAATTGTGTTTCTGTCCAGGTGCTTCATATTATTAGGAGCGTCTAAGAATTGTGCTTCATCTGATGATATGTGTCATGTGTTTCTTGGGGTTGTGGTATTCTCTTGTGTTGATGCTCTTTTTGGGAGAGGGTCAATTTAGAGAAAAGGGGATCGTCTTCAGCAGGGAGAATGGCTGGGACATTCAGTAGCTAGGTACCTTGTAGAAGACAAAGTGGAAGAAGCAGTCGTTAAGTTTCGGACACTGATGTGGTGCCGGCCGAAGCTTAAGTCAGCTAAGAATGGTAATTTTGGTAAAGTAACTGTAAATGTGAGAAATTAGTTACCCCTTTCGTCTTGGGTACTGTTCCTTATTTATAAGGAGGTGAAAATAGAAGGCTTGCACAAAGTTTTGATGTGGGACTTTGTGCAAGTTGTTGTGGTGCCGACACGTGTCTCGGAGATTAGGTTCGGCAGTTAGGAGCTTCGGCAGTTGGGAGCTTCGGCAGGTGTCTTCCTTCGGCAGGGAAGAAGGCGTGTCTGCCTTGGTGCTAGTCGTTTTGGTGCTAGATATGCTCGGTTGATTATTGTGTAAACAGTAGTCCCCCAAGTTCTCGGTCAAGAAGTAACTTCTGGGTTGAGAACTTGTAAGATTTTGCATAATCGTGACCGAGCATTCCCAACTTAGTAGGAGTCGTAGGGCATTCCCTAGTCCCCCAAGTTGGCAAGCTAGAAGTTGTGTCAAGCTTCAAGAGTATGGCCTAGGTGCTAGGCTAGGCAAGTGTTATGCCTTTTGACCTTTGGCAGGTTTGTGTAGCTGAGCCCTGAGCTTCACAGGTTTTTTTTTTTTTTTTTTTTTTTCAACAAGTGGGCAAGTCCCTCTGCAACTTCTGCATGGTTATTGCTGTTCGGCAATTTATATATATATTTATTATTATTATTATTAATTTTTTTTTTTTTTTTGCTTACGAAGCCTCCCCTAGCTTCTGCACGATGCCTGCCGTTCGGCAAGGCAGGTTTGGCAATCAAAATATATATATATATATATATATATATATATATATATATATATATAATTTTTTTTTTTTTTTGTGAAGAGGGATTTTAGGGTCTGGGCCTCAAATTGCTTCATTAAGGGAGCAAAGCTTGAGAGATGGTTCAACGGCCCACTATTAGAAACACTGATATTGTTTTTAACTTAACCACCTACAAAGCTCAATAGGTGTGAGTTTTATCACAAAAGGCCTCGGTTCTATTAGGACTGGAACCACTTATTATAAATTGTGATTTATTTAGTCAAGTTTCCAATGTAGTACTTATATTCTTTAACGCATATGTATTTTTGGCAATTACCGGAAATTATTTATTAATGCAGTTGAGATTGTTGCGGTCATAGTTGTTTCTACATGCAGTTGAAATTATTCATTAATGCAGTGACCGGAAAACTATGGCCGAAGTTGAGATTCTCCACAGAAGCTTTCCCTGTAAGTTCATTAATGCAGTTGAGATTGTTGAGGAGGTCCATTCTTTCAGATTTTTATTGTCAAATATTTGTCATTCAGACTCCAATATATTTGAAACTTAGGATGCTACCTCATTTGAGCATCGAAATAACCATATAATACATGACTCTCAGAAGAAGGGGAGACTGGCAGAACATGTCACTAACTTAACATCTTCAATCGCCAACCTAATTTCCGGAAAAGGACAATCGACGACTTCTTTCTTCTCCGGCAACAAATCGCATGCCTTTGGAGTCACGTTGCTTGTAACTCCCGCAATATCGGTACAGTTCCATTGTAATTTCTTGGGCTTCTCAATCAATGTGATAGTCACATTAGAAATGCAAATTCCCTTGAAAGGATCATTAGGATTTCCCTCTAGCCTTGCAGAGTAAGTAACATTCTCAGCCTCAACCTGTTTGTAGTTGATGTTCTGGATCAAAGGCAGGGTCCGGGTGAGACCCATAAGAGCCAGTCATCCAGAAAACATACTTCATAGTCTTGAGGGTCATTCTTCTCACAAATATGTCTTTGACATAAGCTCCTCTTCCTTGGGCAGTTTTGATCCTTACACTGGATTGAGTACTAAGGGCTGTGATGTCCTCAGCTCGAACGTCGCGAATTCCACCGGACATCTCACTGCCTAAAGCAATGGTAGCACTGTCTAGTGAAATGCAGGTAAGTCTTCTGATCACAAGGTGCTCTGCTGGGATCCCGACTTTGATCCCGTATTGGTCCCATCCACTTTTTACTGCAATGCAGTCATCCCCAGAGACTATGAATCAGTCTTCAATTCTAGTTTGTGAGCATGAATCTGAAAAGGGAACAAAAATAGGCACACATATTAACTATGTTCAAATACGACCAAGGAGCCAGAACAAAGTGGAAGCAAATTAACCAACCTGGGTCTATGCCATCTGTGTTAGGAGAGTCAATTGGTGCAAGGATAGTGAGCCCTTGGATTGTTATATTGCTGCAAATTCAAACCAGATTATATACATATCAGATCAATTTCATGCTAGTGCTTTTATATATATATATATATATTAAAAATAAAAAAAACCCCTAATAAACCAAAGTGCTTTTCACAAAAACATTCACAAACGAACCCTAATAACAGAAAATCGGTCAAAATAGATAAATGGTCAAACCTACCTACTGTATATGGGATGCACAAACCACGAGGGAGAATTGACCAAAGTAAGATTAGATATTTGGATTTGATTAGAGTACATGATCTCAATCATGTAGGGTCGGGTTTCATTCAATTGACCGGCTTTGAAATTTTCCACCAAGAAGCACACTGCCCATCGATGGTGCCGTTGTTACCTAAAACACAATACCAATTTTGTCATTAACATAATTGACCCAAAATCACAGTAAATTTAAAACAATTGAGTCTGATCTCTGATTAAGTACCGGTAATTACAACATCGGTGAGGTTTGTTTCAAAAATGAGACTGCTAAACCTTCCAGCAGGGGCATCTTTGCCTCTCCCATATGAAGGTAGAACTGGAACAAGAGGCCACTCTGACTCATCCTGTAAATTTGGTAAAGGTAGTGACCAATTGATAAATTTACATGAAAAAGATTTGGGTGATAGGAGCAAAAGTTATTCCTAAAAAGTAAAAAAAATAAATTAAATTCAACGAGTTGACTTTCTACATGCATACAAAACATGTTGAGAATGTTACTGTTTTCCCTATGTTAGTAGATTACTAAGTCGGTGTATCTTTTTGAGTGCTACTAAACGAACCCTAAAATTAACTGAGTACACTCTATGATTTAAGTACATCTTAATGTTTAAATTAAGAGTGCTGCTAAACAAACCCTAAAATTAACTGAGTACACCCTATGATCTAAATACACCATAATATTTTAATTAAAATATAAAATTAACTAAGTACACCTTACTTTACTACCAAAATACCCTTGGTACACCCTAATAAACTCTATCACACAACACTCTATTTGATATTCATGTTTTAGTTCAACAATTTAATTGGCTTTTCTTTCACACACGACACTGCAATAGAGCTGCACATGAGGTGGCAGCCTATGTTTCTAGGATGGGTGGTAATTAGGTATGGGATCAAGCAGGTCCAGTATGGGTAGTGATGTAAACAATCTTATTCATCTTTAATAAATTTCCCTGATGTAAACAATCTATTCATCAAGAAGCTCACAGTCATCCCTCCTAGAAGAAAGCCCATATCGACAACCCCTCATTCACCCAAACTTCCTTGGGTATGCTCTTGCTTTTTCTGAGGTCAGAAGCCTATTTCATTCTCCACAGGTTTCCCAACATGGTTCTTTCGCTTCCTCAGTACCCTAACAAGTCTCATAATGGTTGGGATCAAGGAAGCATTTTTCTTGCTTAGGCCTTTCATTAGGGTTGAATATGGTGAGTAGGGTGTACTTATTAAAATTATATTTGTTTTGCAATTCAATATATCTTTTGTGGTCATTTTATATTAGGGTAAATTAGTAATTCAATAAATATTTTGATAGTAGGGTGTACTCAGTTCATTTTAGGGTTCGTTTAGCAGCACTCTAAATTAAAATATAAAATTAACTAAGTACACCCTATTTAACTACCAAAAATACCCATGGTACACCCTCTTTAATTTTTAATCTTTTAAAGTATTTAAAATAAAAAAATTACAGTAAAATAATAATAAAATAATATTTTAACAAAAACTCTCTCTCTCTCTCTCTCTCTCCTGCTTCTTCTTCTTCTTTTCTCTCTCTCATGTGCGACCACCACCACCTGGAATTGCAGTTCTCCACCACGACCACCATGTGTTTTTTGGAAACATCTGAATTGGGATTGGGATTAGATTGTTACATTTGAGAATTGGGTTTTAATGAGTTTCCATCGGACTCTCTCTCTCCTGCTTCTTATTCTTCTTCTTTTCTCTCTCTCATGTGCGACCACCACCACCTGGAATTGCAATTCTCCACCACGACCACCATGTGTTTTTTGGAAACATCTGAATTGGGATTGGGATTAGATTGTTACATTTGAGAATTAGGTTTTAATGAGTTTCTGTCGGAGTTGAAGTAGAAATGGTGACTAGGGTTGTTAAGGGGGGTGGCGTAGAGAATAGGATCTCAGGGGAGTTGAGATTTGCTGTCCCCAAATTCCTTGTCTCCTCCTGTCCTTTATCTAAAATTTTGACACATCTCTCCACCTTTTTTTTTGTGAAAACCAAGGTATCCCCCGCGCGATTGCGGGGATTAACCCTCGAGGTACTGTCGGGCGCAAAGCGGGGACCTCTCCCAACAAAGTTAACTCGTATGGAAAATAATGTAAAATATCAATAGGCATTTTGAACCCTTCTTCTCCCTCAACCATGGCGGTCTCAGACTCTCCTAGCCTCCAACCTTGTAGTGGAGAACTCTTTGGGTGTGGGTTTCCAATATTTCAGCATGAATTGGTTTGTGCTATTGATTGTTTAAGTTTTATGCATAAAAAAATGAACTTGGATCAATACACTTCTCCTGGATTCCGTGTTGTTTGTTAAAAATTAAGTCAAATATTTGTTTGAAGGCATGGATTCAAAGCAATAAATATCAATATTATTCTATCTTTTTTGGTCATTTTATATTAGGGTAAATTAGTAATTCAATAAATAGTTTAGTAGTAAGGTGTACTCAGTTAATTTTAGGGTTCATTTAGCAGTACTCTTCTTTTTCTGCAATTACTAAATCAAATCAGCTAATTATATGGTAAAATGGTAATAAAATAGGTTAAACAGAAATTGCACCAGAAAAGGAAAAAAACCAAAATTGAGTTTCAAAAGACAATCAACTAAGCTAATTCTATGGTATAAGGTAATTACAATCAATCAAGTCTAAAATATTCAAGAAATTAAGTAAATATATTCGACCAAAAAAGGCAAGAGGATTAAACCTGAGTTGCAAGAATAACAGCTTCCTTGTGGAGGAAAAGGGTGAAATGGTTGGTAAGGTTGAAGCTCCCGGTGAGCCACTTCCCCGGTGGCACAATAAGCTGTGCTCCGCCGTCAGATACACTCTGGCTTAGATGATCAATGGCCGCCTTGAAGGCCTTTGTGTTGGACGTTCTGCCATCGCCAACAGCTCCAAAATCAGTCAAAAGAGCACTGTGCTTTCGACAGCTAAGGGGCAGAGTACTTGACCGTGCCCCGATTCGCTGGTGTTCTACATTCTGCAGCTCTTAGGAAAAAGAATCCCAGTATAAAAATGATTGCACCAGAAACCTGTAATTACAGAAGAAGAACAACAACAAAGAACACATATTGTTATTATTTTCCATGTCATATTCATGAGAAAGAAAAGAAAAAACCAGATATAGAGGAACCATGCATTGTCAAAAATTATATGAGACGCATCAAAACCCCCCAAGCATATCTATTGTCATGATCAGAAAACAAGCCAAGAAAAATAAGAAAACTGAATGTAATTTGTTAGACAAAATAACAGTGAGATATAGGGGTGGAAAAGAAACGTACATTGGACATCTTGGATTTTCCGTCCATGTTATACAAAACTGTGGTGTTTAGGGACAGAGAGAGTAGAGAATTTATATAGAGGTGCACCAATTGGTTAGTTGTTGTTGTGAGGCAATTTTTTGAGCCTCTTTTTATATATTAGTTTCATAGATGAATATATAACGATGTCCAAAATCATGAGTTACAATAGGAAATGCATCCCTAATTATCATTAAGGAAAATACCACTCATGTCAACACATAATCCCAAACCAAACAGTAAATACTTCCATTTAAGTAAAGTAAAATCAGACGTGCAGGGAAAGTGTATATGGGCTGCATCATGTCATGTGGATTATGTATCAAATCAATAATCAATGTATGGGTCTTTGTTGCAGGAAAATTCTACAATGCGCAAGGCGCACTGATGCGCCATTTATTATAGACCATTGGATGAGTAGCTGGGGCATGTGGGGTAATCCAAAGCGTTGATTGTTGGTTACCGGTTAAATTGGTTGCTGTAGGTAAAACCAATAAAAAATACTTGCTCTCTCAGTAAGAGACATTTCAAGTTTAGGGTTGGGTTTTTCATTTCTTTCCCTTCGAGTTCCTTCCACAGCAGCTCCTCTCCTCCTTCTGTGACGACGAGACAGAGCGACGAACACAGCTCATCTCCTCTCAGGTATCTCTCTCTTTCTTCTCCCTAATTGTCTCTGTAATCTCTATATCTCATGGTCCTTCTCAGGTATTCATATTTCATAATATATCTATCTTCTTCAACTGAATCTAGGTTGTTCTAATTTTTCATTGTTGTGAACTTTTTTTTTTATGTAAAAAAGCGAGGATCAAGGTCCACGAGCTCAGAAACAAGACAAAGGCAGAGCTTTTGGGTCAACTGAAGGATCTGAAGGCAGAGCTTGCCCTCCTCCGAGTCGCCAAGGTCACCGGTGGAGCTCCCAACAAGCTCTCCAAAATGTACCCTCTCTCTCTCTCTATAATTTTTATATGTTGAATTGTTGATTTATGAATTCTTTTTACAATTTTGTGTTTGTGGTTTCAGCAAGGTGGTGAGGCTTTCAATAGCACAGGTGTTGACAGTGATTTCCCAGAAGCAAAAAGCGGCTCTAAGGGAAGTCTACAAGAACAAGAAGTTTCTTCCTCTGGATTTGCGCCCAAAGAAGACCAGGGCCATCAGAAGGCGTCTGACCAAGCATTAGGTACTATTAATTTTTCATTCCCAGTTAAACCCATTTCAGTTCGTTGATATTAAGCTGCGTAGTTATTTGGATGCTGCCCATGAGCCATGTAATAATCATTTCTTTTGTTGTGGATGAGTTCATTTAATTATGTTGAATTCGCTTACCCAATCTAGTTTTTGTGAGAAATGTTATAAAAAAAATGGTATCTAAGAGACCGAATTTACTTGCTGAATTGTATTCAAGGATGAATCTAAGCAAATATGCATTTCACTTCTCACCATATTCCTTATTTTCACAACTGTCCTTCCCTACACCAGTTTGCCCACATGGTTTGTTTTCTCATAAGCAGATAAATTGTGCATTAATTTACTATCATTAAAAATTTTAGGCCATAAGCACTTAGTTTGTTAAATTCTTTCCAACCAATACAAAAATATTAAATAGACGGTTTAATTTGAGAGTGTTGAACATGTGTGGATTTATTTTTTGCAGAATATGCAAGTACTGAAGCTGCTGCCACCAGTACAAACACATTTGGTGTAGATCCAAAGGGAAAGGGACATGCCTTGAACCTGAACTCTTGATTGATTGTTTTGTTTGTTATTAGATTTGATTTTCAGATTTAATTGAACTTGAAAATTTGCAGATTTGATTGAACTCTTGTAAAAGCCTATATGAGATTTGATTGAACTTGAAAATTTGCAGATTTGATTGAACTCTTGTAACAGCCATTTGATTTTCAGATTTGATTGAACTTGAAAATTTGCAGATTATTTACGGTATCAACATTGATACCGAATCATACCGATCCCGTTTGGGTCCGGTATGATTTGAACGTGTTTTCAAAAACTCCCATCCCGTGTCATCCCGTACCAATTCCTCTATTCGGGATGACCTCCATCCCATGTCATCTCATACCGTGCCCACCCCTAGTCTCCCTCTCTCTCTCTCTCTCTCTCAATCGTTTCAGCCTTCACTCTCCCTCCCTCACTTGATTCTCTTTCTCTATAGCTTTGGCTTGCTCTCTCTCTCTCTCTTAGATACGAGCACCAAACTAAGTGGGCACAAATTTGTGAGTGATGGGCATCCTTTGAAATAGAAAGTTTAGGGTTTCAATTTTGTTAAACTGAAACCATCTTAGCCAGAAAGTTTAGTAATGGGCATCCTTATGGGCATCACTCCCTATGCCAAAAGATAATTTTAATTATTCAAGGTTTGAGTTTTCTAATTTATATTGTAAGTTTTAGGTTTTAATATTGGGCTATGGTCTGTGCAGGTTTTCAACTTTTTAATTTGTATTTTGACCATTAATTTGGAGACAATGTGAGGATTTCATATTAGTGTTGAACTAGATGTAGATTTGGTAATGTTAGTTTAATTTTGAGTTTACTGCTGCATTCATCAATTTTTGGTGTTTTTTTTTCTTTTCCAATTGATTTTTTTTTTCTGAGTTGGTTCTTGTGTCTACAAGTTGCATCTTGTTTTCGTATTCAGATTCCTGAATGTGCTATGATGGCAGTCTTAAGTCTCTTTATTTATTTATTTATTTTTTTCTGGGCTCTGGAGTGTTGCTTTGTTTGCCTTTGTTTAGCCCGGATTCTTCTTTTTTATGTGGTTTTTTTGCTTTTGTTTGTAGTCTTGGTCGTGTGGGATGGGTTGTGCGGATTTCTCATCCTCCTGTAGCCCCATTGATTTATGAATATAATCTTTGGAAGCTTGTTATGATTGATTTTTTTTTTTCTTCTTGTCAGTATTCTACTAAATGCGTGTGAAGGTTGCCTCTTTTTTGGGGTTTTAATGAAAGCTACATAACAACCAAACAATAAAAGCCTCTGTTAGTTTCTTTAGTTTCCTTTTAGTCTCTCTAATTTTTTGCTGACCTTGTGCCTTCTCTTACTAACTGACAATTGGATGTTCACTTGGTGTTGTATTTCAGAAAGAGTGCTGTAATTTTCTATGAATTGCTTGATTTTCATTCATCATGTGTACATATACATAGGAAGCCCTGCTTATTACCTCCTCTCTCATGCTTACTATCCTAGGATTGTCTACCCTTCATGTATGTGAGTTTTAAATTTTCATCATTATATATGTTATTAAACATTATAGATTATTTAAGGCATCATCTATTATCTGAATTCTGCTTAGTCTTAGTTCCATGTGCATTAATTCACTCTTTAATTCATACATTTACATTTTAGCATTTTCATAATGCAATTACCAACTGACTAATCTGTTATTGCAATTAGATTATGCGACATTATATTTGTTGCCTTGCATTTTTGTAATGAAATAGGCAATACATTCATTACAATTACTTTCTTTTGAGATGATTGGTTTTCTATGGTGTGGCCCTTTTTCGGGTCTGCAATATATAAATTTATGATAATCTGGTTGCATTTCTCTCTCTCTCACTCTCTCTCTCTCTGTGTTTTGGTATGTTGGGCATATTGTTGATGTTGAAAAGTTTGTGACTCATTCGAAAAACACTAGATAGAATTTATTAATTGTAATGCAAATGACATGATATTTGTAGCATATCAAAATGTGGTGGAGGAGACCACAACCAAGTTACCACCCCCTAACACAAAAGGAAAAGGAGTTGTGGTGAAAACAAAATGTAAAGGAGGGGCGGTGCATTCCAAAGAAAAAGCAGCTGCAATTAAAGGGAAAGGCAAAGCATCACCACAAAAATACAAGACAACTTTGCCGAAACCAGAACCACGCCCTATTAGTAAGCGGCTAAGGCTAAGGAAGAAAACATAAATTGTATTATGAGTATTTTGTCTTTGTGGTATACGTTCATAAGTGAGATTATATATTTTGTGGTAGATGTGAACTTATGTAACTTGTTTGATGCTATAAATTAATTATATAACGATGTCAAATATGATCGTCCATTGGTCTCTGTGAATGGATTGAATGAGTTAATTTGAAAGGAAGTTACCATAAGATGGAAAGGGGATTGATAGATTGGCTCACCTAAGAGTAAAAGGAAATAATGCAATCGACAAACAGTCAGTGGGCAATTGAAAAAGAATAATGCAATAGACAAACAGTGAGCAGAAAATTGAACAAGAATACTCCAATTGACAATCCGTAAGTTTGAAATTGCAAACGTGCATCCATGCCTTTTTTCATCCCTTTTGGCTTGGTTTTCCATAGGATTTCAATTCCCGTTCGACATAGTTTTCTAACCCCAAAGCTTATGTAACTTGTTTGATGCTATAAACGTAGTATATAATTGTTTCACCCGTTATTTGCAGCCACTGAGTTTCTTCTCTGAACATGCCTTGATGCATAATAAACTGGGGATGCTAGATTGATCCAATGCTGCAAATGTAGGATATTTTGATCTCTACGTAAGTAGGAACAACATTCATGAAGAACTTAATTCTAGTTGAGCAGTAGAAAATCTGATTTAGCAACTGACTGGTCGTCACAGACTGCTGTCACGAACACAAATCATGATTAATGCTGTGAAGATTCAATAATTGTGTAAATGACGCCAAATTCGGATATGTCGTAGTAGACATCCAACTGAACAACTTTCATGAAGGGTGAAGGTTCATTTGAGGACTGGAAGCTGGCCAGAATTGGACCATAATTAGGCCAGAATTGCCACTGTTTTCAGCTTTTGCTGTTGCTGGTATGCTTCTGATGTTTGATGTCGCGAGGATCCCACATTTATCCGAATGATGCCAAATTCGGATATGTCGTAGTAGACATCCAACTGAACAACTTTCATAAAGGACGAATGTTCATTTGATGACTGGAACCTGGCCAGAATTGGGCCAGAATTAGGCCAGAATTGCCACTGTTTTCGTGCATCGCTGTTGCTGGTATGCTTCTGATGTTTGATGTCGCGAGGATCCCACATTTATCCGAATGACGCCAAATTCGGATATGTCATAGTAGACATCTAACTGAACAACTTTCATGAAGGACGAAGGTTCATTTGAGGACTGGAAGCTGGCCAGAATTGGGCCATAATTAGGCCAGAATTGCACTGTTTTCAGCTTTCGCTGTTGTTGGTATGCTTCTGGTGTTTTCAGCTCTTAGGATTCCAAATTTGTCCAAATATACCGAAATTTGGATATGGTGCAGTAGACATAGAGATGAACAACTCTCATGAAGAACGAAAATTGATTTGAGCGCTGGAAATTGATTCTAGCCATATTTTGGCCATTTTGATGTTCATGGCAAATTATCTTCCATTTTAGGCAAAAATTTAATTTTTGGTACAAACAATAATGATGTCAAATATGATCGTCTATTGTTGTATGTGAATCGAATGAATGAGTTAATTTGAAAGGAAGTTACCATAAGATGGACAGGCCACTGATAGATTGGCTCGCCCAGGAGGAAAAGGAAATAATTTAATTGACAAACAGTCACTAAGACATTGACAGAGCATAATGCAATTGACAAACGGTAAATTAGAAACTGACCAAGAATAATACAATAGCCAAACAGTGAGTTGAAAATTGAAAACAAATGAATGCAATTGACAAACCGTAAGTTTCAAAGTGCAAACGTGCATGCATTCCTTTTTTCAAAAAAAGAACATGTAGTACAATATTAAGGTAAAGGGGAACATTCGGAAGGTAAATTGGGTCCTTAGTATCGTAAACATGAATGTTTACAATATTAAGGTCTCGTATTACTCTATTTAGGATAGTTATGTTCCAGGAGATTGTAAAACTCATCCTTATTATGGTAATTTCGTAATTTACAAAGAGAAGGACATGTATTACAATATGAAGGTAACTAGGGACATTGAGAAAGTAAATTGGGTCCTTATACGTGTAAACACAAACGTTTACTATATTAAGGTCTTGTTTTACTCCGTTTTGGACAAGTATGTTCCATATGATTGTAAAATGCATCATTAATCTTGTAATATCGTACTTTACAAATATAAAGACATGTAGTACAACATTAGGGTCAAGGGGAACATTCGGAAGGTAAATTGGGTCCTTAGTATTGTAAACATGAATGTTTATAATATTAAGGTCTCGTATTACTCTATTTAGGATAGTTATGTTCCAGGAGATTGTAAAACACATCCTTATTATGGTAATTTCGTAATTTACAAAGAGAAGGACATGTATTACAATATGAAGGTAACTAGGGACATTGAGAAAGTAAATTGGGTTCTTATACGTGTAAACACAAACGTTTACTATATTAAGGTCTTGTTTTACTCCGTTTTGGACAGGTATGTTCCATATGATTGTAAAATGCATCATTAATCTTGTAATATCGTACTTTACAAATATAAAGACATGTAGTACAACATTAGGGTCAAGGGGAACATTCGGAAGGTAAATTGGGTCCTTAGTATTGTAAACATGAATGTTTACAATATTAAGGTCTCGTATTACTCTATTTAGGATAGTTATGTTCCAGGAGATTGTAAAACACATCCTTATTATGGTAATTTCGTAATTTACAAAGAGAATGACGTCTAGTACAATATTAAGGTAACTAGGGACATTAGGAAAGTAAATTGAGTCCTTATACATGTAAACACAAACGTTTACTATATTAAGGTCTTGTTTTACTCGGTTTTGGACAGTTATGTTCCATGTGATTGTAAAATGCATCCTTAATCTTGTAATATCGAAATTTACAAAGATAAAGACATGTAGTACAATATTAGGGTAAATGGGAACATTCGGATGGTAAATTGGGTCCTTATACTTGTAAACTCGGATGTTTACAATACTAAGGTCTTGTATTACTCTTTTATGGATAGTTATGTTCCAGAACATTGTAAAACCTATCCTTAATCTTGTAATATCGTAATTTACAAAGAGAATGACGTTTAATACAATATTAAGGTAACTAGGGACATTAGGAAAGTAAAGTGAGTCATTATACGTGTAAACACAAACTTTTACTATATTAAGGTCTTATTTTACTCAATTTTGGACAGTTATGTTCCATTTGATTGTAAAATGCATCATTATCTTGTAATATCGTAATTTATAAAGATAAAGACATGTAGTACAATATTAGGGTAAATGGGAACATTCAGATGGTAAATTGGGTCCTTATACTTGTAAACTCGGATGTTTACAATACTATGGATTAGGTGAACCCTAATGTTGTAATCATAGTTCAAAAACTTGTAAACAGCTACCCAAATCTTGTAACTTATAAGTTTTAGGATCCTCTTACAATGTTATGGTACTCTCATATCCAAACTATTGTAAATCACTATCCAATCATATGCCAATTGCCAAACAGGAAGGGCATAATTGCATGACCCTTATGCAATTGCATTTTCAAAAAGTGGAAACTTGATAACTTGTATAACCGGTAACCAATTTTTTTTAAAATCTGGAAGCATCATAAAGGACAAATGGTGCATGGGTGCACCTGGTGCACTGTAGAAGGTGCCCTTTGTTGCATTACATTAGTTTGCTTGTCGCTTCATCTTTCTTTGGGAGACGATGAGACATATTACCTCACCACCATTTGCATCGCCTGTTGAATAACATAAAGTTTTTGCTTTTGGCATTCCCCGTGTGTCTTATCCATGTTATGTCTAAAGAAACCTTTTTAACCTTTTCGGAAAATAAAGCGATAAATTAAGGGATCCGGATACTATTTGAATAATCAAGTTTTAAATAATAAAATATTATCATAATTACACATTTCATCCTTTTTTTTTTTACTCTCTAAATTTGAATAGGAGAAAACATGAATTGGAGAACTTAGATCAAGAAATTGGAATCGAATAAACTACTCTCTTAGTCGATCTCATTCCTGATTTTATGGCATGTTTACTTATTAGGAATGGGTATTGGATTGATTCCAATTCCTGCTTATTATGTGTTAGTGTATTTAATCCCAAAACATTAAATACCAAATTGGGAATGATTGTGGAAAGGCTTAATGCATTATTACATAAAAATGGAAGTCCTTATACTTCTAGCATGAGATATATGTCAAAACACATCCCCTCTCTCATGAGTGATGTGACTTGAGCAAATATATGTGACAACTTTATAGCACATATAATGATGTATAACTATACAAAATATATATATATATAATGCTACATGTATCATATTTTATTGATTATGCTCAAAAAAAGTGGTTTAGATTCGAGTCATGTTAAACCATCGCATTAGTTTGATAAAAGTAAGACCTAAATGAAATTTAAGTCAAAACATAAGTTAGGTGTTTTTAAATGAAATATCACTTCACGTGTTATGTAACTTAAAACTTATATATATTAGTTTGAATGTAACTTTTTAGTCATGTGAGCAAAAAAACCAACCGCACTTGGACCCAAATATGAGAATTTGGGTATTGCAATGGAGATGACCGAAGGAGTCATAAATTGATTAATAGAATAAACACACACACACTAATTTGAAGCCTTTTAGTAAAACTTCATTACCCTTTTGGCAATCTGAATGGCTAAATTAACTGGGGAATGTGGAGGTATTTGGTATTTATGTGGCACAAATGGGTGTATTGGGTTCATGTTTAGTGATAAACAAAGGGTGATTGGTTAGAAGTTGGATAGAATTGGGTTAGCCCAGAAAAAGCCAGACCTACATATAGTCTAGGTTGAATTTTAGACAAGCCCAACCCATTCTAACCATGGGCTAGAAAGTGAATCATGGCCCCACTTGTTTGTCTGGCTTTCAATTTGTCTTTTTCCTCCTAAATTCAAATATTCAATTGTATGCTCATCCATAAAATCCCAACCCAACCAACCCAGGAAAGCCAGGATTGGTTAAGGAACTTTATTCCTTCCTCAATTCACCCAAAAAGATGCTAATTTGCCCAAATAAGGTCCCCTCCATTTTAAGTACATAGCATTTTCATCAGCCTGCATTGGACTGGCTAATGGAAGAGCATATCCAACCTTTTCTATACATGGCAATATCCCATTTGCCAATTTCACTGTTTTATCCCAGTCCACCAACCCCTTGTTTATTTTCTAGGTGCACTCTAGCACCTTCAAATATTCAATCAAATTATTATCATAACAGGGTCCACAAGGTCACATTAATTTATTTTATTTTATTTTGTTTTATTTTATTTATTCTTCAATAAATAATAACATTATGCAGTTAAGCTAATAATACCTGTACCACATTGGGCATTGCAATTTCGAAGCGGACAATGCTTGGCTCCTGATATATCAGGAGCCACTCCTCCTCCATAGCTGACGTGGCTTCCTTAAAAAACAACACGTGTTTCTTCTTCTTCTTTTGTTTTTTGTTTTTTTTTTAATATTGTTTTTCTTTCAACTCCATTAACTCAAGCACAAAATCTGTTTCTGCCACAACCACAAAATCTGGATTAGGCAATTTGCGGACGAATCTGGTTGATGGGTTCCAGATAAACAAGTTATGAGTTTCATCATAACCAACATCTACAAATATAAAACCATTAGGAAATTTTAGGAAAGGAAAGCTTCTTCGTTGACATTTTAACCTTGGAAAGGACAGCTGATTTAGGAAATTTTACACTCTTTAAAATCCATAGCCAATCGAAGGGTTTTGGGAAGCTGATTTTCTGAGCATTTCTCACATCACAACAAAAGACATGAGCTTGACCGATTTTAGGGTGTGACTTCGATCACTGTCATCACCACCCTCCTCATTACAACCTCCATAACCACCACAGCCAAAGCTTAAAACTCAAAAGCATTTATTGAAACAGATGGCTTCCCAATTGGAAGAGGGGCTATCAATTGTCTGTTTGCATTTTATTGTTCAAAAGGGGGCTAAATCTATTAATTCCGTCGGATTGGGCCGGAATCGATACATAGCAGAGAGAGGAGATGTGATTAGGATTTAGGAATTGATACATAGCAGAGAGAGAAGAGATGGGATTATGATTTAGGAATTGATACATAGCAGAGAGAGAGAGGCGATGGGAATTGATATAGAGAAGAGAGAGAGAGGTGACAGCAATGGGGTTGGGTTTGGCTAGGGGTGGCTTGGGGTGACGACGGTGTGGCTGGGTGTGGCTTGGCCACATAGGTTTTGGTGGTGGAGTGTATAGCTGGTTTCTAGATCCTTATTTTTTTTCTCTGGATGAAGGCTCGATTTAATGGAGTTGAAAGAAAAACAGTAAAAAAAAACAAAAGAAGAAGAAGAAACACGTGTTGTATTTTTAAGGGAGCCACGTCAGCTACGGAGGAGGAATGGCTCCTGATGTATCAGGAGTCAAGCATTGTCCTTTGGAAGCAGGGTTCTTTCTGCCACATCTTTCGGAGGTTTTTATATATATAAAAAACCATAAAAACCCAAAATCTGCCTTCCACAAGGGTCAATCAACCAACCAAACCAAGCAATGAGGCCACCAAGACCAACCATAGCTCTTTACCTCCTGTCCTTCCTTCTCTCCTCCCTTGTACTTCACAGACCCACCTTTGCCATAAAAAAGGTGTGCATTCAATCTTATTTTCTTCCATTAAAAAAATCAAGAAAAAAAGAAGTAGCTCCCATTGCTATGCCTACTATCATGATTTTTCTTTTTTTTTTTCTTTTTTTTTTCATTATGTACTTACTTGCTTGCCTGCTTCTACTGTTGTATTGCTGTAGCCATATGTGGTGTACTTGGGATCACATTCACATCCCCCAAACTTATCAGAACTTGAACTGAACCAAGTGACAGAGAATCACTACGAGTTTCTTGGGTCCTTCTTGGGCAGGTACTTAAACACATTTTAGCACCAACAACTAAAATACATAAACACCATCTTTCTGAGATCATATGTTTGAATTTGTCTGCAAAATGCAGCCATGAAGTTGCAAAAGAATCCATCTTTTACTCATACACAAGGCACATCAATGGCTTTGCTGCCACATTAGAAGAAGAAGAGGCAGCTCAGATAGCCAGTGAGTGAAAATCTTTTTTCTTTTTTTTTTCTTCTTCTTCTTTCTCCTCTGTTTTGTATACTTGTTCTTCTCATGATTTCCATTGAAACACTGCAGAGCATCCAAAGGTAGTCTCCATTTTCTTGAACCAGGGAAGAAAATTACACACAACTAGATCATGGGATTTCTTGGGACTTGAGCATGATGGTGTTACTCCCCCCAACTCAATCTGGAAGCAGGCAAGATATGGTGAAGATACAATCATAGGAAACCTTGACACTGGTCAGTTTTTCTTCTTCTTCTTATTTTATTTATTTATTTTAGTAAATTTGTCAATTTTAATAAAATTTTGCTTCACTTTCAAGTCATGTTCATGGACTAAAATAAGTTTAGAATGCATCAATCAGCTCAATGCCGTGTGCCTGACAATTTTGATCTGGATCGTTGACTTATCATCACTCATTTCAACAACAGTAACTTTCAACAAAATAATGTTTATAAAATTGATTTTCATTTCTGTAACCATTAGTTTGGTGCTGCTGATATTTTGACCAATTCCTATGGTGCTCACTAAATACACGTCCTTGTATACAACAAAAATGCATGAACATTGAGAGCTCTTCCTTCTAGAGGATTAATTAATAGTAATATACTAATAATTAATTAGGCCAGGTTGTATTTTAAGGCTTCCATCAAGGACTTAACTCTCATTGAAGCTATTTTTGTAGTTCTGGGCCACCATTAAAAGAAAAAAAAATTACGTCTGTTGCAAGTTGCAACTAGTAAAGATTCTTGTCTTTTTTTTTTTATTACTTTCTTTTATGATTAACATAAGGAGCCAACGCAGTGTAAAATGACATTGACTTATAGATCAGAGATCTCATATTCGAATTCCCACAGCATCATAGTTGTGTGTCTGTGTGTGAGAAGTCCCTCTCCCCTCTAATTTAGACTTTTGTACTCAAAAAAACATAAGGTGCAATTATGTGTGGTGGCTTGGCCAACTGATGAAAATATGAAATAATTGTAATTCTAAAAAGAATGCGCATTGCTTTGCTGTTGAGCATTCTTTTTAGCCTCACTGTGGTTGAATGGGATTGTAGGCGCATGGCCAGAGTCCAAGAGCTTTAGTGATGAAGGGTATGGACCAATTCCATCCAAGTGGAAAGGAATCTGCCAAAATGAGACAGATTCTGAATTTTACTGCAACAGGTATTCATTATTTTATACCTACTTTCTGTGGAAGATTGATTTACTTTCTGTTTGCTTTTTCTACAACACTCAACTCATTGCTGAAATGTGTTAAAACTTAAAATTGAAGCAAGAAAGAGAACCTCTTTTTTGTTCTTTGTAGTCACGCCCATTTTTTTTATATCCAAATTCATGGTCCAACAAAGATGATCATCTTAAGTGGGGTGAAATGGTATCTATAAAGCAGGATCCATTTGCAGCTTTCTCATAAAGCTGAGTCAAACTTGTTTTAGAAACCTAGAACAGCATAAAACTGGATGAGATAAATCTGCCTTTATCATCAATTAGATGAAAATATATATAGTAAAACTGCAAACGTGTTCTCTTTTGGTTCAATTGCTTATGGTCCTCATGGTATCTGATCTCATTTTCAAGATGCATTTCTGTAGAGTAAGCAAACAAATTATTATAATAATGAGAGAGAAGACAGGTTCAGAACATGTTTTTGTGTAAAATAAGGGCATCTTTTGACTTGTTTTAGCAACCTTTCCCTCTGAACTTTGTGTTGGATTAATTCCATCATTTAATTATTTACCCATAGAGAGAATCTTGTAACTCATTTGGTGACAAAATTTTGCATGAAAGGAAGCTAATTGGAGCAAGATACTACAACAAGGGCTTTGCTGCAGTTGCTGGCCCCCTAAACTCCTCCTTTGACTCACCAAGAGACAATGAAGGCCATGGCTCTCACACCCTGTCAACAGCTGCGGGCAATTTTGTAACTGGGGCAAGTGTGTTTGGGTTTGGTAATGGAACAGCAAAGGGTGGATCACCAAAAGCCAGAGTTGCAGCTTATAAAGTGTGTTGGCCTCCAGTGAATGGAAGTGAATGCTTTGAAGCAGATATATTGGCTGCATTTGATATTGCCATCCATGATGGTGTTGATGTATTGTCTGTGTCACTGGGTGGAGATCCCACTGCATTCTTCAATGACAGTGTTGCAATAGGTGCTTTTCATGCTGTTAAGCATGGAATTGTGGTGGTTTGCTCAGCTGGGAATTCTGGTCCAGCTGAAGGTACCGTCTCCAATATAGCGCCATGGCAGATCACTGTTGGTGCCAGTACCATAGACAGGGAGTTCCCCAGTTATGTCACCCTTGGAAACTGGAAGCACTTCAGGGTGGGTTATATAGTCCCTTTTTATCCTAAGCATAGTAGATGAAGGTTACTTAATGTTTGCTGTCTAATTTTCATCAAACGGTTGCAAGAAGCTCAGAATAATAAGACATGCCATACACTTTTATAGGTGTTGGAAAGGAACTTCAATCACATATCCTGAAAAACTACACAAATCCATTGTAATTTGTATCTACTTTGTTCTGCAGGGACAGAGCTTATCGGCTGTGGCCTTGCCGGGGAAAAGGTTCTACCGGCTGATTAGTGCTGCAGCTGCTAAAGCAGCTAACGCATCAGTTCAAGAAGCGTAAGGATAATAACAACATCAAGTTCTTTTAATTTTCATTTTACTACTACCATATTCAAGCTCTCAGCAATCTGCTTATTATATGATGCTGCAGTCTGTTATGCAAGGCTGGCACACTTGATCCCAAAAAGGTGAAGGGAAAGATCTTGGCCTGCCTTCGAGGAGACAATGCAAGAGTGGACAAGGGTGAGCAAGCCTTAATGGCTGGCGCCGTGGGAATGATTCTTGCTAACAATGAGCTTAATGGGAACGAAATTATTTCTGATCCACATGTCCTCCCTGCTTCACATATCAATTTCACCGACGGTGCCCTTGTCTTTGCTTACATCAATTCAACTAAGTAAGATGACAGGCCACCAGCAATCATTATATTTCACCAAAACCATGCCTAAGCACAGAACCTGCCTTAAAATCTAAAGAATTCATCTTCATCAAAGGATGAAGTACCTCTAAAATTGCCTTTTCCAGACTAAAAACTGGCAGCCTAACTGCAATAATTCATATAAACTAACTTCCTTATGACTGGTACAGTGAATTAATTGAGAAGTTTACTTATTTTGACAGGTCTCCCAGGGCTAAAATAAAGCGTCCAACAACGCAACTGGGAACGAAGCCAGCTCCCTTCATGGCAGCATTTTCATCAAAGGGACCCAACACCATCACACCAGACATCCTTAAGGTTTTTTTTTAGCATCTCACAAATCTATTCATCAGAGGGAATTGGACTCTCTTAATACTTTGCTCCTTTGTTTTGAATATTCAGCCTGATATCACTGCGCCAGGAGTGAGTATCATAGCAGCCTACACTGAAGCACAAGGGCCAACAAATCAAATGTTTGACCAACGGCGAGTTCTGTTCAACTCAGTGTCAGGCACATCAATGTCGTGCCCTCATATTTCCGGCATTTGTGGCCTTCTTAAAACCCTCTATCCTCACTGGAGCCCTGCAGCTATTAAATCTGCAATCATGACCACAGGTAAGAACACCCTAATCCATTCATCTCATCTTCCTCGGAAAGGAACATAGACCAAGTTTTCTTATAGTCTGGTAAAACGCATTATCCTTCTTTCTGATGTTTTCTTCTTATTCTCGTATTTTACAGCTACAACACAAGATAATAGCAGGGAACCAGTGCTCAATGCTTCTTTCTATAGGGCAACACCATTTAGTTATGGTGCAGGGCACGTTAATCCTAACTGTGCCATGGATCCTGGCTTGGTTTATGACTTGTCCCTTAATGATTACTTGAACTTTCTATGTTCAAATGGATACAAGGAAACACAAATCGAAATGTTCTCAGAGGAGACATATAAGTGCCCAAAACCTGCTATTAGTCTCACTAATCTCAACTATCCCTCAGTCACTGTCCCTAAACTCAATGAATCCCTTGTGGTGACTAGAACAGTGAAAAATGTTGGCACTCCAGGAACTTACAAGGCTCGTATCCAGAACCCAGATGGCGTATCGGTTTCTGTTGAGCCAAACAAGTTGGAGTTCAAGAAAATTGGCGAAGAGAAGAGCTTTAAACTAGTCCTCCAGGTTAAAGATGCCAAAGCAGCTAAGAACTATGTGTTTGGGAAGTTGATATGGTCAGATGGTAAGCACTATGTAAGGAGCCCCATTGCGGTAAAGGCTGCCTAGAAGTAGGCAAAAATTTGCTTCATCTAATTTTACCTCACCTCACCTAGTTCCACTCTCTTGTGTACCAAGCTAATGATTTACAATAATGAGTGGTGTTGATGCTCAAAATGGTTGGGCCTTTATTGAGTTCAACTTAGTGATGAGGTGTGATGGATGATGGGTGAAGGTTTGGACCTTCAGCATGTATGTGAGGACTTGGCCAATTTATGAGTATACAAAAGACAAGATATATGTGGTTCACCCTTAATGAATGGGCTACGTCCACAGAGAAGATGTTCTCATTATGATATTGTTTACATTTGTACAAGGGGATTAGACCCAAAGATAACTGGAAGAAGGCCTAGGGCCTAAGGTACAAAGTTAGGAGTCTGGAGCCCAGGTGTCAAGTCCCCGGGTCTGGAGGCTCAGGACCCGAAGGCTGGACTAACAGGAGAGTCCTGAAGAGGGAGCCCCCAGCTCAGTTTCCAATCCCCTCTTAAGTGGAGAGTGGTATGCTTTTATAGGTGAGAGGGAGCCTTCACTTCTTGTTGTTTTCCGATGTGGGACTCCTTTTGCTTTGCTTCTAGTTTCTTCTAGTTGCTTGGTCAGTTATGGTGTCAACAGTAGTCCCCCAAGTTCGCGAGTAAGAAGGTACTTCTTGCTTGGGGATTTGTAATTTTAAGTGCACTGACCGAGCAACACCGTAGTTTGTCTTCCAAGTCGTATAGTGCACTATCCCCAGTCCCCCAAGTCCCCGAGTAAGAAGGACTTTGGAGGGAGAGAAGTTGCAACAAAAACTGAAGTGGTTTGCAAGTCTCAAAAAATAAAATAAAATAAATTTCTCTTTTCTTTTTTTTTTTTTTTTTTTTTTTTTTTTTTTTTGTGGCTAGGTCAGCCCAGTGCTCCCTCACTTCCCAAACTCCTTCTGCATGTTGCCTACCGTTCGGCAGGTGCAAAATTTTTTTTTTTTTTTTTTTTTTTATTTTTTTTTATGTGGCTAGGTCAGCCAAGTAGCTAGCCAATTGGGCACTTTCACTTCCCAAATTCCTTCTGCACAATGCCTACCGTTCGGCAGGTGCCAATTTTTTTTTTTTTTTTTTTTTAGTGGCTAAGTCAGCCATTTGCTTTGGTAAGAGAACAAAGCTTGAGGGTTTAGCTTCCTTGCCGAACGGTAGGGAGCGTGGAGAGAAAAATAAAGTCCCACGCGGGCTTGGCTTTTGAGGCTTCGGCATGGAATTGGGGCCAACATCAAGAGCTGGCCTCTTAATGTTTCAACAGGAGAGCCGGGCATTTTAGGAAGAGCCGGGTCATGTGGGTTTAGCCTGGGCATTTAGCAAGGGCTGGGCCGCAATGGTGTTGGCAAGGAGTCTAGTTATAGTTTGGGCTGGCATGAGTGTCCAGAGGCTGGGAGTTTTGGAATTTGGAAGGAGGCTAGGCTTCGCAAGGAGCTAAGCTGCATATTTGGCTAGGCCTGAGTGTTGGGCTAGGCGGGGGACCAAGGTGCCGATCAGTAAGGGCCATCTATGGCTTTTATTGAGCCTGTTTTGCTCAAGATAGGGCTAGGCAAGGGCTAGGCCTAAGTACTCAGCTTGGCCTTAGGAGTTTGTTTTGGAGCTGAGCCTTCGGAAGGGGGCTAGGTCCCTTGGATACTGACATAATGTTGGAGTTGGGATGGCGAAGGCGATACAAAGCTTTGCATGTTGCAAGGTAATGTTCCTAGGCTCGGGGTGCCGAATGTGGGCTTAGGCATGGGGGGTGCTGAAGGCATGTTGCAAGAGATGGGTTTAGGCACGGGGGTGCCGAAGGCAAAGGGGATGCTAAAGGCACAAGGGTGCCGAAGGCAGAGTGGTTTGCCAAACGCACAAGCTCGCATGTCACAAGGCATTGTGCCTAGGCACGGGGGTGCCGAAGGTGAGCTTAGGCATGGGGGCGCCGAAGGTGGGCTTAGGCACGGGGGTGCCAAAGGTGGGCTTAGGCACGGGGGTGCCAAAGGTGGGCTTAGGCAAAGGGGTGCCGAAGGTGAAGCTAGGCACGAGGGTGCCGAAGGCAAATGAGATGCCAAAGGTGACACAAAGCTTGCATGTGGCAAGGCAATGTGCCTAGGCACGGGGGTGCCGAAGGTGAGCTTAGGCATGGGGGCGCCGAGGGTGAGCTTAGGCACAGGGGTGCCAAAGGTGGGCTTAGGCAAAGGGGTGCCGAAGGTGAGCTTAGGCATGGGGGCGCCGAGGGTGAGCTTAGGCACAGGGGTGCCAAAGGTGGGCTTAGGCAAAGGGGTGCCGAAGGTGAGCTTAGGCAAAGGGGTGCCAAAGCTTGGATGTTGCAAAGCATGGAGGTGCCAAAGGTGGGCCTAGGCACGGGGGTGCCGAAGGCGAAACAAGCTTGCATGTGGCAAGGGGAAGAGCTAGGCACGAGGATGCCGAAGGCACAAGACTTGCATGTCGCAAAATAAAATGCCGGAGGGCATGGGGTGCCGAAGGTGCCAAGCTTGCATGTCGCAAGAGGAAGTGGCTAGGCACGAGGATGCCGAAGGCATGAGACTTGCATGTCGCAATAATGCCAGAGGGCATGGGGTGCCGAAGGTGCCAAGCTTGCATGTCGCAAGAGGAAGTGGCTGGGCATGAGGATGCCGAAGGCATAAGACTTGCATGTCGCAATAATGCCAGAGGGCATGGGGTGCCGAAGGTGCCAAGCTTGCATGTCGCAAGGCATGGAGGTGCCAAAGGTAGGCTTAGGCACTGGGGCGCCGAAGGTGAGCTCAGGTACGGGGGTACCGAAGGTGAGCTTGGGCACTAGGGTGCCGAAGGTGGGCTTAGGCACGGGGTGCCGGAGGTGAGCTTAGGCACGGGGTGCCGAAGGGGAGCTTAGGCACGGGGGTGCCAAAGGTGGGCTTAGGCACGGGGGTGCCAAAGGTGGGCTTAGGCACGGGGGTGCCAATGGTGGGCTTAGGCACGGGGGTGCCGAAGGGGAGCTTAGGTACGGGGGTGCCAAAGGTGAGCTTAGGCACTAGGGTGCCAAAGGTGAAGCTAGGCACGGGGGTGCCGAAGGTGAAGCTAGGCACGGGGGTGCCGAAGGCAAATGAGATGCCAAAGGTGACACAAAGCTTGCATGGGGCAAGGCAATGTGCCTGGGCACGAGGGTGCCGAAGAGAAGGAATGCATATGTGCAAATTTTATTATTATTTTAAGAAATTTAGGTACCTTGTGGATATTTGAGCTTGTGGCATGTCCTTGGAGCTGGGCCTTCAGAGCTTCGGCAAGGGCTTGTCCTTCGGCAGGAAGAATGAGGGGCTTGATCCCGCGAGTTTCCAAGTTCTTGGTAGGTGGGCCTCATGAGCTGGGCTTTGGCAAAGGCCTGGGGTTTGTGCTATGTGGAGCTGGGCTTCAGCGGGGGCTGGGGGCTTCCAGATTTGGAAAGGGTGTCTTGGGGGGCACTTTACGAGCTGGGTCCATGGGGGTCCGAGTGTTCGTTTAGTAGAAAGGCCAAGGTGGCGCGAAGGTGTGTTTGAAACTTCAGCAATGGAGTTTTATGCGATGTTGGGCTTGAGCAATGGCCTTGGGGCCGGGTTCCAAAGCTGGGCTTCGGCAAGCCTCCTTGACCCAGGTGGTGGCTAGGGTTTTGAGGGTAGATTCGGATTTTTAGAGGCTGGGTCCTTCCGTTTTTGAAACGTAGCTGGGGCCTTTTTGTAGCTGGGCCCTTGTGCTTTTATAGCTAGGGTTTTTATACCTTCGGTAAGGGAGTCCAAAGATTGGAGATAAGGGCCAGGGTTTGGGGAGAGGAGGTGCAAGTCCCCTATTAGCTTAAGACATGTCGTCACCTTTTAGCTTGAGGGGCTGGGTCAGCCAAAAATTGGTAAGTCACTCCTTCACCTTCTGCATGCTCCTTGCCGTTCGGCAAGGAAGCTAGGCTCCAAAATATATTCGGAGCTGGGTCCGTAGTTCAGCTCGGAGGAGGTGCCGATCGGCAAGAGATATTCGAAGGTATTTTGGTGAGGGGCTGATCTGTCTTCTGCAAGGAGTGGGTCTAGGTGCCTAGTTTTCGCATCGAGTTGGAGCTGGGTCCGTGGTGTCGTTCAGCATTTGTTCGTGGAGGGGGGTTCATCCAATCTAGGACCGTCTAGGGTCTGGGTCCTTGACTGACGGCAAGGAACTGATTGGAGCCTTTCGATCCTTCTGAAGTGTGGGCAGAGTTTTTTAGCTGGTCCTTCAAAGCGTTCGCGATTTCTCTTGGGTTCAATTGGTGCCGTGAGGTTTCAAATGCTTTTGCAAGAGCTGGGGTGTCTTTGGCAAGAGCTTTTGAAAGATAGATAGATGACTGCAAGGGTTTTTGCGAGGAGAAGACTCAAGTTCTTTCGGCAAGCTCCAACTGATAGACCTTCGGAGCCAAGGCTGGGGTCTCTTGTACTGTTGTAAAGAACCTGGGTCAGCCAAGCAAGGGTGTCGTGACCATTTTTCCTTCTGCACGGCTCTTGTCGTTCGGCAAGGGTATGGTGGGGTACCAAATGTGAGTTTAAGCACTGGGGTGCCGAAGGTTAGCTCAGTTTCGACAGGAGAGCCAAGGTTGGGCCTAGGCTAGGTAAGTGTGGTGCCTTGTGGCATGAGCCTTTTGGGTGGGTCTTGGCTTGACCTTCGCTAGGTTTGTGGAGCTGGGCTTCGAGAGGCAACAGGCTGGAGCTGGGCCCTGGAACTTCGACATGTTGATGTGATGTCTGAGTTTGACTCCTGACTGCTTCGGCACAGGTAATGCTAAATGGTTAAGGATGATGATTGGAGGGGTGCCGAAGGGCACTGAAGGAAGGGAGAACGATAGAAGCCTTTTGTGTCGATTCCCACAGACGGCGCCAAACTGTTGATGCTCAAAATGGTTGGGCCTTTATTGAGTTCAACTTAGTGATGAGTGTTCGGTTCATTTTTACACATGATTTTTCATGTTATTCACCCACTATTTTGAGTTAGTTCTTGACATTTTATAGCTTTTTACTTCATTTTTGTGTTTTCTTAGATTTTGCCTTGGTTGGGATGAAAATGAGCTAAAAGTGCATTATTAGTTATAAATTCTGTTTTTGTTCATTTTCGTAGGTCAACTTCTTGGCCTGGGATCAACATGCTCTGGTGCTCGGATGAGGTCATGATCTTCATGAGACTTGTTCCAATGGATGTTAACTACAACATATCCAAATTTGAGCTCCATTGGACAAGTATTGCCTATCCAACCAATCCATCATGTTACCACAGTTCTGGAAATCCGGATTTGGCCAGCTTTTACCTCCCTTGTGTCATCTTAACTTCTTGTTACCATAACTCTTGGTAACAAGGAATTACATTTGTAAAATAGATATTTTCTGAGCTTTTGGCATCTTTGTGAAGTCAAAGCTCCATCATGGCAAGGGGACAATGGGCTAAGGCTTTATCAAAGGTGGTAGTTTTATATTAAAAGGTAAAAGCTGGAAAGGAGGAGAGAGGGAGGAGAAGTCAAAATTGCAATCTGATATTGGGAGCCTTTTGATCGTGGGAAATCAGGCTATTCCACATTCTACACAACTTGAGAGCAGCTTTTGGGGAGCTAAGAGCTTGGAGAAAGCCAAGGTGCAGCCAAGAAAAGTGGAGAAGAAGACTTCCACCATTGATGATCTTGAAGCTTTCATCATTTTCTGAAAATCTGTAAACTCTTTCTAATTTCATTTTGAGTTTGTATTTGAAATAAATATGAGCAACTAAACTCTATAGCTAGGGCTTAGGTTGAAGCCCTAAACATGATTACCTTATTGTTTTGATGCTTGAGTGTATGAATTTCTAGATGTTGTTGATGAACCCCATTCACTAATTGAATTTTATGATATGTGTTTGCTTCCTTTGCTTAATCACCTTAGGTTGTATGCATGTAGCTAAAGTTGAGAAGTTGTGTAAGATAACCAAGAACACAATTTCTAATTAGCAACAAATGATTGAACTTGTTTAAGTGAGCATCATGTGAATTGGTTTCTTGACAACAATTGATGAATTCCAATTCACCAAATTAATCTATCCTTGATGTGTGTTTTCCTTGATTGATTACCTTTGAAAGCATGCTTCTTGAGGTTGTTGGGATTATGTGTATCTTCATGTTTTCCTAAGCAATAGATGGATGGAGTAAGAACCATCCATGTGAATTGGTTTCTTGAATACCTAATGTAAACACCATGCTATTAGGGTTCTTGTGATGTTCATATTCTCTTTGAACTTAATGGGTTTTCCTTGCAATCGAATCGAAGTACGAACCATACCTAGGTTCGGTTATGAGGAGGGCACAAGTATTGTAGCACGAACCATGCACTTTACGTATATTAGAGAGAATCAATGCGTCTTGAGCCACGACCCATGGTCTTGATTGCGAACATCTTCATCAATACATTTAGAGTTCATCACTTGAGTATCCATGAACATGGGTAGAATTGTTTAGGGTGGATTCCGAAACCCTAGTGTTTGTTACATTTTAATTTCACATTTTGATAATTCATCTCTGCCATTCACATTTAAATTCAAAGTCCATTTACTTTCATGCAATAGAAATAGGTCACTTGAACCAAATCAAAAAAACCCCCCCAATGTGTGTGTGAGTTGCGTGTTTGACACGTTTTGTGTCTTTGTCACTGAATTTTGTTTGTTTCCGTAATTGTTTTGGACTTTTGGTCCGCGTTGTGTTCTTGCATTTTCTGTTCTGATTCCAACCGTATAAAGAATGTGAATTTTGGATAAACGGTTGGAAAGTTATAGGTCAAAAACTGGACAGAGGTCGAAACTGAAAAACAGAGAAACGAATCTGTCCAAATGGTGATAAACGGGTGATAGAAAGTGCTGTTTGTGTTTTTCTTTGTTTTCTTGTGTTGTTTCATTTCTTTTATCTTCCTTACTTCATTTTTAGTTTCCAATTTGTATTGTGTTTGTGTGTTGTGTAAAATTAGTGTTCTTTACGTACTCAAATTAGAACTTATAGGAAACCGACAAGTTCTTCGTGGGATCGACCCCGTACTTACATAATCTATACTTCATTAGATTCGTGCACTTGCGGGTATTTTTAATTGGTTGTTTGCACATTAATTTGTGTCCTTTTAGGAATGCAACAATTTTTGGCGCCGTTGCCGGGGAACTGGCACGGTTGCTTATTTGTTTTGTTTGAGTATGTTTAGAGTACTTAGTTTTATTTTTGTTTATTGATTGTTGTTTCATTTTATCTTGATTTGTTTTTGTTTCTTTTTCTTACAGGAACATCCGAGGAGTCACCTCCACCATCTCCAATGGCAGCCGCAACTGAAATTGTGGAACTTACTATGTAAGAATACTCCAATAAATTTGTGATGGAAGAAGCAAATGTTTTTGGCTCATTTCATAATGAATTGCCTATGAATGAATATTTCCGACAAACATACAATTCGGAGTGGAGAAATAATTCAAACTTCTGGTGGACCGACAATCCAAATTTTCAACAAGGGTCATATCAACCATATCAAGGCCAACATAATACTTGTCCACCTTATGGTCAACCCCAATATTATAATCCACCACCACTTAGTCAATCTCACCAACCACCTCAAGGACCAACTTTGGAAGAAATTGTTGCTTCAATGGTTAGACACACAGATAGTTTCATCATGCAGAGGAATGACACCCATATGCAGAGGAATGATACCCACATGCAGAAAATGGTTAAGGCCATTGCCAATCTAGAAAATCAAGTGGGGCAAATTGTCACATCTTTGAGTCAAAGGGAAGCTAGGATAATGTCTAGCCAAACAGTGATACAAAATGGGCGTGAGCATGTTCAAGCAGTTACCTTGAGAACTGGTAAGGTAATTGGTGAAATTGATGGTTCTAAAAATTTGATTCACAATGTTGATGAAATGCAGGTTGAGCAAGTGATTGGGCCTAAGGAAAAGGATGAAATCAACAAGGGGGAAGATAAACAAGCAGCATCTTCACCTGAGTGGATCCCAAAGCATGAACTTGCAAGAAGGGCAAGAAAGGAGAAGGTAAGTCGTGAACCTACTGATGAAGATATCTTACATGCTCCTTTTCCTCACAGGTTGATGAGTTCTAGGAAAAATCAACATGCCAAGGACATATTGGAAACTTTCAAGCAAGTGCAAGTCAATATTCCTTCCTTGGATGCAAACAAGCTCAAGGAATGCGAAACTGTTGCATTAACGGAAGAGGTTTCTGCTGTTTTGCAAAGGAAGCTTCCTCCCAATTTGCAAGATCCAGGAAGTTTCACAATTCCTTGTATAGTTGGTGATAAATTGTTTGAGGAACCTTTAATTGATTTCGGTGCTTCAATTAATCTAATGCCATATTCTGTTTTTGAAGTACTAAAGGAAGACAAGCTGAACATCCATGTTCCAAGCACCAATCATATGTTCAATGTCACTCCTTCTACTCAAATGAGAAGGCCACCCGACCCTAAATATGTGCCTCCTCCATCTAATCCACGTATTGAAGAGCGCTTAAAATTGCTTTTAAAACCTACTCATGTGCATAAAAAGAAAAGAATACGAAATGGGTTGATTAGATGGCAAAGGGATTTGAAGAAACTTCATGTTCGGCACAAGGAGGCGATTGAGCCAAAACCCCCCAAGTGACCCAAGTATGTTGGAAGTCCGGCAAAAGACTTTAAACTTAGCGCTTCTTGGGAGGCAACCCAAGGTGAATAGAAGAAGTTTGTTGTCGTCCTAATCGCTTCAAAGTGGAGTTTCTCTAGACTCAAACTTACTTTTATTTTACTTTATTTATGTATTTTCCTTTTGAGTTAGGATTTCAATCTCCAACCAAGGTAATTTCGATTTTCTTGTTGTTTCTCTTTGTTTTTCTTACTTTTACTTTCCTTTACTTGTTTGTGTTTCTATTTTGTTGTTAAGTTTGGGAAGTAAATTGCTTCATGATTGCACACACTGAACTTTGGCTCAAATGTTTATTTCATTCCATACATGTGATTCCAAACACAAACTTGAAAAAGAAAAAAAAAAAAAAAAAAAAAAACATAAATTTCTCAATCACATGTTCATTGTTGCATTTTGCACCACCTGAGGCTTCTGCTAATTGCCTCTGTCTGTTCTTGCTTGTAGAACCTGCAACAGCTCTACATGATCTTCATTCCTCTTTTGCAGCATCTCTACATGCTGGCTGGCACTGTAGAGCCGCTTCTGCAGGTCCGCCACCAGAGCTTTCAGGGCCGCCACCTCCTCACTCAGTGCCCCGCACTCTCGTGTTCTCGCCAGTAGGCGCATGCCCAAATTTGTGGCCGAGACCGCATTGAGCACGGTTAGATTGTGGGACTCGTCCACTGCCATCTGGTCAGACCTCTGCGCCACATGCAGATGATCTGCAACTGTAAGTCTGCTGACAGTCATGCCCTCCGGCATTACTGCCCTTCGCGGCACCACCTCAGAGAAGTTTGAGGCCGAGCCATGATGGTATGAGGAGTTTGGGAAGATAGGGTTTGGAGGAGCCCGTATCTGGGCATTTGGTGGTGCAAGCGACAACTCAAGGTTAAGGTCATCAACAAGCATATCTGGGGATGCCATTGATTTTTCTGTCTGGGCTTTTTGATGGTTTTTCTTGAGTTTGCAGGTTGAAATGCAGGATGCTCCTTCTTTCAACCGAGAAGTGGTTTAAATAGACTTATTCTCATAGGGGAGCCGACACCACTTTGTATTTCCGGAGCAATTTGCGGATGAGTCAAGTTAAACAGGGAAGCATTTCTGCTTTCACTTTACTTTCTTTCCCTCCCTGTTTTCTGGTGCATTGTGTTTTGATTTCTTTTTAGTTTGTCGTCTTTGTTTTATTTCCGTTGGGGAAGTGTGCTTTGTTTCTTTTTAGTTTGTCGCATTCCCTTTATTCAAGTTTGGGAAGTGCGTTTTGTTTTTCTTCTTTGTCTTTTGCAACTTTCTTTTCTTTTATTTCCGAGAACGATAGAAGCCTTTTGTGTCGATTCCCACAGACGGCGCCAAACTGTTGATGCTCAAAATGGTTGGGCCTTTATTGAGTTCAACTTAGTGATGAGTGTTCGGTTCATTTTTACACATGATTTTTCATGTTATTCACCCACTATTTTGAGTTAGTTCTTGACATTTTATAGCTTTTTACTTCATTTTTGTGTTTTCTTAGATTTTGCCTTGGTTGGGATGAAAATGAGCTAAAAGTGCATTATTAGTTATAAATTCTGTTTTTGTTCATTTTCGTAGGTCAACTTCTTGCCCTGGGATCAACATGCTCTGGTGCTCGGATGAGGTCATGATCTTCATGAGACTTGTTCCAATGGATGTTAACTACAACATATCCAAATTTGAGCTCCATTGGACAAGTATTGCCTATCCAACCAATCCATCATGTTACCACAGTTCTGGAAATCCGGATTTGGCCAGCTTTTACCTCCCTTGTGTCATCTTAACTTCTTGTTACCATAACTCTTGGTAACAAGGAATTACATTTGTAAAATAGATATTTTCTGAGCTTTTGGCATCTTTGTGAAGTCAAAGCTCCATCATGGCAAGGGGACAATGGGCTAAGGCTTTATCAAAGGTGGTAGTTTTATATTAAAAGGTAAAAGCTGGAAAGGAGGAGAGAGGGAGGAGAAGTCAAAATTGCAATCTGATATTGGGAGCCTTTTGATCGTGGGAAATCAGGCTATTCCACATTCTACACAACTTGAGAGCAGCTTTTGGGGAGCTAAGAGCTTGGAGAAAGCCAAGGTGCAGCCAAGAAAAGTGGAGAAGAAGACTTCCACCATTGATGATCTTGAAGCTTTCATCATTTTCTGAAAATCTGTAAACTCTTTCTAATTTCATTTTGAGTTTGTATTTGAAATAAATATGAGCAACTAAACTCTATAGCTAGGGCTTAGGTTGAAGCCCTAAACATGATTACCTTATTGTTTTGATGCTTGAGTGTATGAATTTCTAGATGTTGTTGATGAACCCCATTCACTAATTGAATTTTATGATATGTGTTTGCTTCCTTTGCTTAATCACCTTAGGTTGTATGCATGTAGCTAAAGTTGAGAAGTTGTGTAAGATAACCAAGAACACAATTTCTAATTAGCAACAAATGATTGAACTTGTTTAAGTGAGCATCATGTGAATTGGTTTCTTGACAACAATTGATGAATTCCAATTCACCAAATTAATCTATCCTTGATGTGTGTTTTCCTTGATTGATTACCTTTGAAAGCATGCTTCTTGAGGTTGTTGGGATTATGTGTATCTTCATGTTTTCCTAAGCAATAGATGGATGGAGTAAGAACCATCCATGTGAATTGGTTTCTTGAATACCTAATGTAAACACCATGCTATTAGGGTTCTTGTGATGTTCATATTCTCTTTGAACTTAATGGGTTTTCCTTGCAATCGAATCGAAGTACGAACCATACCTAGGTTCGGTTATGAGGAGGGCACAAGTATTGTAGCACGAACCATGCACTTTACGTATATTAGAGAGAATCAATGCGTCTTGAGCCACGACCCATGGTCTTGATTGCGAACATCTTCATCAATACATTTAGAGTTCATCACTTGAGTATCCATGAACATGGGTAGAATTGTTTAGGGTGGATTCCGAAACCCTAGTGTTTGTTACATTTTAATTTCACATTTTGATAATTCATCTCTGCCATTCACATTTAAATTCAAAGTCCATTTACTTTCATGCAATAGAAATAGGTCACTTGAACCAAATCAAAAAAACCCCCCCAATGTGTGTGTGAGTTGCGTGTTTGACACGTTTTGTGTCTTTGTCACTGAATTTTGTTTGTTTCCGTAATTGTTTTGGACTTTTGGTCCGCGTTGTGTTCTTGCATTTTCTGTTCTGATTCCAACCGTATAAAGAACGTGAATTTTGGATAAACGGTTGGAAAGTTATAGGTCAAAAACTGGACAGAGGTCGAAACTGAAAAACAGAGAAACGAATCTGTCCAAATGGTGATAAACGGGTGATAGAAAGTGCTGTTTGTGTTTTTCTTTGTTTTCTTGTGTTGTTTCATTTCTTTTATCTTCCTTACTTCATTTTTAGTTTCCAATTTGTATTGTGTTTGTGTGTTGTGTAAAATTAGTGTTCTTTACGTACTCAAATTAGAACTTATAGGAAACCGACAAGTTCTTCGTGGGATCGACCCCGTACTTACATAATCTATACTTCATTAGATTCGTGCACTTGCGGGTATTTTTAATTGGTTGTTTGCACATTAATTTGTGTCCTTTTAGGAATGCAACAATGAGGTGTGATGGATGATGGGTGAAGGTTTGGACCTTCAGCATGTATGTGAGGACTTGGCCAATTTATGAGTATACAAAAGACAAGATATATGTGGTTCACCCTTAATGAATGGGCTACGTCCACAGAGAAGATGTTCTCATTATGATATTGTTTACATTTGTACAAGGGGATTAGACCCAAAGATAACTGGAAGAAGGCCTAGGGCCTAAGGTACAAAGTTAGGAGTCTGGAGCCCAGGTGTCAAGTCCCCGGGTCTGGAGGCTCAGGACCCGAAGGCTGGACTAACAGGAGAGTCCTGAAGAGGGAGCCCCCAGCTCAGTTTCCAATCCCCTCTTAAGTGGAGAGTGGTATGCTTTTATAGGTGAGAGGGAGCCTTCACTTCTTGTTGTTTTCCGATGTGGGACTCCTTTTGCTTTGCTTCTAGTTTCTTCTAGTTGCTTGGTCAGTTATGGTGTCAACAAGTGGCAATCAAAATCAAGATCACTTGATAAATATATGACTATTCGGTGTTATTTCTGACTTGCATTTGTGTGTTGAATGGAATAGGGGTCAAAAGCCTGGTTTAAGCCTGACCCGACGTGAACCGTTCAACTTAGAACCCTATCCAAATAGTCAAGTCATCATGTTGTGAGACAAAACCATTTAAATCATGTCAAAATAAGGAAAAAATCAGATGTGTTTGTAATCAGTAACTTGGGGTGTAAGTTATCTATTTTTTAGAAGTCTGCTAGAGTTCTTACCGCTAGCAGTGGCACGCTCTTACACGAAAAAAAAAGTTGACTTGTTGACCATCGATGGTTTTCAAGCCAATGAGGAATTTTACCCTACCATCACAGGAAGCAAATCAAAACGGGTGAACATGCCCAAATAGTTGCATTGGGTTCATGTTTAGTGATACATCTTCTCAACAAAGGCTGATTGGTTAGAAGTTGGATCCATGGTAGACCACTATAAATGGGTTAGTCCAGAAAAAGCTAGATCCATATGTAGGTTTTTTTTTTTGGGTCTGAGACCCATATGTAGTTTAGGTTGAATTTTAAACAGGCTCAGCCCATTCTAACCATGGGCAAGAAAGTGAATCATGGCTTTCAATTTGTCTTTTTGCTCCTAAATTCAATTGTATGCTCATCTATAAAAATCCCAATTCCACCAACCTAGGAAAGCCAGAACTTGCCTTAAGATCTTTTTAGGACAAGGTTAGGGAACTTTATTATAAAATCCCAACTCAACCAACCTATAAAATCCTCAATTCACACAAAAAGATGCTTGTAAGTTGTTACAAAGGCTATAAATAGCTCCCACTAGTGGCTGTATTAAGCTTTGATGAAGCCATGTATAGCTAATTTGCTCAAATAAGGTCCCCTCCATTTTAAGTACATAGCATTTTCATCGGCCTGCATTGGACTGGCTAATCGAAGAGCATATCCAACCTTTCTACACATGGCAATATCCCATTGGCCAATTTCACTGTTTTATCCTTGGCTACATGAGGTTCAAAACTCAGATTCCCCCAGTCCACCAATCCTTTGTTTATTTTCAATCAATTATTCTCATAATAGGGTCCACAAGGTTACATTAATTTATTTTATCTTATTTATTCTTCAATAAATAATAACATTATGCAGTTAAGCTAATAATACTTGTACCACATTGGGCATTGCAATTTGGAAGCAGGGTTTTTATTTTATATATAAAAAAACCATAAAACCCAAAGTTTGCCTTCCACAAGGGGCAAGAGAGAAACAAGGGTCAATCAACCAACCAAACCAAGCAATGAGGCCACCAAGACCAACCATAGCTCTTTACCTCCTGTCCTTCCTTCTCTCCTCCCTTGTACTTCACAGACCCACCTTTGCCATCAAAAAGGTGAGCATCCAATCTTATTTTCTTCCATTAAAAAAATCAAGAAAAAAAGAAGTAGCTCCCATTGCTATGCCTACTATCATGATTTTTTTATTTTTTATTTCATTATGTACTTACTTGCTTGCCAGCTTCTACTGTTGTATTGCTGTAGTCATATGTGTGTACTTGGGATCACATTCACATCCCCCAAACTTATCAGAACTTGAACTAAACCAAGTGACAGAGAATCACTATGAGTTTCTTGGGTCCTTCTTGGGCAGGTACTTCAACACATTTTAGCACCAACAACTAAAATACATGAACACCATCTTTCTGAAATCATATGTTTGAATTTGTCTGCAAAATGCAGCCATGAAGTTGCAAAAGAATCCATCTTTTACTCATACACAAGGCACATCAATGGCTTTGCTGCCACATTAGAAGAAGAAGAGGCAGCTCAGATAGCCAGTGAGTGAGAATCTTTTTATATAAAAAATCTTCTTTCTCCTCTGTTTTGTATACTTGTTCTTCTCATGATTTCCATTGAAACACTGCAGAGCATCCAAAGGTAGTCTCCATTTTCTTGAACCAGGGAAGAAAATTACACACAACTAGATCATGGGATTTCTTGGGACTTGAGCATGATGGTGTTACTCCACCCAACTCAATCTGGAACAAGGCAAGATATGGTGAAGATACAATCATAGGAAACCTCGATACTGGTCAGTTTTTCTTCTTCTTCTTATTTCATTTATTTATTTTTGTCAATTTTAATAAAATTTTGCTTCACTTTCAAGTCATGTTCATGCACTAAAATAAGTTTATCAATCAGCTCAATGCCATGTGCCTTTCAAATTTGATCTGGATCGTTGACTTATCATCACTCATTTCAACAACAGTTACTTTCAACAAAATAATGTTTATAAAATTGATTTCCATTTCAGTGGTGCTGCTGATATTGACCAATTTCAAAGGTGCTCACTAAATAAACGTCCATGTATGTATGACAAAACATTGAGCATGACAAACATTGAGAGCTAATAGACATCTCAGTTTAAATAATACTCGGATCTAATAGACCTCGTGCAAAAGTTAGTCTATCAATACAATTGATTTCATCAATACTAAAAACAAAAAAAAAATCATATAAAAATGCATGGCACATGTTCATACTTACTTTTTATGTTATCACCGTCAATGCGACTCCACATACTCAAAACAAAAACCATAGAAAAAGAAAAGGCATGCCACCTCAAGCTGTATTATAATTCCAGAAAATGAGGATGAAGATTTCACTTGGACATTTGTTCCAAAAACCAACAATATATAGGCACCAAGTAAAATCTGCATATTAACTCACAAGATCAGAGACAGGCATGGTTTCTGTAGAGGTAGCTGATCAGAAGCCTCATGCTTTATGTATCCCATTCCTAAATCAGGGCCACTGTTTGGGCCTAAATTCTACGCGCAAGCCCATCTGACTATTGGCTCATGTCAACAACAGTGGCTTGGGCTTTGTTTTACCAAAATCAGAAGTCAGCCTTGAATGTTTTGGAAGTCCAGACCATTGTGAACCAATTGCAATAAATAATTTTACAAGTTAAAGATTAATTGCCATTAATGGTGATTTAATCTGGAAAAACCAAATTTAATTGGTTTTAATTGAAACCGAGCTTCTAGTTTCTCCAAAGGCTCAAGGAATGATCATAACCGTTGATTTACTAATTCAAGGATCAAATCAACAGACAAAGGGGAGGATTTTCTCTCCACAAATGCCCACGTGACTCCAAAGACAAGACGTCAAACAGGGCAGAGGATGTACTGGGAGTTGGTAGAAAGGTTAAATTGAAAAACCACTCCCCATAACCATTTAATGCCAGAAAAGAGGATTAATTGATAGTAATATACTAATAATTAATTAGGCCAGGTTGAATTTTAAGGGTATAACTCTCATTGAAGGTGTTTTTGTAGTTCTGGGCTACCATTAAAAGAAAAGAAAATTTACATCTGTTGCAAGTTGCAACTAGTAAAGATTCTTGCCTTTTTCTTGTCTTTTTTTTTAAATATTACTTTCTTTTATGATTAACATAAGGAGTCAATGCTGTGTAAAAGAACCTTGACTTACAGATCAGAGATCTCAGGTTCGAATTCCCACAACATCATAGTTGTGTGTCTGTGTGTGAGAAGTCCCCCTCCCCACTAGTTTAGACTACTAAAAAAACATAAGGAGGGTGCAATTATGTGTGGTGGCTTGGCCAACTTATGAAAATATGAAATGATTGTAATTCTTAAAAGAATGCGAAGAATGCGCATTGCTTTGCTGTTGAGCATTCTTTTTAGCCTCACTGTGGTTGAATGGGATTGTAGGCGCATGGCCAGAGTCCAAGAGCTTTAGTGATGAAGGGTATGGACCAATTCCATCCAAGTGGAAAGGAATCTGCCAAAATGAGACAGATTCTGAATTTTACTGCAACAGGTATTCATTATTTTATACCTCTTTTCTGTGGAAGTTTGATTTACTTTCCGCTTGCTTTTTCTACAACAGTCAACTCATTGCTGAAATGTGTTAAAATTGAAGCAAGAAAGAGAACCTCTTTTTTGTTCTTTGTAGTCAGGCCCTTTTTTTTATTATATATATATATCCAAATTCATGGTCCAACAAAGATGATCATCTTTAGTAGTAGTGGGGTGAAATGGGATCTATAAAGCAGGATCCATTTGCAGCTTTCTCATAAAGCTGAGTCAAACTTGTTTTAGAAACCTAGAACAGCATAAAAATGGATGAGATAAATCTGCCTTTATCATCAATAAGATGAAAATATATATAGTAAAACTGCAAACATGTTCTCTTTTGGTTCAATTGCTTATGGTCCTCATGGTATCTGATCTCATTTTCAAGATGGATTTCTGGAGAGTAATTAAGCAAACAAATTATTATAATAATGAGAGAGATCAAGACAGGTTCAGAACATGTTTTTGTGTAAAATAAGGGCACTTTTGACTGGTTTTAGCAACCTTTCCCTCTGAACTTTGTGTTGGATTAATTCCATCATTTAATTATTTACCCATAGAGAGAATCTTGTAACTCATTTGGTGACAAAATTTTGCATGAAAGGAAGCTAATTGGAGCAAGATACTACAACAAGGGCTTTGCTGCAGTTGCTGGCCCCCTAAACTCCTCCTTTGACTCACCAAGAGACAATGAAGGCCATGGCTCTCACACCTTGTCAACAGCTGCGGGCAATTTTGTAACTGGGGCAAGTGTGTTTGGGTTTGGTAATGGAACAGCAAAGGGTGGATCACCAAAAGCCAGAGTTGCAGCTTATAAAGTGTGTTGGCCTCCGGTGAATGGAAGTGAATGCTTTTACGCAGATATATTGGCTGCATTTGATATTGCCATCCGTGATGGTGTTGATGTATTGTCTGTGTCACTGGGTGGAGATCCCACTGCATTCTTCAATGACGGTGTTGCAATAGGTGCTTTTCATGCTGTTAAGCATGGCATTGTGGTGGTTTGCTCAGCTGGGAATTCCGGTCCAGATGAAGGTACCGTCTCCAATATAGCGCCGTGGCAGATCACTGTTGGTGCCAGTACCATAGACAGGGAGTTCCCCAGTTATGTCACCCTTGGAAACTGGAAGCACTTCAGGGTGGGTTATATAGTCCCTTTTTATCCTAAGCATAGTAGATGAAGGTTACTTAATGTTTGCTGTCTAATTTTCATCAAACGGTTGCAAGAAGCTCAGAATAATAAGACATGCCATACACTTTTATAGGTGTTGGAAAGGAACTTCCATCACATATCCTGAAAAACGACACAAATCCTCTGTAATTTGTATCTACTTTGTTCTGCAGGGACAGAGCTTATCGGCTGTGGCCTTGCCGGGGAAAAGGTTCTACCGGCTTATTAGTGCTGCAGCTGCTAAAGCAGCTAACGCATCAGTTCAAGAAGCGTAAGGATAATAACAACATCAAGTTCTTTTAATTTTCATTTTACTACTACCATATTCAAGCTCTCAGCAATCTGCTTATTTATATGATGCTGCAGTCTGTTATGCAAGGCTGGCACACTTGATCCCAAAAAGGTGAAGGGAAAGATCTTGGCCTGCCTTCGAGGAGACACTGCAAGAGTGGACAAGGGTGAGCAAGCCTTACTGGCTGGCGCCGTGGGAATGATTCTTGCTAACAATGAGCTTAACGGGAACGAAATTATTTCTGCATGTCCTCCCTGCTTCACATATCAATTTCACCGACGGTGCCCTTGTCTTTGCTTACATCAATTCAACTAAGTAAGATGACATGCCACCAGCAATCATTATATTTCACCAAAACCATGCCTATGCTCAGAACCTGCCTTAAAATCTAAAGAATTCATCTTCATCAAAGGATGAAGTACCTCTAAAATTGCCTTTTCCAGACTAAAAACTGGCAGCCTAACTGCAATAATTCATATAAACTAACTTCCTTATGACTGGTACAGTGAATTAATTGAGAAGTTTACTTATTTTGACAGGTCTCCCAGGGCTAAAATAAAGCGTCCAACAACGCAACTGGGAACGAAGCCAGCTCCCTTCATGGCAGCATTTTCATCAAAGGGACCCAACACCATCACACCAGACATCCTTAAGGTTTTTTTTTAGCATCTCACAAATCTATTCATCAGAGGGAATTGGACTCTCTTAATACTTTGCTCCTTTGTTTTGAATATTCAGCCTGATATCACTGCGCCAGGAGTGAGTATCATAGCAGCCTACACTGAAGCACAAGGGCCAACAAATCAAATGTTTGACCAACGGCGAGTTATGTTCAACTCAGTGTCAGGCACTTCAATGTCGTGCCCTCATATTTCCGGCATTTGTGGCCTTCTTAAAACCCTCTATCCTCACTGGAGCCCTGCAGCTATTAAATCTGCAACCATGACCACAGGTAAGAACACCCTAATCCATTCATCTCCTCTTCCTTGGAAAGGAACATAGGCCAAGTTTTCTTATAGTCTGGTAAGAAAGCATTATCCTTCTTTCTGATGTTTTCTCCTTATTCTCGTATTTTACAGCGACAACACAAGATAATAGCAGGGAACCAGTGCTCAATGCTTCTTTCTACAGGGCAACACCATTTAGTTATGGTGCAGGGCACGTTAATCCTAACTGTGCCATGGATCCTGGCTTGGTTTATGACTTGTCCCTTAATGATTACTTGAACTTTCTATGTTCAAATGGATACAAGGAAACACAAATCGAAATGTTCTCAGAGGAGACATATAAGTGCCCAAAACCTGCTATTAGTCTCACTAATCTCAACTATCCCTCAATCACTGTCCCTAAACTCAATGGATCCCTTGTGGTGACTAGAACAGTGAAAAATGTTGGCACTCCAGGAACTTACAAGGCTCGTATCCAGAACCCAGATGGTGTATCGGTTTCTGTTGAGCCAAACGAGTTGGAGTTCAAGAAAATTGGTGAAGAGAAGAGCTTTAAACTACTCCTGCAGGTTAAAGATGCCAAAGCAGCTAAGAACTATGTGTTCGGGAAGTTGATATGGTCAGATGGTACGCACTATGTAAGGAGCCCCATTGTGGTAAAGGCTGCCTAGGGTTTGTAATCATGTGTTCGCGAACCGTTCAACTTAGAACCCTATCCAAATAGTCCAAGTCATCATGTTGTGAGACAAAACCATTTTAATCATGTCAAAATAAGGAAAAAACCAGATGTGTTTGTAATTAGTGTGCTTAGTAATAATTAGTCCTACTATAATATCATCTTTGATTCGTATCGTGTTATCGTGTTAGATCGAAAATTAGGACAACTAAACTTATCATCATGGTATTATCATTTATGTGAAGAAACTTTGGAAGTAGGAATTCAAGTTTACAGAATTAGAACTTATCAAAATATAAGACTTATGTAACGTGGAATATTACCAAAAGCCTAGCTCCACTAAAAAATAGTGAGATAAATGCCCATCCCAAGCCACCAAAAAACCGATAAGGAAAGGAGGGATAGGGTTGGAGAAGGAAAGAGGGGTCGGAAAAAGAGCAACAACAACAAAAAAAACACCCTACATCAATTGATAGGGCAATGCTCCAAGTGCAGTGGCAGGCCTCTTTGAAATTCTACGTATGGAAACGCTATGGGTTGGTCATCATCCTCAGTCCTCCACCTATACAGAAAATTGGTTATTGATCATCAACTTAATTCCACATTTATTTTGCCCTAATACTTAAAGTAGTACATAATATTTGTGAAATTGCAAAATAATTATAATTATAATCTAATTATATAATTACCTGAAATTCTGTACAAGGTGGTGGAGAAAAATTGCAACTTCAAGCTTCCCAAGTTCAGATCCAGGACAGCATCTAGACCCTCCACCAAAGGGAGTAAATCTCTTGCACGTTTGGTCTTGGCTCTGAATTTTCTGTCCAAATTTTTTTTCACAATATTGCATTTAGTTAATACACCAACTAAAAAAATTAAAAATTCGATGTATCTATATTACTCTGTAACTTGCGTCTATCTATACAACCGATTACACATAAGATTTTTCTTCGGTGAGCCAAAAGTGTATGTGATTAAATCATGAGGTTTGATTTTATGTTTCATTACCTCCCATCTCCAAGGATGAAACTCAAGAGCACTTGCATGGAGGGAAGGGTCCAAATGAGCTGCACTAAAGACGGGTAGAACTTTCCAGCCAGATGGAATTAAATAATCTGCAGAAAGTTGCATTAGAAAAAAGAAAGAAAAAAAGACCACTTATTTTTTTCATTTAATTAAACAGATCGATCGTCACATACTGCAAAGTGCCAAAGTACAAAAAAGTTCTGCGTGCTTTTGGTTGTGCTTAGGCATATTTTAATACTACTTTTACCTCTAAATTTCACATCTTTGAGAGCCTTTCGGTGCACGAATTTTACAACGTTTCCACATCTGAGAGCTTCGTTGATCACCTGCCAATAAAAGAAAAACAATTTGTAAAAAATGTCTGTCACGAAAATAAAACTAAACAATGCTAAATAAAACCAAGGCAATGGGTGTTAGTTGATTGTCGAGGTTTTTGGTGTGCTCTCAAATGGTCATGGATTCAAGTTGCCATGGTACCTATGTGTGTGAGTTTCCGCCTCTCCTTTCTTAATTTTGGCAAAACAATGCTAAATAAATGAGGATTTTCTTACATTTTGGGTAAATTCCATTTTCTTATAATCTTCCCAGTTCAAGTACTCATCTTTCTGCTTCCCTCTTCTAATGTTCTGATGCTCCACCTTTATATAATAAAAAAGAACCAAAAAAAATAATTAATTAAATACCATTTATGTGTCTTGGCCAAAAAGGAGAAAATAAAATCTTAAAGAATTAAATATATATAAAAATAAAAAAATAAAAAAGGTTGCACCTTTAATTGTTGTAATGCAGAAGGTGATTGAGCTAGAAAATAAACTGCCATGCTGATTAAGAGAGAGGTAGTCTCATAGCCACCCAATAGAGAATCCAAGATGAAACTCACTTTTTCATCTTCAGATAAGGTATCAACATCCATAAGTATCTCAAGAAAATCACTCCTTTTACTCCTGCTGGAATTAGTGCTTGTCTCAGCTGCTTGTCTTCTTCTTTCCTCTATAATTGCTTTCACAGTTGAAGATATCCTCCTTCTAGCCTGTAAAGAGACCATTAATGCTCTCGCATGCCTCTAGCTACTTTTTTCTTCTTTTCTTTTTCGCAACAAAAAATAAAAACAAAGAAAAGAAGAAAAGGCTATGGATATATCTTGAACAAATTATTTAAATATATTAATTTAGTGACTTTATATTAAAAATGGAAATGTTATCTGCCCGACTGTCTGGTAATACAAAATGACCATTAGTCAATCATGTTGATTTGTGTCTCAATGTGTGGTCCGAATTCACAATCCCACAAACAAAAACACGTGTCTTGTATGTAAGTTTGACAACAATATATTGCTTATCTGGGGTACCTTAACAGCTCTTGCATATGGGGTTCCAGGAATGTAAAGAGGGAGAGAAATGAGCCCTCTCATGAAAGTCAAGAAATCTTCAAGAATTCTTGTGGTCTGTGGCTCATCTGGGGTCAAACCTAGCACTTGCTTTACTATTACATTGAATGTGAACTGCATGCATGTGGAACCAAAAAATAATTAATATGTAATTAAACCATACACAGAGAAACTCAAAAAAAATATCCATGATAAGGATATTCATTGCTCCCTCTCTCTATCCTTCTAAGATAAGTGACATGAGTAGAGAGATAAACAATGAAACGGGAATACGGGATTTTTTCTCCGTTAGAATGTACCTTTCTGGCTTCCTCACAAAAGATGACTTGTGATTTATCTTTCCAAGAGTGAAGTATGCTAATGGTTGTGGCTTCAATGTCGCTGAGAAACTCAGGCTTGGATTTGGTAATGGTGACCAAGGAGACAGCCACATTTCTGAGCCTTTTGTGAGTATCAGCCACAGCCACAAGCATGGAGCTCTTGCCAAGGATGCCATGGATGGGTTTTGGATAGCTGCATTCGAACAACTTGCCTTCATTCTGAAGTATGAAGTAGTTGAGCTCTTGATCACATGACACAATTGTGGGAGACAAGAACAAATGCGATTTAAACACTTTCCCATACCTGAAAAATCAAATTAACCAATTTTTTTTATAACTCTAACCCTTCAATTAGATGAGATAAAACAAGAATTAAACATATAGAAGGCAATGTTAATTAGTGTTTGCTATTACCTAGAACAATGGTGTTGCAGGAAGGCACCAAGGGAATTAGAAGGATGAGGCTTCAAGAAGGCAAGTGTTTGTCCCAATATAGGCCACCCAAAAGACCCTTTGGGTGGAGGGCTACCATTAAGCCTTAGCAACATTAAGGGCAAGAAGTGGTTTAAAATGAAACCCAAAAGGGAGCCAAACATTCCAAGTAGAACCACAAGCCAAAAAGTGCTTCCGGCCATGGACAAAGTTGTAAGCTCGAGCAATTGGAGCTTGAAGCTTCTGTGATGTTGTTTTAAGTCTACTATGTGTACAGGAAAGAGAGAGGTGGTATTTATACTACTATATGTTACAAACGTCTAATATTACCATTGATTTTTACTGTCGGTTGAGTCAACTTTTTGTCAGAGAGGTCAGCTAGTCTAGGATCTAGACCCACAGCATAGGGATACAGAGGAGAGAGAGAGAGAGTAATTATTAACAATTGTAATCACATGGAACTTTAAGCAATGACAATTAATTGATTATTGTGTTAAGCTACAAAGGGAAGATATATGATCAGATGGGGAGAGATAGTACTTTTTGCTATTCTCGGTAAATAGCTCGGTAATAGAAGGGATAATTTTTTCACGTGTTATTGTATTATTAGTTGAAAATAACAAAATAGTGTTATTCTATTACGAAAAAGCTTCTATGGATCAAATGGGTTCAAGCTTAAGTGAGATTGTCTTATGTTTACATGGATTAATCAAGATTTTAACTAACAATTAAATATTTATTTAAGCAAAAAAAACAACACTAGTGTAAATTCAAGGAAGATGGCGAAAGTAGTGCTTGCAAGTTAAAATCTTGATAATACATGAGCATTGCTAACATCACTTCCATTATGATGAATGAGTTATAATACATCAACAACAGAAAATCATCCATGGATTCGCATATCACTAATATTGACAAGATTCTTAATAGTACACATATACCCCACCCACAAAAGCTTTGACTCTTTGTTTGCAACATACTTACCCACCTGCAGAAGAGAAAGAGCTTCGCATATTTTATAGTGTGACAACTAGACTTATACCTAAACACATAAAGAAAGCTATTAAAGTTATGGCCACCCTAACACAAAAGGTACAATATGTAACCTCAATCAAGCCACGTAACTTCCACTTTAACTCATACTCTATCAAGGTTTACAAATCAAAAACTCCACAGAAGTCTTATCTAAAACTTATTAAGATCATTGTGGGTGTTTGTAGTTCTAAGTAATTTAAGAAAAACGTATCTTTAAACAATCTCAAACTTCGATTTCCGTATTTAGAAGTATTTTGTCATGGACGATACTTCCCTCCTCACCTTCTATTGTGACTCATCCACAAAGTGACATGTGTCTTCTCTTTTTTAATTGTCAAAACAATTTCTTCCTTTTTCACTTTGTTTTTTGTCAACCATTTTTAGGTCTTTGTGGCCCTTTCCAACTCTAACTTTAATAATCCCTTTACAACCAATGCATGTTGAACTTGATTCTTTATAGTGTTCATAAATTCAAATTTAGCATTCCAAACAAAAGCAATTGCTTGTGGAGAGATCGATGACCTAGCCATGAGATTCTCTTTTGTTCTATCAAAAAACGAAGAATTAGATTGAAACTTGATATCTGCTACCAATTTTTTTTAGGGCAGTGCTATTCTCACTCCCAAAAAACATTTTGCAATTCTCTAAATAATTGTAAAATCAATAATGTTATTTGTACCATATTTACTGATTATTTTGCTTATCATCTCTCTAATAGAGGTGTGTCTCACCTGTGTATGTGGGACCTACCTCTATTAGAGAGGTGATCAGTAAATGTGATACAAATAACAGCAACATGCTTATAAAATACTATTACGATTTAAATTCCTCCTAAAAAAAGGCAAGTAAACGCTCCCCATCTTTAATCTAAGTTTTCTTTTCTTTTTTGACTCCTTTTGAGCACACCCACCAGGGGTCGGAGGAGCTTCACATAGTTATTAGAGCGGCGGTTAGGCCCTAACACAACAAAAGTCATAACATGTGATTTCAATTAAGCCATCAACAAAGTTAATCATAATTAATCAAGTGTTCTAGATGTACTTAATTATTATAGACGTGCAGTGCAACCTCTCAGCCTTTATATCTGGTACTTTTCATATATTGATTCTTTTTGCTAACCCAATACATGGAAGTAGCTAGATTTTGAGAAACTTATCCATGCACATGGACACCCTATTGGAAGAACCTTTTTCGATCTTTCAAGTTCTAAGTTTTATTATTATAAAGCTAAACTTACTGCGTTTATATGTTTTTTGTTGTTGGAAAATATGTTTTATTAAACACCATAAGAGTATACAACAGATAGAATGAAATTCGAAACTCAACGTGAAAGCAAGGAACAATAGTGTAATCTTAAAAAGATTTACGACCTGAACTAAATACGAGGAAACAAAGAAAACTAAAACCAAAACGTACAATTAGAACAATTAATCCCTAGATATATTCTTTGGCAAGAAAAGTACAACAATTAACAAATTAATTCTAACATGTTCTTGTGTCTTGGTCAAAAATATGATGGATTCTTTTTTACTCTGTTGGGATTAGCGTAACCTAATTTGTAACTTTGTTGCTTACCCTATAATTATGATATTTTTGCTTATTATTCATTTACACAAAGCCATTTATTGGTCTTGCAATGTAATTATGTTAGGGCAATTGTAATATATAATAAATAAATTATAAATCGAATAAAAAAATACTGACGATCGATGAAGATATAACTTTAGATATGGACCATATGGTTTGTGCAAGCCGTGGCTCAACTTGCTTGTGGCATTCAATTGCGCATGGATCCAAATCCAAAGAGGAAGAGAGAGAGAGAAAAAAAGACAATATCAAGCCAAAAAAAAAAAAACCAAAAAGATTTTAATATATTGGGGTGGTTCCACTGAGTCAAAGCACAGATTGCAATATATGCTTCTTGGGTTCCTCAATTGTATTATTTCTTCTTTTAGGGACCATTTTCCTTCTTTCTATATCAATTTTTTTTCTTCTAGTGGGCACCAAAAAGATCGGCACATAGTCCCCAAATAATGTGTTTGACTGTTTTTCTCTGTGATTGCATTGCATACCAATAAAGATAAACTTATTTGAGGGAAATCCTTTGTATGGCCTATTATATATTGTTTTTTTAATGATTTGAATCATCTAATTTTTAGATATTCTTTCAAAAAAAAATTTTGCAAAAAATTACTTGAATCTGAAACTATTTGATTACTTAATTATATTGTTATTTTAGTATTTTCTTAAAGAACCATGTTCGTCTATTTTGTTACTTGCAATTATATGCATTAATTATTTCTAATTTTTCTAATTTTTTGCAAAGATGATTATATAAATACTTGAAAAATAGACGATTTAGATTGTTAAAAAAAAATCGTAAAGTACACTAAAGAATGTCACTCAAATAAAATTATTTGATTGATTCCCCAATTCAAATGGATTGTATACATTATATATAAATCTAATCAATAAAGAGAGGGGAATTCAAAATATTTGAGATATCTTCCAACATGATTGAATAAATATTAAATTTGTCATCTTTAGGTTAAGTCCTTCATATCAAATGCTTTGAGGATATTCTTTTACTTTTATTTATTAAAAAAAAAAAAAGTGGTATATAAGTTAACTTTCAAGATCGTACTTGAGAAAACACAAGTTGATTAAAACAGTCGCAAAAAGTAAAAAAAAATTACAAGATGACAAATTATTATGGTGGAAATAATGTGATCTCCTCTCTCTCTTCACGAGACTCGAGATGGCACGAGGGTATGTCAGTTGGACCAAAGCATGCATTTGATTTCATTCTTTTTTCTTTGAAATGTTTTGACTCTTTTCTCTTCCTTTCTCTCTCATTTTTGACTCTTGACTAGAAAAGATTGACCGAGTTTTGGTAGGACTTGAGACTCTCCTGCGCATTGATGTATGATCTCATGCTAGGCTAAGTTATATTCACCCGTGTGTGAGTGACTGCGGATAGATGATTGTAAGTTGCTGTGGATTGCAACGACTTTTAATACGAAATTATTACATATAATTGGAGATAATTTTTTTTTTTTTTATAGTGCTCGTTTGTAATGTGATGAGAGATAGTCAGAATATAGACGACTAATTAGCATTCATCACCAACGTGAGTTGGTCCAAGTGGAAGGGGCTTGGATCCTTTAAACAAGAGGTTCTGTGTTTGATCCCTGGCACTTGCGAATAGAGCAGACTTTATTGGGAGAGGTCCCCGCTTTGCGCCTGACCGTACCTTGAGGGATTTAGTCTCCGCAGTCGCGCGGGGTATACCCTGGGAAACCAAAAAATTAGCATTCGTCTGTAATAAATATGGACCTTCTTAGGGCTAGTTTGGTATTGCTGTGCTTTTAAAAAAAACTGCTTCTGCTATGCTGCAAAAATAATCAGCTGTGAAAAAAATCAGTTAGGCGTTTGGTAAACTATATTTGAAAAAGTGATGTAAGTAATCAAGGTGTTTGGTAAACTTTTATACAAAAGCACTTTGAGTATGTATAATGACCAAAAAAACCATGAGATATAAAAAATTAGTTGAAAATGAGCAATTAAATGTTAATAATTTTTTTTAATAATAAATTGAAAATGAGAGAAATAATATTAAAAAATTTAAAATAGTCTAAAAACAAATAAAAGTCTCTACCAAAAAAAAAAAAAAAACTCTCAGCTCCCATCTTCTTCTCTTCGCAGACTCTCACCCCCTCCCTCCTCTCCTTCCCTGTTAGGAACCAATCCCCCCGCCGCAAACAATCGCCAGACCCCTCCAACAACCCCACCCGACCCGACCCAATCCCATATCCCCATACCCAACCCTTTCCCCCACGCCAACCCCACAGAACAAACCTCACCCAACCACCACCTCTCTCTCGCTCTCTCTCCCCCCAAGCCTCCACCGTCTCTCTACTTGATCCCCCACACCGCCCAAATCCTCCAAGCCTTACCCACTGCTCAGATCCACCAAGCCATACCCACTGCCCAAATACAAATCTTAGGGTTTTTTACCCTATTTTTATTCAATTTAATGAAATTTACGAATCAACACATGAATTCAATTTAATTCAGACTGATTGCTGATGAAATTGCAGCGGCTATTATGGCTCGCAATAACTGGCCCAAAATGCAGTGAGAAGAAGGAAGAAGAAGAGTGTGTTGTGTGCAGAGGGGAGACGAAACCATTTTGGATCCAGGGAGGTTGTGGCCGTAGAATAGAAAGTGAGGATAACGGATGTCATTTGCTAAAATAAATGGGGGCATTATAGGTATTTTGAATGTTTCATTAATTGCCCCGCATGCTTCCATCCGCAGCAGTTTTGAGAAGCACCTCTTGAGCTGCTTCTGAAATCTGCTGTGAGTCACAGCAATTTTGATAAAAAGCAGCCTTATCTTGATTTACCAAACACTTTTTCATTCAAAACTTAAAAAATAAGCTGCTTCTTTTAAAAGTTAAGCAACCCCAAACTAAGCCTTAGCTCTCCCTTTCGCACGATCCTAGTTAGCAGTTAGCATTAGCCTCATCTTCTGTTCAAACTTGAGACCTGCACCATGCTATATAAGTTGGCCTTTTGTTGTTCGACAGGCGTAGAAATAAAGCTGATGACAATAATCTTCCTTGAATTTTCACAAACATGGACTTCTTTACGTTTCACTATGAGCATCACTCACTAGACCAAATTTCTACAAGGTCAATCTTTTTTTGTATACGGAACATTCAATTACAAACAAAAGCCTGTCGGACGTCCAAAAGAGGTCAAAAAAAAAAGAAGAATTTTTAGTTATTTTATCCTCTGAACTATGACACTAATCTAACTCAACTCCTGAATTTAGTTATTTTTCAGCTAATTTAGTTATAAAACTCATTATAAATAACTAATTTCACCCTTACCGTTAAATTTTTTGAATTTCATCTAATTTTCCGTTAAAATGTCACATATGGAGCACGTGAGTATATTTTTTTAATCTTTAAAATACAAATGAAACAAAATAAAAACAAAAACACAAGTACGCCTTTTTCGGATACTCTAATCTCTGTGTATGCAAGATCTATGCCATGGATTTCAATCTAAGAAATCTCTGACCCACAAATCCAAGACCTTTGGAAGAGAATCTAAGAAACCGACATGAATGAGATCAGGCCAGCAGATCTAATTAGATATCTTAGAACTTAGATCTGCAATCCTCTAGGCGACGCTAGCGGTGAACGCTATACCCACAAGCCCACCACCACCACAATCACTGGTTCTTCTTCTATCTCTTATCATTGGCGGAGCCAGTTAAAGCCCACAGGGTCACTTGACTCTTCTCAACATTTTAAAAACCCTAAATTTATGTATGTTATCCAAGTTGTTTTTATAGCTATACTTATCTTACTGTTGAGCCTTCTCGTAAATGTCAATTGTCTACAATGAACATGAATATAATCTATATTTGTTTTCATGTCTTCATATGTTATTTACATATGTGTGCCATGCATTCTATTTGATTTTCTCATTTTATCTAAGATCAACTTTTAATACTCTTTTTCTTTGTTTACTCTTTCATTATCTTTACATTGATAGAATTTGGGTTATGCTTACTTAAAATATTAAATTTGTCATATTGAAATTTATTTTCCTATAAAAGCTATATTTTCATTATAATGAATTCTTAAATATATTTTTCTATAAAAACTAAGTTTATTGTAATTATAAAGCTATTTAAAGTTAATCTTCCTTGATAGAATTCCTGGCTCCGTTACTACCCCTGACTATGAGCCACCGTCTCTCTCTTTCTCTCCATTTCTTTCTGTACCCAGACGCACCCAACCTTCACTTCTTTCATGGATTTTTTTTCTTCAGTTTTTACATTTTCTGAATTTTATACGTTATCTTGTAAAATAACAAATATGTCCTTACAATTAACGGCAATTTGAATGGAGTTTTAAACTTAACGATAAATCTTAAAATGTGCTATTTATATGAGTTTAAGTACTAAATTGGTTGAAAAAATAATTCATGAGGCAAAGTTCGATGAGGGTGATAATTATTTACCTTTTTTTCGGTCTGAAGAATTATTTACCTTCAAAACAATTATTTTTCACTATATAATTAAGCTGCAAATATATATTTTTTTATAGGCAAACCGTCCAGAAAACTAATGAACTATTATCTTAATTAATAGAGTTTAATTAGCAGGGAAGGAAAAGGTGGCACTAGATCAAGTACTGTAATGTGGTGATTGCACGTGCAAGCCATGTGGTCCCAGAAAGATGAGAGAATCATTACCCGTGGGCTGCAGGGTCTCTCCTCCTCAACCCGTGCGTGTGGTGGCAAAAGGCTACGTGAAAATATGATGGTCTTTATCTACAGGTGGCCAGGTGGGGTTGAACCACCAGAAGGGATAGGATTGGAATCAAATCAAAATAGCCAGTAGCAGTAGGTTATTTTGTTATATTCCTATTTGGATCGGTGTGCTGCATACTAAGTTATATTTGGTTTGATAAGATTTTAAATTGAGTGATACTTTGGGGTCCAAAACTTTGTAAAAAATAAAATAAAATTTGAAGCCAATTAAAAGAGTCACATTTATTTTATGTTGTATGAACCGTTGCTTGATAGGCTTAGAGTGTTAGTCAATTCGGTGCTTGTATTAAAAAAAAAATTATGTATTTTTTTTAAGATCCTAGTAGGGTCTGTTTGGTACACCTCCTTGGATTGGATTGGATAGGACTAGCTTAAATAACACTGGAAACCCATGTTTGGTAAAAGAGGGGACTAACTTAAATGAGACTAAATAGCACAACAGTGATCAAAACCCTTCACTCGCTGCTCTAATATAGCGAAGTCGAAAAGTGGTTCACAAAATAGCGAACTCGCTAAATAAAACAGGCGAGTCCGAACTACACCAATTTCTCCTTCTTCTTCATTTGGAACTAGATTTTCTGGATTTTTGTTTTCTGTAAACCGTATCATACCAAAAACCATACCCAATTAAACACCTATCACCACCCAACCCATTGCATAACCCAGAACCTTGGCGTCTCCACCTCCCCTGCACAACCACAACATCCCTTGCACAACTGATTTCCACAGAGCCAATAATTCTATTTGAAAAAATAAAAAACCAAAGAGTGACATATTTTGGGAAACAAAAATCAAGGGATGAAGAATTTGGATTCTTGAAAATAGAAGAAGATTAATGGTGGGTCTGTAACCTTTGGAAATGTTTCTTCCCCAATTAATAGGCTATTGCGTTTCCCTCTTTCATCGCCTCTTCCAACTGTGAGCAATCCAATAGGACCCCATCATCATCATAATCATCCCCATCTTGTTCGTTTTGTTAATGTGGGTAAGAATCTGATGGCCTTAATTAGGGGCAAAGTGGGGTGATAGGGAAGAAAAGAGGCATGGTTGTGTTTGTGGAAAGCATGGCCTAAGCTGTGTGGTTTGGGGAGGTAGGCAAATGGGTTTGAGGAGGATTGTAGGTGGTGAGGTGACGGGAAGAGGAAGAAGAGAAGATATTTGTGGTTCTCTAAAATATTTTATTAGTTTATAGTTAATTAATTATTTTAGCTTAAATTTTATTTATTAATTGTTTATATCAATTATGATGTTATTATCTAGTTTTTTTTTAAATAGAATTTTTATTATTGTTTAGAACATAAATTAACAAAAATACACTTGAAAAATGCTTATATATTATCATTCTAAAAAAGATATTAGAAAGCCTTTAAAAAAAAAATAGAATCCTTAATTAAATTTAAATGTTACAATATTTATTTTGTAGTCCGACATAACACCAAACATAGGTCTTCACTATTTTTACAATCCAGCTTCTTAGTCCGACGCAGCACCAAACGTAGGTCAGTACTTAATCCAGCTTAGTCCAATCCAAGCCCATCCAAGATAGTCCCAGGATTTAGTCCAGTCCATAACAATCCGCCGTACCAAACGACCCCGTAGTGTAGTATCATAACATGTTTATTTTAAAAAAAAGAGAAAGGAAAAAGCCCATGGGCTTCATATATATGCAAGTTGGATAGAACATCCCAAACTTGATAATTCCTTGACTGAAAACAAAATAAGATAATAAACCAATCTCAAACAATATCAAATTGCTGCACAAATAATGAAAAGCTCAAATGTAAGAAGGAATTGTGAGTGCTCAAAATTCCAAATCACATAGTAGTTTATTCATTTATTTCATTTAATCCTTCTAAGTTCATTCATTTATTTCATTTAATCCTTCTAAGTTCTAACCACTGACCACTCACATAATGCAGAAGATCAAAAAGCCCAAAATACAAAACCCTGTTACATGTTATTGCAAAATCTCAGTGTACAGCCTTCTCAAGCTTCTTCAATCTCTATATCAACTGATCAAGGCATTGGAAGAGAAATCTCACTTTTCCTTATCATTTCAGGGAGCTTTCGACATCTATCACGAAACGGTACTTCACATCTCTCTTTATCAGCCTCTCAAGAGCTTCATTTACGTACTGAATTGGAACTATTTCTATGTTTGGATATATCTTGTGAGCAGCACAGAAGTCTAGCATTTCCTGTGTCTGCTTCGTACCGCCCGTTCCGCTACCAGAAATCGACTTCATACCTGGAAAATCGTCAGTTGAATCCGGTTCATTGAACTGGCAAATTTTGTAGCCTAGGATGAATAAAAACTCTTGAGTATTGAAATTGCTAAACTTACCCAGGAGCAGGCTTAGAGGACTCAATTTGACTTCACTTGGAGCCCCAACCAAGACAAGAACACCAGCAGTCTTCAACAGGGACATGTATGGATCAAATGGATGATCACCAGATGCTGTGTCAATAATGAAGTCAAGTGACTTTGCCAGGGCCTGCATAAATGGTAAAATCAGGGAAACGTGTGGAGCTTTAGAAAAATGTGTCATGTACAACTTTGGATACAACAAACAAAATCTGTGCCATTGATTTTGTACTGAAGAAGTATCAATGGCGCAGATCAATGCTGGAACAAGCATTATGTATCTGTACCGTCATCTGCTCTAGGTCGGATGAGACCACGAAATTGTCTGCACCCAGCAGAGTTAGAGCTTCTTCTTTCTTCGATGTGCTCGTGCTGAAAACGGTCACATTTAGCCCAAAAGCCTTCCCAAATTTCACTGCCAAGTGACCAAGGCCACCAAGTCCAATCACCCCTAGAGATTTTCCGGGCTGGTTCATCTTGTGGCGAATCATCGGAGTGTAAACAGTGATGCCAGCACAAAGCAGAGGAGCTGCTGAGGCCAATGGATAGCCATCTGGTATCCGGAAGCAGTACCTATAAATTCAAGAACAAAATTTTACATCTTCCATCTGCTACAGAACTTGCAAAATTCTTTGAGCATCAAGCAACTAATTTTGTTCGAAAACAAAAACAACCAATTATGTAGTCATTTAGAAATCTGGACAGCAATTCTGCATGTTTCAAAAGGAAAGTGGAGAAAACTTGCCCTTGATGAGCAATAATGTAACTGGAAAACCCTCCCTGTGTAATTGTGCCATCCACATCAACATTGTTATAAGTAAAAACTGCGCCCTTTTCACAAAAAACTTCAAGGCCATCACCACAATAGTCACAGTTTCTGCATGAATTAACATAAGTTCCTATTCCAACATGGTCACCGACTTTGAAGCCATGAACATTGGAACCAACTTCTTGCACAATGCCAGCAATCTCATGTCTGTTACACAATCAATTGAGAACATTTTTTAGATTAATAACTGCTGGATGAGTTTAATTTTTGAGATTCGTTTAGCAGGTAGATTAAATCACATCCATTTAATGGTAATTATCGGGCCAAAAATGCCCTGGTAATAAATTACTATACATACCCGGGCACCATTGGATAATTTGCATTTCCATGCTTGTTCCTTGGAAAAAGCACATCAGCATAACAAATTCCGCAGTGTGTAATCTTTACGGAAACATCATCGTTTTGAAGAGACCTGAACAATTTGAATCCACTCAACCTAGCTAGTTCAACAACAAACTATCCAAGAACAATTTAGCTAGCCTAGCCACATGCAACCCAAGAATCATGAGCTCAATAGCATACCTTCGGCTAAACTTGTAAGGCGATAAAATTCCAGATTCATCTGTTGCAGCCCAACCCAAGCAGTCCCCATTTCCATTTGCACCAGTATTTTCAGAGCTCATGATTTTTAATTGTTCCAAATTAATATGTATGTCGCTAGGAAGAAGAAGGGCTACTTTACTTCAATGTGGGTGTGAGAGTTTTTGAAACAGAGTGGTAGTTTGAGGTACAAGAAAATGATCCAAGTTTTTGTGCTTTTTGGGTTTTTGGGTTTTAAGATAGACGCCCAAGCGTTGTGGACTATATAGACCAACGATGACGCAAGGGCATGCGTGATCATCACCTCTTACCCACGTACGCAGTGATGAGTTTCAACTTTCATGGGCTTACAAGTTATATGTGGGGTAAGAAGTTCTAGGATTTGTTTAATCTTCCCAGAGGGCTAGTACAATTTTTCTGCACAACGTGTGAAAGGGGTATGCTAGGGTGACCTTTTCTTTCTACCTTCTTTGTCTTTCTCTCCAATTTGCAATGTTGGACGATAAACGAAATCATTCATTTATGAGGTCGTTGGTCTTTGAAAAAGGAAAATCGATTAAATTGAAAATCGTTTAAGTCATTTGATTAATACTGTGATAATTCAATATTTAATCAAAACACTCAGTTCGTCTATTTAGTTGATAAAAATTAGATGAGTAAATAAATTTCAGTTTGGTTGAGTTTTTTAGAGAGAGAATTTTTAAATATGGTGACTTAGAAGATAGACAATTTTGATTACCAAATCATATTGCCGGAAGAGAACGAGACAAGAGAAGGTTCGGAAAATAGTAGGTGATGTGTCACTATCACCCATATGCATGAAAGTTCAACTTTTTCATGTCGTCAGCAAAACAGGAGGGAAATCAAGTGGGTGCTGTAGAACAAGATAAAGTAAAATAATAAATCAACCTCAACCTCAACCAATATACATATATAAATTATCTCACAAATGAAGGCTCAAAATAAGAATTAAATTGAACGCTGAAAGTCAACTCTTGATCAAGTCCATATCGTATGGAACTTTATTTAATATCATAACATCAACATACAACTCTAAATCACAAACACAAGGCTAGTACAATTTTTATGCATAATGTGTGCAAGGGGGAATGCTGGTGTTAATTTTTCCTTTGTTTCGCTCTTTCTAATACCTTCTTTATATTCATTTTCATCTGCAATGTTGGATGATAAGCGAAATCATTCATTTTCGAGGCCATTCTTCAAGGATTTATTTTATTTTATTTTATTTTATTTTAAAATCAACCAAATTAGAAATCGTTTAGTCATTCGATTAACAATCTTAAGGGCCTAGCAGATAGACTTTTTTCCCAATGAGAGAAGAGATGACTTCTTCACTTTCGGGTATCCATGAGGGGCTAGCTGTCGAAAACAAGGGAGCTTGGCACAGTCGCCTGAGAAACTACTTTCAGTCAAGGTCGTGGATCAGGAGAGAGGGAAGGATCGAACCATGGGAATGAATATACAGGGCTATCACCTTCTTTGGCCAGATCTTCCAACCTGTAATAAAAATTAAGTGAGTAAATGATTTTTGATATGGTCAATTTTTTATAGAGATAATTTTTAAATGGTCACTTAGAAGATAGACGATTTTAATGACCCAATAACATTATAAGATGAGAAAGAGGCTTGGAAAAGTAGCAAGTCAAGGTCACCCAAGTCAAATGGGTCTAGAACAATATAAAGTACAATAATAAACCAACCTCAACCAATATATTACATATACTTAGGGCACTTCCAGCAGTTAGCCCATTGTCATGGCAAGGGGGGACAAGGGCAGCTACTATTCACGTGAATAGTGGCTGTCCTTGTAAAAAGCTAAGTGTGTTTCCAGCAGTTGCCATGGCAAAGGGCAAATACTATTCATTTTTTTTGTTTTTTTTCACAAATTTGTTTACCTAAACAATTAATTTGGACAATATTTTCGGATAAAATTTTTCGGTTCGCACTTGTCAATACTTGAGTAAAAAGTGAATAATAGTAGAAGTAGAAGAAAATGTATGAGGATTTGGTGTTGAAAGTGAAGAGTTTTGGTAGGTATTTATAGAAAAAAATTACAGAATTTTTGGGTTTTTTTTTTTTTTAAATTTCAATTTTTTTCATTTTTTTATTGCACAAAAATTGGCTTCCGTTGGATTGGAGGAAAAATTCTGATCGTAGAGCCCAGAACGCGACACTTGGCAGAGAGCTGTTGGCAGCACTGTAGCATCACTGTAGTGGGGCACTGTAGCACGCTAACGTCATCCAGCCCGCAGGCTGTCTGTGAGAGTCCGTATTTAAAAATTTTAAAAGTATTTATTAAAGAGGAATAAACATTATTATATATAAGTAATTATCTTGGATATATATATATATATATATATATATATATATATATGTGTGTGTGTGTGTGTGTAATATTATTGTCTTAGAATGTGTTTTAAAACATTATAATTCTTGGTGTAGAGTTATTGATGTGGGTCATAGAGAGAAATATTTACTAATTGAAGGTGATAGTTTTCCTTTGCTTTGAGTTTGACGTGCAAGTCAATTGTGCAAGTCATCTTTTAAACTTGCAAGCTATTGGGATATTAATGAAAGATATAGTTGAGTCATTATTCTACTAGTACGTGTCTTCATAATATACGTTCTTATCTTGTAATGACTTGGAGTGGACAGAAAATTACTTGGGCACCAAGATTAAAACGTGCTGACTACTTAAGTGATGATAGAATGTTTATTCTAGTATAAATAGAAAGCTTACATTTACAAGTTGTTTACTACTACATATAGAGATAACATGTATACAATGTGATAGTTGTTAGAGAGGACTAAAGAGAGATGCAAGGAAAATATGTTATTGGAGGAGATAGAGAGCTTTACTTGTGGTTTACTAAATTGGATTTATGCTTTGAAATCGAGGTATGGATTTCTTTGGAGCCTTTAAGGGGATTGATTTAATTAAATTTCGTGAGCACTATATTATGCATGATATTATTATTTGATAGGCATAACTATATCATGTCATGGAAATTAGTTGGAGATGTTGGTTGGAGAAAATAATGACGGAAAAGAGGGTAATGGAAATAGTCTTTTGTGTAGTTGAGTCTAACTCTTGGCAGGTACCAGGTCTTAGGGATCTCACAGTGCACATGTTTTTATTGGGTGATTTGGGACTGGCGAAAGGGAGTTAGACAATATGACTAACAAAAGGGAAATTATGGGATGATTGAAATGGGTGTTAGTTCATATAAATGGGCATTCGGGACCAAGTGGTATAAGCATGGTATGGGACGTGCAGGTCTGCTTGTCCAGTTATATGAATTAACGGGATTAGATGAAGAGCATTCATGCATTATTATTATTAATGTGATATTTGGTTGTGTGATTGCATGTCACTTAATTTAGTTATATCAATTTACTATGGTAAGGTCTCATGTCCCTACTGAGCTGTGGTTGCTCATCCCTCACCCTGTTTAATTTTTCAGATGAACTAGAGGGCAAGTCAAGGACTAAACCAACTTAGGCTGAATTAGATGAGAGTGATAGAGTTTTATTTATTAATTGTAAAGTTGTAAGATTTTGGAGTTATTTTTATAAGAAAAGTTTATTTTATGTTTCGGCTTCTTTTTATTTTATTTTACTTTTTATTTTCTCACGCATTGGGCCCGGGGTTTCCGCCTACCCCCGGGTCCGGGGCGTGACAGAATGGTATCAGAGCTCTAGGAATTAGATACCCTTGGGAACACTGTGGTTTAAACATTTGTGTTAGATAAACTTGAATTCATGAGTGACAAAGATTTTTAGGAGTAGATTGTCTTGGGTAAGATACTATAAATTTCGAGGAGAAATTTTTTTTAAGGAGGGTAGATTGTGAGAGTCCATATTTAAAAATTTTAAAAGTATTTATTAAAGAGGAATAAACATTATTATATATAAGTAATTATCTTGGATATATATATATATATATTGTTTTACGTTTATAGTAATTATAAGCATTTTATTTTATTAATTATTTTTATCTTTTTATATGTTGAATTGAATAAGAGGCTTTGTTTTAATATATATATATATATGTGTGTGTGTAATATTATTGTCTTAGAATGTGTTTTAAAACATTATAATTCTTGGTGTAGAGTTATTGATGTGGGTCATAGAGAGAAATATTTACTAATTGAAGGTGATAGTTTTCCTTTGCTTTGAGTTTGACGTGCAAGTCAATTGTGCAAGTCATCTTTTAAACTTGCAAGATATTGGGATATTAATGAAAGATATAGTTGAGTCATTATTCTGCTAGTACGTGTCTTCATAATATACATTCTTATCTTGTAATGACTTGGAGTGGATGGAAAATTACTTGGGCACCAAGATTAAAACGTGATGACTACTTAAGTGATGATAGAATGTTTATTCTAGTGTAAATAGAAAGCTTACATTTACAAGTTATTTACTACTACATATAGAGATAACATGTATACAGTGTGATAGTTGTTAGAGAGGACTAAAGAGAGATGCAAGGAAAATATGTTATTGGAGGAGATAGAGAGCTTTGCTTGTGGTTTACTAAATTGGATTTATGCTTTGAAATCGAGGTAGGGATTTCTTGGGAGCCTTTAAGGGGATTGATTTAATTAAATTTCGTGAGCACTATATTATGCATGATATTATTATTTGATAGGAATAACTATATCATGTCATGGAAATTAGTTGGAGATGTTGGTTGGAGAAAATAATGACGGAAAAGAGGGTAATGGAAATAGTCTTTTGTATAGTTGAGTCTAACTCTTGGCAGGTACCAGGTCTTAGGGATCCCACAGTGCACATGTTTTTATTGGGTGATTTGGGACTTGCGAAAGGGAGTTAGACAAGATGACTAACAAAAGGGGAATTATGGGATGATTGAAATGGGAGTTAGTTCATATAAATGGGCATTCGGGACCAAGTGGTATAAGCATGGTATGGGACGTGCAGGTCTGCTTGTCCAGTTATATGAATTAACGGGATTAGATGAAGAGCATTCATGCATTATTATTATTAATGTGATATTTGGTTGTGTGATTGCATGTCACTTAATTTAGTTATATCAATCTACTGTGGTAAGGTCTCATGTCCCTACTGAGCTGTGGTTGCTCATCCCTCATCCTGTTTAATTTTTCAGATGAACTAGAGGGCAAGTCAAGGACTAAACCAACTGAGGCTGAATTAGATGAGAGTGATAGAGTTTTATTTATTAATTGTAAAGTTGTAAGATTTTGGAGCTATTTTTATAAGAAAAGTTTATTTTATGTTTCGGCTTCTTTTTTTTTTTATTTTACTTTTTATTTTCTCACGCATCGGGTGTGGGATTTCCTTCTACCCCCGGGTTCGGGGCGTGACACTGTCGCTCGGGCCCCCTCCCCCTTCGGGCAGCCCAGGCTCGTGGACCCCATCACTTGCCCGGGCCAGCCTTCCTTGCTGGAACTTCGTTTTGGTCTCTTGGCCCCGCCCCCCCCCAACCCGAGCCTAGGGGGCTGCTGGAAGTGGCCTTATATCTCTTGATCAAGTCCAAATCACATGGAACTTTATTTAATAATATCATAGCATCAAGATACAATACAAACTCATTCTTATTTTTATTTTTATTTTTTGGTTTAGTGCATTAATAAACCCAACAAGGGCAAGAAATACACAACTAGAACAGCAAGAGAAACAAATACAAAAGGAGGAGAATCCACTAGAACCAAGCTCCGACCTAGCTATCATAGCCTGTGTCCCGATACAAAAGTGACACAAAAAGTAAAAACCGAGCACACATTTATCTCTGTTTAATCCTTCTAAGTTCTAACAACAAACACAAAGCAGAAGTCCAAGGCCAAACACTTTCACATTGGTTTTCTTTGACTCGGCAACAATTTTGCTTGTCATTTGAGGGAGATTTCAATGTCTACCACAAACCGGTATTTCACACCCTTCTTTATGAGCCTCTCAATTGCTTCATTCACGTACTGAATTGGGATTATTTCAATGTTGGGATATATTTTGTGAGCAGCACAGAAGTCTAGCATTTCTTGCATCTCTTTTGTACCGCCTACTACGCTACCAGAAATCGATTTCATACCTGAAAAGTTTAAAGCTCAATGGATCATTAATTTTCTAAAAGAGTTGGATGAACTCTGGGGCTAAGCTAGATTTGTAAGTATATATCATCAAATGTATAAGTACTCAAAAGTTACATGGCTAAATATTTCTACTTAGTTAGGTTTAATTTGTTTTAGAGGGACCATTAACTTAAGTTACAAAATTAAAAAATTAAAACTCTGAGCAATGAAATTGGTAAATTACCCAGAATGAGGCTTCGAGGTTTCAATTTGACTTCATTTGGAGCCCCCACCATGACCAAAACGCCAGCAGTCTTCAGCAGTGACAAGTACAAATCAAATGAGTGATCAGCAGAGACTGTGTCAATGATGAAGTCGAGTGACTTAGCCAGGGCCTGCATAAATTCAGGTAATTAATAACAAAAATTACAGCAGTCAATATATATTTATAATTTCCTGGAATTTTTTTTATTTATAATTTCTACCGTCATCTGTTCTTGGTCTGATGAGACCACAAACTTGTCTGCACCAAGCAGAGTTAGAGATTCCTCTTTCTTTGATATGCTTGTACTGAAAACGTTCACGTTTAGTCCCAAAGCCTTCCCAAATTTCACTGCCATATGACCAAGGCCACCAAGTCCTATCACACCCAGGGATTTACCGGGCTGGTTCATCTTGTGGCGCATCATCGGAGAGTAAACAGTAATGCCAGCACAAAGCAAAGGTGCTGCAGAGGCCAATGGATAGGCATCTGGTATCCTGAAGCAGTACCTATAAATTCAACAACAAACAAAACTTAAGATTATGGGGACGTTTGGAATGGATTCCATAGGAAACATTTTTGCTCACAACCACTTTTGCTAGAGGAACACTTGAAGAAAACATTTTTAGTCATTTCAGAAGTCATCCCATACATGCTTATTTCATAAAAAAATTGAAATGAAAACTTGCCTATTTCCTTGAGCAATTAGGTCATTGTACTAACAAATTCCGAGTTTTTCTATTTCTAAATGGCACATTTACATGTATTTCATTTAATTAACCATTACAACAATCTAATTATTAGAGTCGGTGCCACAACTAGCCTAATCTTAACAGTTACGCTTTCACTAAGATTATGCTAGTTGATGTGACACCAAGTCTGAAGAATAAGGTTAGATTAAATATACCATTTGTAAAGACAGAAGCTCGAGATCGAAAGCAAAAAAACAAGCGAATTTTAGTTTTGCAAGCAGGCGGAGATAATCTAAGTTAAAAATGGATCACTAATTAATTACCTTTGATGGACAACAATGTAAGTGGAAAACCCTCCTTGTGTAATAGTACCATCAAAATCAGGACGGTTATAAGTGTAAACTACTCCCTTCTCACAATAAACTTCCAGGCGCCCGTTACAGTAATCACACTCTCTGCATGAATTCACATAGGTTCCCACTCCAACATGATCACCAACTTTGAAGCCGCTCACATTGGAACCAACCTCTTGCACGATTCCAGCAATCTCATGTCTTTATATTTGTATACGTACGAATATCAATAAGAAAAAAATGAATTAAGAATTAATCCTATCATTATAAAATCATTAATTAATAATTAATTAATTAACATACCCAGGCACTAAAGGGTAGGTGGCATCTCCATGTTTGTTCCTCGGAAAAACCACTTCAGCATAGCAAACTCCAGAGTGTGTAATCTTTACGGAAACATCATCACTCTGAACAGCCCTGCATATTAATTAACAAATTAATCCATTCAGCAGCAACGCATGAGCGTTGTAAAGATGTCCCTCAAATAAAGTTATTTATAAAGAGATCTCTCTCGATTGAAACTCCCTCTATATATACCATCGGGTAAATTTGTAAGGCGATAGAACCCCAGAAGCGTCTCTTGCAGCCCATCCCAGACAATCAGTTGCATTTTCTGAGCTCATTGTTATCCATTATCTGATTTTTCTTTTAATTTTAATTTTTTTAATATGAAAAAGTGTGAATTTACCATATTAGCCTCATTTAATTAATAATTTCGATTCCTAATGTTCGCATTAACCAAGTGCATTTTCTAGTATTTTGAATGTTTTACTATTCTTTGCCTTTTGCTTTATATATATAGATAAATAGTATAGCCCCGGCTGTACTATATTTAAGTTTCATATTTGCAATTCTGTCTGAAGGTACTCTATCTTTCAGAGGAGGGATGATCTCCATATTTGACATGCCAACATTTAAGGTAAACCCAACACAAATAGTATTCTTGAAATTTTCTATTCCCAACCAAAACTTCCCAAATCTTGTTTGTAAATATGTTTTGGTTCTGTTTGCAAATTTCTCATGATCTAACTCATTGTACTCATAAAAATCTGTTGCGTAAAAATGCAGACGATGAAGAAAGTCATGCCACCGCCACCGCCGCTTGCGGCAACGTGTCTTGCTTTTCACTCCCGAGATGATGGTATAGTTGCTATTGGCATGGACAATTCCACCGTTGTAATATACAATCTCCACTCAGACGAGATAGTTTGTTTGTTCTTGTAAAAAACACATCATGCTCAATGTTGTGATGAAGCAAACCCGAAAAGTTTGTCATTGCCTTGATTTATATATTTTGCAGTTTCCAAGGAAGCTTGAGGGTCACTCCAAAAGAGTGATTAGCCTTGCCTTCTCGAACACTCTGAATGTACTAGTTTCTTTTGGTGCTGATGCATATTGGAAACTACAATATTACTTTCAGACATGGCTTCCACTCTAATGTGACTTCTGTTATTTAACGACCTCGTTTTGGCCCTGCATATTTTTGTGTGGGAAAAATAGAGAAGCACATGCACCAACTGGAGATTGAGACTGCTCTAGGAGTGTATTCAAATGACTTTGGTTCATCCAAAGTAGTTCGTATAGATGGGTCTCAAGTGCAGTCAAATGACTCGAGTGCCCCGAGCGTAAGCTCCTACTGTTGTCACTCATGCGGTACAAGCATTGCATTGGCATCAGACCGTATTTGGACCTCTTTGATCGACTGACACCACGGCTTATTTCAAAAAGTGTAAGCTTCAGAAAACTATTTGATCAATTCACTGTTTTACGCTTTCTTAAGTTTTTTAGTTTTTCAATCTCCATGCAGGCTTACTTTGGAAGTGAAGAGTCAACCTGCATATCCTGATGATGCTATTTTAGTGGCACTGGAGGCCAAATGTGTAGTTTGCAAACTGTGTCTGGGATACAAGATTGAAAAACTGTGGGATCGTAGCATTATATTACCAAAGGAGGGCTAGTTTTTCCTTGACATGCAGAAGCTGGATGCCTTCATGCCACATGGAGTCTGGTAATTGTCTTTAATTTCTAGATTGTTTTATTCTAAATCACCTCGTTTTTCGTTTATGTGAAGTCATTTTTAAATTAAATTATTACATTGTAGAGTGTTTGAGAAGTAAATGCCCTCCTTTTTAAAAAGAAATAAAAATTGTGGATGACCGCTCTAGATCTCTCTTATAAGACCAATTTGTTCAGATCAGTCCAAACTTGTTAGTACTGATTATACTGTTTAAAGGTCCGCATCAATCAACTTCTTTGCGTTTTTGATAAGAGTGCTGCTATTTCCACCCCCTTGTCTTATTTCCCCACCCATCTTATCTTCAAAAAATTTAAGACAAATTTACTCCTTTGTAAAATGACTTTTAAGGACTTAAAAAAAATATTTAATATTTAATATTTGACATTGAAATGATTTCTCCCATAAATCCATCTCTTTCTTTCTCTCTTCGAATGAACCCATCCCTAACAGCCCTCATCCTCTTCCCCAAACATCCCATCTCTATATGTTTTTGTTAACAAAGGGAGAAACTCACGAATAGGTGGAATAGTATTTTCAGCTAGCTCACGAGCTGAGACCTCAAAGAAGATAGGGACGAAACCAGCAAACTCAAGGCCAAGCAGAAGAAAAGTTTCGCCTATACGCCTCGCATAGCACTACTAAAAACGTCTCGCCTATACGCCTCGCCTTTGAAAACATTGATCTATATAATTGAAGTTGGTTTCTACAATTTCAGATCTTGTATCTTCCGTAGGTTCTGAGGCTCTTCTTTCACAGGTTTCAGGGTTACAAGGTTTTGAAGATGATGAACAACCTTCAGAAAATGATTTACATCAATGATCTTATATGTTGTCCAGCAGAAATGACCAGCAAATCATCTGAGTATCTATCAGCATCTCTGACCGCAAGATCCTCTGCGATAACATCATTGCCAAATCCATCCATAACATTATAAGAAGATGCATGAATGCATATATGTAAGCGTCGTAGAAAGAACTCACCAATAAATTGAATTAATCGACGACTTATATAACTAGCCAGTGTCAATAGACGGGTGAAAATGTCATCCATTGATGAGTAGAATCCCAGACTATCAAAAAGAAGACTTGTGTTCCACACAGTATCATATTAGATCTTTAAGCACAAGGACTGAATCAAACTGACAAAACTAAAGATGCCAAATTGAAACTTCAAACCCCCATAACCTTATTCCTTATGTGGGCTAACATAAAAAAGAAATTAAAAAAATCGATAAGCTAATTATAATTTATTCGCTAATCTTGATCAAGAATAAGAAAGTTACAATAGAGAAGAGATACAACAAACATACAGAAAAAGTAGAGATAATTTGCAACAATGCACAATCGTAAAGTTGAAAAGTACTCACTGCGAGAGGCATTTCAGATATTTCATTTTCAATATAGACATCGCCCATTAATTCTTCGAATCCTAAATTATGCAACAGAACTATTAAGGTGATACAACAAGACAACTTAACAGGACGAAACTTCGACACAATCAGTATATAACAATAAGAACCCAGATGAGTAAATCAATCATATGATGAGAAAAACACAACAAATCAACCCCATTCTTTCAACATACTGAACTTAAGGAACTCATCATCAAAACAAAATGTAATAAAGATATCAGATAGCAACTTACAGTCAAAGAAGGACAATCTGCAGAATCCAGAAACAGCCTGTGGCTCAGCAGAAGCAAAGCCAATTTAATTTACAGCGGGAAGAAGAGAAGGAACAAAAATCTGCAGACCCTATTTCCAAGGAAGTTTAAACTTGCTAAACATGAGCTGCCATAATTTTGAATCCCATCAATAAACATAGAAGAAAATGAAGTGAAAGAATAGATCAAAAGAAAGTGGCTGCAGAAATGTGTCTGCGATGACACAATATTGCTGGGTCAAAAGGTGGTGCATCTGATACAGTTCTTGCTCGAAATATCGGCTTCAATGAAGAAAATAGCACATGTACCTGGAAAAAATGCGACAGACCCACCCTGGCACCCAGACCCACCTAGAGCTGCCTAGCGCCACCTAGCGCCGCCTAGCGCCACCTAGCGCCACCTAGCGCCGCCTAGACCCGCCTAGCGCAGCCCAGACCCTCCTAGCGCCGCCCTTACCCGCCCAGGCCGCCCTGGCCCATTTTTTAAACCTCTCCCGACGACTCTTCGTCCGCACAGCTATTCCTATCCCATGTGGGATTCCTCTTGGTTTTCTTATCATACTTGGTATAGGACTATATCTGTAATACTGTATAAATCAATACAATAAGCCCTCATGATGATTGAGGCTTTACCCTATACGTTCCAATTCTTTCAGCCAGGAACGTAACGGCAAAATTGAAAAATCGGCCGCCTAGGCGGGCTAGGCGGTTCCCTTTTTTTTAAACAAAATAAAATAAATTGTATAGCCGCGCGGCTATACTATATTTAAGTTTCATAATAGCAATAAACCCGCCAGGGAAAAAAAATCTGGAAAAAAAAAACGCCGTTCAAGTTTTCGAAAAATGGGCGGGCTAGGCGGTTCCTTTTTTTATATTTTATAATAAATACGGCTATACTATATTTAAGTTTCATATTTGCAATTCTGTCTGAAGGTACTCTATCTGTCAGAGGAGGGATGATCTCCATTTTTGACATGAAAACATTGAAGGTAAACCCAACACAAATAGTATTCTTGAAATTTTCTATTCCCAGCCAAAACTTCCAAAATCTTGTTTGTCAATATGCTTTGGTTATGTTTGCAAATCTCATCGTTCTCATAAAAATCTGTTGCGTAAAAACGCAGACGATGAAGAAAGTCATGCCACCACCACCGCCGCTTGCGACAACATGTCTTGCTTTTCACTCCCGAGATGATGGTATAGTTGCTATTGGCATGGACAATTCCACCATTGTAATATACAATCTCCACTCAGACGAGGTAGTTTGTTTGTTCTTGTAAAAAAACAAATCATGCTCGATGTTGTGATGAAGCAAACCCGAAAAGTGTGTCATTGCCTTGATTTCTATATTTTGCAGTTTCCTAGGAAGCTTGAGGGTCACTCCAAAAGAGTCACTAGCTTGCCTTCTCGAACACTCTGAATGTACTAGTTTCTTCTAGTGCTGATGCATATTGGAAACTACAATATTACTTTCAGACATGGCTTCTACTCTAATGTGACTTCTGTTATTTAACGACCTCGTTTTGGCCCTGCAAATTTTTGTGTGGGAAAAACAGAGATGCAAATTGTTGCAGATTCTAGATGGGAAGGAGTTGAGATCATTGTCAGATACTTACATCCAAATTCACTAGAATGAGCTGCACCTCCTTGCCATAAACAAGACTCACCTTGCAGTATATGAAGTGAAAGAACTAGCATATGTTTAGGGGGAAGGAAGGCTACCCCATCCCAAGGTTAGGGCATACCAAGGCCTCTTTGAGGAACCATTTGGCTTTTTAATTCTTCACTTCGAAATTAAAAACAAAAGGCACCCAAAAAGGGATCAGGCCACTCAATGATTCACCATGATTTTAGCCCGCATATTTTACAATTGATTTCAAGAAAGATAAGGTTCTTTTTGAAAATTCTGCAAGCTAAGTATTCTTCAAGTGGTCACACTATCTCTAGGAGGTTTTCCCTTAGGAATGACCGTCCGGTAGTTGCGACATCACAAATGTAAAACAGAGATGAGAGGCCTGCCACCTTTTTGGCTTTGACCTGCAATCATCTCCTGATTCGCTTTTATATGTGTTGTTGCATAAGGAACCTGTTGTGTCGAACTTTTCACATGGGCACTCTACCATCCTCGCCAAAACAAAACTGAGCATGGCACATCATTGTGCTATGGTGTTTTTGTATTCCTTGCAAATTCTCCTTTGCATATAGAAAATGAACCATCAACGTAACTAACAGAGGGGATAAAAGATCAAGAGTCCTAAAAATTCCGAGAAACGGATCTCCTTGTAGAAAGGTCCTACTGCTGAAGCAGCAAAATGCATACATCATGTGATTAACTTGCATATTAGATGTAAATATCAAATGCAAAGCAAGGCAAAAAGTAAATGAAATCAGCAAAAGACAATATCCATGGATGCATCTAACAAAACATTAGCTTATTTGTTTTGGTTGTCAAATGGCTACAGCATTCCTAAGTTATTACATACATTTGGCTCTTTACAGATTAGGTCAGTATTAAAATTCCATTATTGATTTCGGTTCATCATCATATCACATTAATCCCACCAGTTTTAACTCAAAGTTTATTCTCAAGTCTCCATTAAGGTTGCACCAAATTTCAGTTTGTATATTTCTTTATCCAAAAGGATCCCAAAATTTGCCTCAAATATTTGATATGTAGACAAGTTCGTATAATTCCAAATGTATATACTTGTATAAAATACCTATGTAATTTGAATATGAACTGTATGCCATACGACCAATTGCATTGAAGAGCCAATCAAAGGATTTAGCAGAAATAACTAGATTCAAAATTAAATCTTGCTAAACCTCAAACAGTATTTCTTTGGTCTATAGGATTAACTTCTTGTACCGGCATTAGTAAAGCAGGGCAATTTCTACTCTTATCAAACTCATGAGATCAGAAGTCACATAAACTGACTACCAACACCTCAACTACAGAGGGACCTATATTCAATTAAGAAAAACCTATATTGCCAAAAGACAAAATTATGAATAAAGATGCTTAATATTTTATTAACACAGGAAAGAATCATAATTTCTATATGAATAACTAACACTGCATTCTATAATGCATTAAGTTACCAAACATACATGCCAGCTAAAAAACAGGAGAAAAAAAAAAGGTAAATCTTGATGCTTGTTAGATTTCTCCTCTCTTTCCTTTAGAAATTGAAATTGGAGCGATATTGATTGAATGCAGGCAACTCCCAAGGTTCACCCTAATTTATGGAAACCAAGGAGTGGCTTAGAGCTGATGAACAATGACCTTCCCAGCACCAACCCTGAAGAAGAGGCTATGTCCTGCTTTGATTTGTCTAAGAATGATTCATATCTCATATCACCAAGATGATCTCCATTTTTGAGTATGTGCAGAGATGCCAGACCCACCAGGAAAAAAGAAATCTTAAAAAAAAAAACGCCATTCAGGTTTTCAAAAAATCAGCTGCCTAGGCGGGTTCTTTTTATTTTATTTTATTTTATTTTATTTTATAAATAAATGGTATAACCGGGCAGCTGTATTCATTTTTAATTAATTATATTATTTTTAGGGTGTAGCTGCCGGCTATACTTATTAAATTTACTATTCAAATAGTATAGCCGGTCGTCTATACTCTTTTAATATATTATTTACACCCTAATTTATGGAAACCAAGGAGTGGCTTAGAGCTGATAAACAATGACCTTCCCAGCACCAACCCTGAAGAAGAGGCTATGTCCTGCTTTCATTTGTCCAAAAAGAATTCAAATCTCATTTCACCAACAGGAGGGATGATGATCACCATTTTTGAGTATATGCAGAGATGCTAGACCCGCCAGGAAAAAAGAAATTTTTTTATTAAAAAAAAAAGCCATTCAGGTTTTCGAAAAATCAGCCACCTAGGCGGCCTAGGCGAGTTCTTTTTTTAATTTTATTTTAATAAATAGTATAGCGGGCGGCTGTATTCATTTTTAATTAATTATATTATTTATAGGGTGAAGCTGCCGGCTATACTTATTAAATTTACTATTTAAATAGTATAGCCGGGCGGCTATACTTATTTAATATATTATTTACAGCTTATATTATGCACAGATCCGAACCCAAGCAGATTCTTTTGTGTTAGTTGGTAGATCCTCATCAATCATCAAAGTTCTTTTTTCTTTTGTTATTTGTGTGATTTTTTTTTTTGTGTGTGTGTATGCGCCACCTGTCAAGCCCCCAACAAAGCACATGTAGCAATCCAATGGCTGTTTTCAAATGGGCTGGTTGCACATATTAATTATTAATTCTTTTTGTAAGTCATATATGAAACAAATGTGAATGTGTTCTGAAATAGGAAAATTTTATTTTTCTAAAATTTCAATTATATTTATGTCAAAATGTTCAGAAAAATAAATCACGGAATTATAAACAAAAATTAACCACAAAAAAAATATAGAGTTAAATCATTCTTTAACAATTTAATATGGGTGTGGGGTCAAATTTTGAGTCAGGCAATACATGAATAGTTGTATTTTGGATGGTGAAAATTTAAGTTTAGCCCCAAATGGGTTGGAGAATGCCTAAGCATGGGAACAATTAATATTTAAGTTTCAGATTTTGCCCTTAAAATGTTTCGGTAGCTTCTAGCTTTGTCTCTGGCAATGCAGATATCAAGGGTGGTCTACACAAATGATGGTGATGCCATTTTGGTGTATCCACTTGTTTTGGCGGCGCATCCACAAATAGCAGCCCAGTTTGTTGTGGGGCTCTCCAATGGCGAGCTCCATGTCCTTGAGCATCTGGAAGATGAAGATAAATAAGGTATTTTTGCCGTTGGTTGACTTGGTAGCAAGTTGGAGAGTTGCGAGCCTGTGGAATCCGAGGGCATCGTCCTTGGCTTGTGATCTCTAGATAATATAGGCCTAAACATAATAATAACTGATCTCTAGATAATGTATGCTATGTAGTTCATTTGCTGCAGCAAATTTTATAAATCTAAAATCAATAATGTTATGGATCCTCAACAAAATAAATTCAAAAGTTTCTTGGAAAATTTGCAGCCATTATTTCTTTAAGTTTCAACTATTCTTTCTTGCGCACTTGGTCTCTCTCTATGATTGATCTTGACCACATTTCAACAGTCATTTTTTAGCCAAAACTCACCAATCTCTCTTTCACAATTTCATTCTGGTCAAGCTAAAAATTATAGACGACAAAGAAGAAAATAGTGGAGACAATTGATCGGGATCATTAGTTATAAGTTTAGGTTTGAGTGGGATTGAATCTCTAAGAGAAATTAAAGATAACCCAAAACATGATCTGATCTGCAACTAATAAAAAATTGGAGGGCATCCATTATTTATGTCAATCTACAAGCAGGGGAACCCTATGAGGGTTCATGAAATGCATATTTACTTGAGTTACACGTTACAGTCAATTTGACGAGAATTAAATTGCTGGATGTCTCAAAGGAGAATACATCTTCAAGCATCTACCTTTGCTGCCGCAGATGTGTAACTTACAATTGTCCCTCATGGTTTTGCATTGACTCGTCTGCTCATATCAGAGAAATTTGATCTTTATGCTCGTTGAACAGTTCTTCAGCATCTGAATGCATTGAAATATGATTGAAAGGGATGAAATAATGATCAAAACCAATATTCTAGATGCAGTTGACTGAAGAACTGGAGTCCAAGTTATGAGCAATGAAAAAAAAAAAAAAAAAAAAACCATTTTGTAGTCTAGGTAAACTAAGTTTAATTCTTCAAAAAATTTCTTCTCCCTTAGATTTTCCCCTCAACCTGATTTGATGTCTTCAATTTAGTCACTAAAACCCTAGCTTGATGTATTTGCAGAGTTGCCAAACCTGCCAGGAAAAAAGAAATCCAAAAAAAAACACCATTCAAGTTTTCGAAACCTAGGCGGCTCCCTTTTTTTAAAAAAAAATTTCCTACTAGCCTCTCTGCACGCACTTCCGTGCCTGCGAGAGGCTTTTTTTTAAAAAAGTTTAAATTTATTTTAGAATTAAAAAAGATAATGGGTAGTTGTGTTCCATAAAAATAGGATCTATTATCTGATTTTTCTTTTAATTTTAATTTTTTTAAATATGAAAAAGTGTGAATTTACCATATTATCCTCATTTAATTAATAATTTCAATTCTTAATGTTTGCATTAACCAAGGGCATTTTCTGGTATTTTGAATGTGTCACCATTCTCTGCCTTTTGCTTTATATATATAGATATAGATAAATAGTATAGCCGCGCGGCTATATGCCTTAAATAATATATTTTAAAGGTATAGATGGGCGGCTGTACGTCTTAAATAATATATTTAAAGAGCATAGCCGCTCGGCTATACGGCTTAAATAATATATTTAAACAGTATACACAGAGAATGCATCTAACATAGTCTCTGAATATGAGCTATGTTTCTTCAACCACCACAACTACAACCACACACACAGAATACAGATTGCTTTCAAAAATAAAAACACAAAGAAAATTTGAAAGCATAAGCAAAAGCATGCCATGTCCAAAAATCCTATGTGCTGTATCAAATACAAAATACTTCCCTACATATCTTTAACAGAATGCATCCCTCCTTCAAGAACTATGCCACTGAAATAAACTCATGAACACAGACAATCTCATTGTTTCAATCAGGTAGGTCCTAAAATGAAGGAGCTAGTAGAAAGCTAATCCACAATGTTTGACAGCAGTAAGTACTTACATTTAGCATCTTAACGGCTCTTAATTCATTGATATAGAGAACTGGAAAATAATCACTTAAAAATTGATATGTAAGTACTTACAAATGCAGTTGCCTTCCCCTTGCTGTTTCGATAGCCTCTGGATTTGCAAAATGTAATCAAACCAGAGAACACTACCCAAAGTTTATTCCAAAGAAAGCTTAATCATTTTCACAAGGAAACTCACACTAAATAGTAGACAAGACTGCATCCCTTGGAGCATGAAGAGCTACAAGAAGCACTGATCTATTTTCTGTGCTGTTTATCAGATCTCATCTCTATAAACCTGTTTCCCTGCTCACACTAAATAGTAGACAAGACTGCATCCCTTGGAGCATGAAGAGCTACAAGAAGCACTGATCTATTTTCTGTGCTGTTTATCAGATCTCATCTCTATAAACCTGTTTCCCTGTCTTTAATGGCTTATTCTCATGCGGACTATGCCGGTGATCCTGATGATTGTCGCTCCACTGGTGGCTACTGCTTGTGTCTTGGGTCTAATTTAATTTCATGGAGCTAAAAAGCAAGGAGGTGTTTCTCGCTAGCGCTCCAGCACCGAAGTGATTGAGTAGCAAGACGTTTGAAGAGCCCAGAAAAAGGAAAAGAAAAGAAAACAGAGGTCATCTGATTGAAGAGTTTTAATAACATGGACCCAACATTTGAGCCATTAAATTTATGTGGAGCCAACAGATAATTTCTTGAATTTGACCATCAAAAATATAAATGCTGTTGCTGTATTCTTCTTCTATCTCATTCACATGCAATCCATGTGTCACCCATGCTTCAAAAAAAAAAGTTATTGGATTCTCTTAGTTTCAGAATTGGCATTTGGCCCTGCTCTGCATTTTTATTATCTCAGGGCAAAGATATATTGCTACTAACGAGATTTTTTTCTACCTTACGGTATGGCAACGTATCATGGACTTTTAATGTTGCACCTTCATGCATGCATTGTTCGTAAAAAATGCAGAAAAAAATAATTCAGACAAGTTGTTTGGGTATGGTTCTTTGCTTCTTTACTTTTTCTTCTTATAATATGAGAGAAATTAGAGTCCAAATTTTATTGTGAATTTATGGGTAGTTGGCTAGTTGGTTGCTACTTCAATTAAGAAGATTTAAGGGTCTTTAGCTAGAGAAATTTGTATATATTCCGGGTACACCGCGTGGTTGGGACGTTCATGGACTTTGCAGATTTTTTTTGTTCATTGGACCTGCCACAGATTGTTTTGGGCCTTATGAATTCATTCTTCCATTCGAATGAGATTCTGCAACTGATTGCTTTTGAATATTTTGTTTAACAAACCAAATTAAACATATGGGAAGCAAACAAATTGCATGATGTGATATATTTTCTTAAAATTATTTTGTGCAACTGATTGCCTTATGAATTCATTCTTCCATTCGAACGTGTTTGACAGTGTAAAAGGGGAACCAGTTCTTTCTCTGAAAAATATGGAGGAGGTTATTCTATAGATTTGGAATTCACGTATCCCTCAATGATTTGGCTCCATTAAAGATTTTAAGTTAAGGACTTCTAATCTTAGCAATTAGATTGCATATGTGGTATATTTTCTTAAAATTATTTAAGCCACTAACATATCTAATGGATTGCTGAGAACTCTCTAAGTAATTTTTCACAAAAATCCTTATTCGAAAAACTCCCTTTTTCAATTACTTTTTTCCAAACACAAGACTACAAGGGGGAGAGTGGTTTCTTACACACACTACCAAAGTGTCATTTGGGTGTTATGGTTTCTCGCATATTTTGAAATTACTTATTATGTATTAGCAAACGCAGATGAAGTTGGAAATTAGAATAATTCTCTAATACTCAATCTAGCTAAGAAACCATAAATGACCAAATTTTGCAAGGGGTTTTGTGATAGAACTCAAGAAAAAAAAAAATCATAACCGGACTATAGCTAAATAAATAGAGAATAATTTTGTAGCAGCTAGCCACTTGATCAAGATTAATTAACTAAAAAAACATAATAACTATATCTATTGGACCAAAACTTAGCTAAATAGAGAGTAATAAACGATCGAGCTGTGCATAACCGCTAGCCTCATATAATTTATTATGCTCCTTATCCGCAGCAATATTCTCAATTTCCTCCTGGGATAATCTCTCATAATTGTTGATTGTGAGTATGTTCTTCCGCCCAGTGGTTTTGTCCTCAGCAACCGCATGGACATTGAAAATTCCGTCGGCGTCGATATCATAGCAGATGGTGACCTGAGGCACCCACTGGGGAGCAGGAGGGATGCCTGAGATCCCAAATTTACCCAACACGTTGTTTCTTGCTGGCCTTGGATTTTCACCCTCAAATACCTGAGTATACACGCAAGGTTGGTTATCCATGAAGGTTGACACAAGCACTTCCTTGTTGGTGGGAATTCTAGTGTTTCTCGGAATAAAGACATCCATAACTCTTTGGAAACTATAAAATCCAAGGGAAATTGGGGCAACATCATGCAAGACTAAGTCCAGGCGGTTCTGATCGCCCAAAATGGCAGCTTGTACCGCGGCGCCAAACGCAACTGCTTCATCAGGATTGATGCTCTTGCAAAGCTCCTTGCCATCAAACAAATCCTGCAATAGCTGTTGTACCTTGGGAATTCTAGTAGAACCTCCAACAAGAACAACATCATGGACAGTGCTCTTGTCCTCCACTTTAGCATCCATCAAACACTTGTCCACAATGTCCATGCACTTTGTGAAGAGGTCCATGTTGAGCTCCTCAAATTTTTCTCTAGTTATTGTGGAGCAAAAGTCAATGCCCTCAAATAGAGAGTCAATCTCAATGGTGGTGGTTTGAGTAGTTGTGCAAGAAAGAGTCCTCTTTGCTCTCTCACAACATGTCCTCAATCTCCTCAATGCTCTGGGGTCATTGCTCAAGTCCTTTTTGTGTTTGATCTTCAACTCCTCCACAAAATGGCTCATCATTCTGTTGTCAAAATCTTCACCTCCTAGGTGGGTGTCTCCAGAAGTAGCTTTGACCTCAAAAGTACCCTCTTCAATTGTGACAAGGGAAACATCAAAAGTACCACCACCAAGATCAAAGATGAGGGCGTTGATCTTGTCACCGGCAGCACTTGAGGCTTTCTGGTTAAGACCGTACGCAATGGCGGCGGCAGTTGGCTCGTTAATGATACGCATAACATTCATGCCGGCAATCACACCGGCAGCCTTTGTGGCCTGGCGTTGAGAGTCACTGAAGTATGCCGGGACGGTGATAACAGCATTCTTTACAGTTGAGCCAAGGTAAGCCTCTGCTGTTTGCCGCATCTTTGTGAGAACCATAGCCGATATCTCCTCAGCACCAAACTGCTTCTCTTCACCCTTGTAGTTCACCACAACCATTGGCTTGTTTCGCCCGGCGCAAGGAATGACCTTGAAAGGCCATAACTTCATGTCACTTTGAACAGAGGCATCAGTGAATCTCCTACCAATCAAACGCTTTGCATCTAGCTCAACCCAAATTAATGAAAGCACATTAGAAATAAATTTGGTTGGATATATACATACCAAAGCATATATGTATAAACTAGATCAACAAAAACTAATTAATTAAGCACTCCCACAGTCGTTAAAACTTTAAATTATATATTTTCTCGAATCACACACACTTTGTTAGAGATGCAATCAACAATAGAATCAATGATAAATGAGTATACTAATCTTATTAATTTCAACTGTCATAGTTATTGACATTCTGAAATGTTCATCAATTTCTTCATCATAGAGTGCAATTTCTCTCATAATGACTTTTTTGGAGCGTCAATAATAATTTCCTAAGTATAGGTGATAGGGTGTGAGAACTCACCGAAAACAGTGTTGATGGGGTTGATGGTGACCTGGTTCTTGGCAGCATCGCCGATCAAACAGTCTGCGTCTGTAAAAGCCACGTAGGACGGCGTCATCCTGTTGCCCTGATCATTGGATATAATCTCAACATGGCCGTCTTGCCAAACTCCAACGCATGAGTACGCGGTTCCAAGGTCAATGCCAATTGCTGGTCCTTCACCGTTTGAAGCCATTAATTGATATGGGAGAAACTGGGAGGGGTTGAAGAATGAGAGGGCGTGAACGTATGAGATAGGTTGGTCAATCATATTATATTCATACATATATAGAGACCGAAATATTCGGATAGGTGTAGGGGTTCTGGTTTGTATAGAAAACGAAAACGTACTTGACCCTGTTTTTGTGATAACCTAAGGGACTTTAACAGTCCCGCTCATTTAAGGACCTAAAGATGAGGTCGTGTGAGTAACAAATTCATCTCAACCATATGATTATATTAAATTAGATCCAACAGCTGTCAATATTTTAAAACTTAAATCCATAAACTTTTTTTTTACTAGTTTTAATTCCAACCCTATGTACTTGTTTGGTGCCTAGGATTTGGATCGGATTGAATAAGCCACTCAATCTAAGGTGTGTTGAAGGAGGAAATGACGGTGAATGATTTTCCATTTTGATGGATTAGGAGGGATAAGTTATAAGGTGTTGTTATCCTACTATTTTGTGGGGATTAGATATAGAATAAGTTTTCTTCATGAGTAACCATCTTCTGTTTTCAACTTGGTCAAAAAAATTTCATTTCTTCCTTAAACATACTTTAAATATAGGGAGTTATCCTATCTAATCCAATTGCACCAAACAAGCCCTAGTTTATCACTTTGCTCATCTTCTCTCTCGTCCATCTCTGAAACTGAAAGCCAACATATGATTTTTTTTTCTTCTCTCATCGTTGGTTACTTTTCTTTTGAGGGCTCTAATCGATTTTTCCTTTATAGAGCTTATCCCTATTTTCCATTCCCTTATCTTCTAACCTCTTTTTCTCTTCTGTTTTTTTTTTCTTTCTAATGGCAACCTACCAATTTATTTTTTTTCTTTTCTGAGATCTATTTTCTCTGCAAAGGTAACTCTCCCATTTGGTTATTGCTTTATTTGTCTCTTAACTAATTTCAACTTTTAAAAGGTTTGTCTGTAGTTGGCAGAAATAATAAGGGTGAAGTTCTAGGACCTTTCTTTTTCCTTGTTCTCATTTCTTCGAGTGATATTTCTTTAGTGATTGCGATATTTTTTTATTTTTTTATTTTTGGTTAACTTCGTTCAGAGGTTGGTTTAGGGTTTGTGACTTGATTTTGTGTATTTAATTATTTGGATTTTCAAACACATAAACCAAATATCGTCATTTGTTCTTATATTATTCTAATATGGCTTAAATGTTAAAATGGTCCCTGTGTTTTTATCTCATAGGCCAATTTAGTCCCTGTGTTATCAATTTGGCCAATTTGGTCCTTATGTTTGTATATGTTAGTCAATGTGGTCCATTCCCTTAAAAATATAAAATATAAAATATTTAAAATTAATTTAAAAAACTGTAATTGATTATAAATTTTTTAATTCAATTTGAAAATGGAATTTTTTTTAAAAAAAATTTCACCTTCCCCAATTTCATGCGCACACTCAACCACCTCCCTAACCCAGCCACCCTCACCACCACCACTCTAACCCCAAACCCATAGCCGCCCTCACCACCATTCCAATCCCACCTAAACTCTCTCTCTCTCTCTCTCTCTCTCTCTCTCTCTCTCTCTCTCTCTCTCTCTCGGCCTCCTCTCTGACAAATCACGAAGATCTTCATAGCCGGTCACCGTAACCTTGATGGCTCTACCGCCAATGATCATCCTCGCTGCAGCAAAAGTTGACGACATTCAGGGCAATGGATCGAAGAGGAGAGAGAGATGAAGGGTAGAGTATGAGAATATCTAAAACATAAGAGAGAAGAAAAATTGCAGCAAGAAAAGAGGAGGCATCAATTTGACTAAGAACCTTTTTTTTTCCTACAGGAATTGAGACCATTGGAGGTTGAGGTTGTGTGGGTTTTAATCATTTTAGCATTATTATTATTTGAGTTTAAATCTTTATAATTAATTACATATTTTAAATTAATTTTAAATGTCCTTTTTTTAGGTTTTAACATAATTTTGACAGAAAGGATCAAATTTGTTAACAGATACAAACACAGGGACTAATAAATTGGGCAAATTAATAACACGGGGACTAAATTGGCCGATAAGGTAAAACACAGGGACCATTTCGACATTTAAGCCTTCTAATATTAGTTTAGAATCACAAGCATATATATATAAATACAAAAAAATAATGATAAAATTTGACTAATGTGAAAACAAAAATGGAAATTAGAATGTGAATCATGAAATTTGAGATCGTCCCACCAATCAAGGAACCCATTAAAATGAGAATCCTTTGGGTTCGAATTGTTGAGAGAATTTATTACTTTACCATTTACTGTATCAAAATTTCTTCTCTCATCAAGTCTCTTGTTACATATTACAATATGAGTTGGTTCAAATCGAATTTTGGTTGGATGGTTTATAAAGTTGGAAGCCAAACCATTAATGAAGAAGACAGATCTTGGCAAAATAATAATAATAATAATAATAATAAATATATAAAAAAATAATTGAAGGAGAGGGAAACTGTTAGTTTAAGGGAGAAGAGGTTAGAGAATGATTGGTAGTGTTTAGGACAATTTGGGGTTGTAGTAGATTTTGAAGGTTTTTATTCAGAAGAAAGGGACTTAGATTTGGAGTTTGGGTGGATTTATATTCGATTTGAGTATGATTGATTGTATTTGTCCGTAATATTTGGTATGGGGGGTATGATCTTGTGGGTTAAATTTATTTATTTTTCTCCATGTCTCTATTTTTCGTTTTTGCTTGCAGCATTATATTTCTTTATTTTTCAGTAGGGGTGGATCTACATTAGCCTTACAAATTACCCACCACATGTTCGATTAAATGCCTCAATGAGGTCAAGCAATGATCTAATTTAGCAGCAACTTCTTATTATAAAGCTCACTTACTATGCATTTGTCTTGATTTGGAAATGGTTTATGTCATCACTGTCATATGATATTTTGCAATACCATTTAAGCTTTAGTTAAGTGAAATTTTATACTGGTTCTCATTGTAGTTTTGCACAAACTACATTGTAGTTTTGCACAAACTACATTGTAGTTTTGGTAATTACAATTGGATTTTTGCTCTTTCCTTGGCCTTCAACCTCACTAATTTAAAGAGTAGAGGCTACCCAGATGAGGAATTGGGTGGGCAAGAGAAGATGGAAACTGCATTGCAGAAAACAGAAATTGCATTGCAGAAATGAAACTACATTACAGAAAATGGAACTTGCAATGCAGAAAATAGAAACATGAATAACCTATTTTACATTATAGGTGGTCTTCAGTCTGATTCTCCCTCTCCCAACATGTCTTGAATAAAAAAAATATTGTTTTGTTTTGTTTAACTCTAGAGCTGAGCATTTTTGCCCAAACTCAGCATTGCAGTTTCCATTTTTATATTGCAGTTTCCGTTTCTGCATCGCAGTTTCCATTTTAGTACTTTCATCTTGATTCCTCCATTTTGCTTCTAAAAAATTAATTTTTATTTTTGTTGATGTTTTCATTTTTGTTTTTGTTTTTGTTTTTACATAATTGATATCTACATTGTATTTTTGTTGTAATTTCTGCTTTTATTTGCAGTTTTTGTGTGAATATGTGTTGAAATGATTTTTTTTTAACCGTTGATTGTTTATATAAATATTGTATAACTGAATAAATATTACAAAATCAAGTTTGGTGTAGTGGTTTGTGAGTGAGCCCTCCTCCTTTGAGGGTCAACGTTTCAAGTGTCACGACCCGACTCCCTAGCACGATATTATCCGCTTTGGGCCCCCCTCTCTGCCCTCACGGTTTTGTTTCTGGGAGCTCACGAGCAACTTCCCAGTGGGTCACCCATCCTGGGATTGCTCTGGCCCCCAACTCGCTTAACTTCGGAGTTCCTATGACTCCGAAGCCAATGAGCTCCCAAAAGGCCTCGTGCTAAGAAGAGAAGTGCCCATACATTTAAAGCACTTCACCTTTCCCTCCCCGAGTGATGTGGGATTGCTCACTGTTCTTGTTTCTCCAAGACACGGGTCTTACATCAAGTCCCTTCAATGACACAAAATCTTTTTTTTAAAAGGTGAATAAAGGGTAATGGAGTTGGTCCCCTGTAGGCGGTGGCATGCCGGCGATGGGTGGTGGCGGTGGCAATTGGCTGGCGGCAGGCATCCGGCGATGGTGACGGTGTGCGTCCGGCGATGGTGGCGGTTGAAGGAGTGGCATTGTGTGTAATTTTGATATTTTTTAATGATATTTTTGTAAAATTAGGTATCACATTTTGGTCTTTGGCCTTATGCTAATTAGATGAAATTGTATTCCTATCTTCCAAATTAGTAAACTATATTGTGTTTTAAAACTAAAGATCTCTATAATCCCCACAAAATTGAAGGATAGCAACACTTTATAATTAATCCCTCCTAATCCCCCCAAAATGAAAAATCATTCATATCTACCTTCATTTCCTCCTTCACAATACCTTAGATTTAACTCGGAATTTAACTAAAAGTGGGGATTTAAGAGGAGAAATTGACAATTCCCTTGTTTAACTTAAGCACATAATTTATTAAATGACACAAGGCAAAAATCGTGGAATGGTCATCAAATTTCCGAGTTTAATTTCCATCAAAATAGGCGTTATTTCACAATTCCCATAGTTTCATTTACAAAATTCGACATACATAAATCCAAACACTGAAATTTTCAATTGCAAGAAACTGAAATTTTCAATTGCAAGAAACTGAAATAATGGAAATCTAAATTCCGTCATTTTAGAACTCTATGTAATTTTCAATTTCTTGATCCAAACGGAGGGTAGTATACCAGGGATTGAATGTAAAAATTCATTAGTTTTCGTTGGAATATCAAACATCCACAATAAATCCCAACTCATCTTTCAAGAGAACTCGGTTCTTCTACTCTGATGCAATAGCGGAATCATGAATTTTTCAACGGGTGGACTAGCTAAAGTAATTGACGTAAAATCTAATCATAATTTTTCTTGTACTTAAAGCATATAAATCACGTTAGTTTATAACTTCATTTACTAATTTCCAATAAGCTTTAACATAAAATAAATGCATGTAAAATGCACCGAAAAACGCACATAATATCAAATGAGAATATGTTCAACATAATTGAAATGAAATTATACATATATGTTCAAATGGAGGGGCAATTTAGTCTAATCATGGCATGTTTAGGGGTATTCCAAGGTAGCTCTCCTTTCATTCTAAATTAAAATCGATTTTGGGGATTTCCTGTGGTTAGGGTTCTTTAAATTTAAAAAAAAAAAAAGATTTCTGATTCGGTTCAAAGGGTGCAAATTGAGGTTAAAGAGAGGATGAGAAATTCTTCATGCAGAAGTTGAAGAAGCGGTTGTGCCGGAAAGAACTAAGGCCCCGTTTGGTTCACGGAATGGATTTGATGGGAAATCATTTCCCATGTTATTTCCCAAGGGATGGGAAATGGTGATTCCTATCCCATGTTTGGTAATGCCGGGAAAGTGACCCGGAAATATCATTTTATTTCCTTTCCCATGTTTGTTTTGAGTAGGAATGGAAAACAAATTTTGTTTAGTTTCCCAATTGTACCCCTATTAAAAAAAAAGAATACCAATAATTATTGGATAAAAATTGTAATTATGAATTGTTAGTAAGGACAAATTAGTAAAAAAAAAAGTTAGTCTTACTTTCCCATGGGAAGGGAAAGTGAAACCCAAGTATGAAGGAATGATTCACTTTCCCTCCTACTTTCCCATGTGCTAGGCAACGCTTTCCCATGCCTGACTTACCAAACATGGGAAAGCAATTGGTTTCCCATCCCCAAGATTCCTTTCCCATAAACCAAACGCAGCCTAAGTAGTGCTTACCAGCATTACCATGCATATCAAATTCACATCTCCAGCCAGGTAAGTGCCCTTTCACATCATCACCATGCTTCTTCAAATCCAGGAAGCTCATCTGCAAGAAGACTAGTAGCATCAGTTTTAATGTTTTTTTTTTGTTGTCAAACTGTTTTAATTTTCTCACATGTGAGACATAATGCATAGACTACCATGATATCATGAAGTGCTTGTGCGGACCCAAATGAAGAAGTGGTTAATAGTGAGCATATTCGTCACCGAATGAAGAATTTCTCACCCTCTCATGGCCCTTAATTTGAACCCTCTATTGAGTCAAATCAAAACCCAGAAATCAAATTTTTTCAAGAACCCTAACCACAGAAAATCCCCAAAATCGATTTTAATTAGGAACGTACGAGAGTCCGCTTGGCATATCCCTAAACATGGCATGATTTGATGGAATTGCCCCTCCATGTGAGGGGCACGTAACTAAAAAGTAACAGAAATTAGATATATTTGACAAAAATTGACGATTGTCCTTTCGAAATTAAAAACTACATTTGATCAAATTGAAACAATAGGAACCAAAATAATAAAAATGACAAATTATATGGACCAACACCCTAAAAAAACGAATTTTTTTTTATAAAAAAAAACGACCAGTCGCAAAATGAGACCAAATTCAAACTCGCTAAAAAACCAAAATTCAAAAGAAACGACCAGTCGTACATAAATAAACATTTTTAAACCATCAAAATAATTTCCCTCCACTCTCTCTCTCTCTCTCTCTCTCTCTCTCCCTCCCGCTCCACAGTCTCACAATGACTGACACATACAGCAGTGCTCCGTACTCAAATCCAAACTGCAAACCCTAATTTGTTCAATCAATCTCTCTTCGATTCCTCCATTTCCGATGGCCTCCAATGTCCCCGAGGACCCGCCCTGCAACTCCGAGACCGAAGCCGAGACCATAGCCCTCAGAATCAAGCAGAAGCGCTCTCGGCGCGTGAGCTTCGCCGACACCGAGATCACCTCCGTTCACATCTTCAACCGCGACGAGGACTACGACACCCCTCCCGACCCTAAGCCCCAAGCCAGCTCCCAAAACGACGCCGCTGGTCCCGAGAACGAAGTCATAGGGTTTTTTAGGGACTTGGGCGGTGACAGCGACGATTTCAAGGACTCCGATGACGATGATGAAGACGACGATGGGAGGAAGTCATTCTTTAGGCCAATTGGTTCGCCCTCTCCTGGGAGTAGTGTTCCAGGCTCTGCTACCTCCAATGACGGTAAGCTTTAGATTACTTGGTATTTTTCTATTAATTAATTATTTTAGCTTATTGTTTGGTTATTTTGAAAATAAATTGTACACATATCAAAGAAAGGAAAGTTCTCGAGAGAATGCTAATTCTTAATGGCTTATGTAATTGGTGCATTACCGGCTTACTTGATTGTGTGCTTTAAAATACTCTAATAGGATTCCTGTAATTCAGTTTGTTAACCGTCTAGTTGAGCTTGTTGAATGTGTTAATTTCACGTGTCCGAGACAAAAATTTTAGAGCTTTTTCTGATTTCTTTTTGCAGAAGACAATTTCTTTGGCCCTGTTTCGTCCAATTTCATTAGACCAGGACGGTTATCTGATTCTGCAGCCTCGGATGACATTCATGAAGCTACATTGGATACTACAGCATTTTCAATGCATTACCGTAGCCTTGCAAGGTCAGACTCTGGAGGAGATCTCAAGACCCCAACTGCAGTTCGCCTTGCCTTTGAAGAGAAGACGCCAACTCATAATACCAACCCAACTGATTCTGGAAGCCTCATGTCTCTAACAAAACCAAAGATGCTTAGTCCTCAGTCTTTAGCATCTGTTGATAAGGTCAGAAGTGGTGAAGATTCAAATGACATGAGTATTATAGAAGAAAACCCTCATAAGTATGATTATGGAAGACTGTCTCCCACACTAGATGCAATTTTGGCAGAAGGCAGCAAAGATCTGCATGCTGACTCTGTTAGTGCCCTTACCAATTCAGTGCCATCAAATGGGGTTGAGGTTTCTGCATTAGAAGAAAATGGGATTGGCCACATGGATCCAAGAAATGGTAAACTTACCGAACTGGGCAATTTTGGCACTCATGATATGCCCGCTGAGGCAGATTCTGTTTCTCGTATCAAGTTGAATATGGGAAATGATGGTGACATCTCATCTAAAAGAAGTAATTATCCATCTGTTGGTGACTCCATTGATGGCCAAGTCCAGATCCCGAATCAGTTAAGCAAAGTAAGAATGTCTGTTTTAATTAAGATTTTGATAGAACTGTTGCCACTTTGGCGCCGTCTCATCCATTTGTTATGTTAAATGAATGTTTTGATATGTTTTCTATATCCTTTGATATGTTATTAATAGCATCAGCTTAGAGTTCTCATGCTTGACAATTCATGACTGATTCTATTCCTACCGACTGTTTAGTTGCATAATAAGGCAATATTTCACTTGCATTCTAGTATAATATTCATTCTATTATCTTACCTGTTTATTAACAGTACCGAAGTGCTAAAATTAAATAATCGTGACTGTTTTAAGGGTGAGCTGAAGCACGGATTTATTTATTTTTGCAGGTGAATAAGGAATCTTCTGAAGATGCATTTCCAAAGGGTATGGAAAAATTGGAGTTAGCTGCTGTTAATGGCAATGCCCTACGAAATACCAATAGCAAAGCACATCATTTTGATGTGTTTGCCCAGCATGAACCTGCTTATCAACATTCAAGTCAACCCTTGGTACAGGAACATTCTTCTAAGGAGAACATATACAAGTTTAATAGTGATCAGCATTCTGAACAACAATATGGATCACCAATCGAGGGGTCCATGTTCTTGTTATCTGGTGGACGACAACAATCCGTTTTGAGTACTCCTAATTTAGCAAGACATTCGGGAATAGTGACTCCTTCCTCAAAACAACCAGGTTCTCTACTAAATAAGGAACACACAAAACATGATGATTGGGTTTCATCAATTCAGAAAAACATTTCCAGGTTCACAATTCCTGAGCCTTCTCCCTGTGCTTCTAGTCTCAAAGAGGGAATTGACAAATTAAAATCTAGATTATTGAGCTACTCATCTGTGATTTCTCCCTTAAAAAAAACTGTTCTGGCTGATGTTAGCAAAGATCTCGAGTGCAAATTTTCCAATTCTCCTACTACTTGTTTAGAGAAGGAATTAGCTATACCTGATCTGAACAGTGGACATAAAATTTTGTTTAACATAGATAGCAATGGAAATGAGAACCCAGTAGATATCAGTAAGTTGGGCCAGGGTAAAGAGACCACAGACCTTGCTAAAGATGAAGAGTCCCTGCATAACATGCTTACAGACACTCCTTCGAAGGATAAATTTGGTAAACCAAGAAAAGCAGTGGCTTCACACTCTCAGCTGTCATCATCAGGAAGTGGAAGGATACATCATCTCTTGATGTCAGAAAATCCCACAGATGGAACATTGGTTTCTTCTGAAACTGATTCCCTATTGGCAGATGAGCGAGAAGATAATGTTCCCCATCTGCAAATTGAATCTGAAAAGAAATTCCAATCCCTTTCAAGGGGTGCAGTCATTCTGAAAAGCCCAGATAAAAATTTTCAAGCTGGACCAGAACAACCACATTTTAAACCATATGTCTGCAGAAGTACGAGTCAACCATCCCTTCAGGTCAGTCTCTGTATATTTTCTCACTTTTTAACAGACATGGGCATTGCGCCTACATTTTATACCACCCAGCTTTGCTTGGGATTGTGCATGGGCTGGTCATGTGAAGCATTCCATGCTAATTCCAATCTCGGTAGGCTGGGTGATGGGCTAAGTTTCACTCAAATTTGACAATTGCTTTGTTACAGTTTCCCATGCATCAGTTTTCTGCAGTTAAATACTAGGCTGTTCTATATAAAAAAATATCATTATTAGTTGTTCTGTTGGTGTTTAGAAATTTGACATTTTGTTTGGCAAATGAGCAATGTAGAGCCCTTCGAGTAAAGAGTCAGCCCAGAACTCCTCCATGAAGGGGACAACTCAGAGTCCACCCCGGGAAAATCCAACTCCAAGTCCTTCCTGGAGAAAGGCAATTCAGAGTCCCTCCAGGAAAGAGCCAAGTCAGAGTCTCTGCAGGCAAGAACCAACTCAGAGTCCTTCCAGGAAAGAGCTTACTCAGAGTCCTAGAAGAGAACCAATTTGTAGTCCCTTCATGAAAGAGCCAATTCAAAGTCCCATCTCGAGAGAGGCAATTCGAAGTTCCATTGCAAGAGAGCCAATTGGTGGTCCTGCCATGAAAGAGCCAACTCGGAGTCCATCAAGGAAAGAGCCATCTCAGAGTCCCTCAAGAAAAGAGCCATCTCAGAGTCCCTCAAGAAAAGAGCCAATCCGGAGTCCCTTAAGAAAAGAGCCAACTTGGAGTCCCTCAAGAAAAGAGCCAACACAGAGCCCCTTCAGGCTGGTTTCATCTTTTGCAGTAGACACTGAGAATATGCAACGCTTTGTTGGGAAAGACCTAGTATCTCATGAGTCAAATTCAAATGAGCATGATGATTGTTATCGGGGACTACATATTTTGCAGAGTCCATTTTCTGAACAAGATGCAGAGAATTCTGTTGGACGGAAACGAAAAAACCTAGGAATAATTCTTGATGATGGAGACTCTGTATATAAGACCCCCAGAATCCAGAGTCCGAAAGTTCACAGAAATGAGAACTATGATCCAGAGTTCATGTTGGTTCAGTCAAATATAGATTACAATGACAGAGAGAAGTTTGGGGCGGATACAACATGGAAGTGCTGGACTGATGTGTGTGTACTATTTCCTGATTTGTGCTAATCTACTTGAATAGCCAGGTTTTCTGGTAGAGATGATATAAAACCATTTATTTTCATTTTATATTTTTGACTTCAGAGTTTATCTTGCAGATTTTAGTAAAATTCTCCAGAGATACAGAGCAACTGCTTTCTCCATTGACAAGCAAACTAAGTTTAAGAGCAGTATGTGCCTTCTTTTTTAAGACATTACTTCCTTCCAAGCAAGATTTAAACTAGGTGATAGAATTAGCCATCGCATGCTCAATTTTCCCTATGTTTTCTTGTAGTCTCATTATTATTTTATCATTATCATGTAGATTGGTGTGCTTGAAGATATGTTGGTTCTGCTACTGAAGGCTAACAAATACGAGGCACTTTGTTCTAAAGTCCAGTCTCAGGTTTGCTGAACTAAATGATAAATGAGGTTCTGCCATGAACATATTTAGATATTATACTTGGAACACTGCATCCTATAAAGCTAATATAACATCTACTTCTTCCCTTTTCTGCTAACACTGATATTTTATATCTGTGTACAGAAGGTTGACTACATCAGTGTTGGACATAAAAGGTGGTGTTGTTTATCCATGAATGTTTTGACTACGTAGTTTGGGTTTTCACCTGTCCTGGGATATTGTTTAGCTTAATAAGCATTGACATTAACCTTTGCAGGGCAGCTGAAGCAAGATTACTGCTTTCTAAATTAGTATATGAAAAGGCAAAGCTGCAGTTAATGCATGTGAAGCGCGATAAGTTACAGGTTAAAAAAACAAATTAAGTTGGCTCTCTAATGTTTTTCATATCTACATATGCATACAGCTTGTCACATGGCCTCATACTTTCCTGCAGAGTAGAGTACAGCTCTTAAGCTCTGCAGTTCAGAAGTGTCAAATGCTGAAGTTGAGTTACACCCAGTGTCAGTCTGAACCTGGTAAACAGGAGACTCATGTTAATGATAGTCATCGTCAATCGTCTTTAGTTAGTTCTGAGGGTGAACAAGAGGTAACCATCAATTTTGAGATTTTGGATCTGTTTTCTGTTTCCTTTGCTCTGGAATTTTTTTGTCTGGTATTCATTAATTTTTTAACAAGAGGGATATTAAATATGTTGAGAAAACTGTTGCAAAGATTATAAATAAGAATAAAAGCTAGGGATCTTATTATAACTAAGAATAAAAGCAAGCTTGCTTCCCATCTTGGGCAGTTTGAAGCTTTGAAGCAAGGACATAGGGCACACAAAATGACAGAATCCTAAATAAATTGTCCTGAACATTGTGAGAAGACGGGAGTAAATGAATTTTTTAAGTATTTTTAACATATCACTCGTAATATTGTTTTTCTGTAGTAGAAATTTGATTTTACTAATTTGTATACAGATCCTACTTTATTGGGAATAAATCAACGGCGTTACAAGTACTGTTGTTTTAAGTTTTCTTGAACCAAATAGAGCTTATTCACTAAGATGCATAAACAAATTTTAAGAAAGATGCAGTAAATAAAACTATTAGTGGAATTTGAAGAAAGTAACATGTTTCTGCTACAAATAGTTCCAGAAAATTAAATAAGATGAATACAGCATAAGAGAATGATAAAATAATAGGCTGTGGATGCTCTTCTTCCTTTGTTTTTGTCAAACAACGAGTTCAGCTTATAGATGCTATAAAAAAATTTATGTGAAGATAACCTAGTAATTTCAGATTATGAATTTTTGTTTGTATATATCTTTTATTTGTCAGGGCTCCTGTAATAATGTGAGCACAATGAGGCAGGAAATTAAAGCTTTAGATAGACAAATAAAGAGCTTAATCAATTTCTTTCACACCTATATCAAGTTGAAAGGAGAACCAAGTTGTGCCGATACTATTTCTTTAGTTAATCATCATCTCGAGACAAGAACGTGTTGCAGGTTTATACATCAGCATTTGCAGGTATTTCTTATTCATGCTAGGATTTTCTTGAGACCAAAATAAATGTCTTATCTCACTAAGTGACACCTGTCATTTCAACAGCAATGGAATGTTGATCATTTTGAGGTTAAGAATGGTCATTATAACATTCATCTCAGCTATCATGGTTACATCAACCAAAGGTCTTTTCTTTGCTCCTTTTTCTTGGCTTTCTTTTCTTTATTCTATTATATTCATTCTTGAGGCTAAGTTACTTATTTTCTTCTTTATTACCAAATTCAACACGTGTTTACATTTGTAAATAGGTTTATGGGTACAGTGGGTCCAGCATCAAACATAGTCCTCTCAAACAAATTGAATGATGTAAAAATCAGAAAGGTAATGAAGTCAACAAGTTCTCTCTTCTTTTTTCTTTCTTTTCTTAAGGGTTTAATTTTTCTTTTCTTTTGTACATCAGAACTTCCCAAACATGGATGCTCAAGTTGCATTTGCTTTTGTGCTAAATTTTGAGGCCGCCAAGAAAAGTGTTGATTCGAGATATTTGGCACAAGAAACACAAGTATGTTGCCATTTAGGTGAATGGAATTTTAGGTGCATTAATTTATAGGAGATTGTTATATTGCATTTTTGTTCCTATAGGTTGTGGACTATGTATGACTGTCAAATTGGATAATATGTGTCTAACTCCACATTCTAGGCTGCTCTTTTACTTTGGTCTATTCTGTAATGCAGGTGACCCATTCATTACTATGTAATTTGCTAGATGTGTTTGAGGAAGTGGACCTGGCACGATCTGAGATTTATAATTTGATCCAGACAAGTTTTCAAACTCCATCTGGTAACAAAATATGTTCTCATTATGATAATCACTTTGTTTATCTGAACTTTCAGCATCATTCACTGAATTAGTTTTAATCCACCTTAAATACTTAAATTTTGGTATATATTCTTGTTTTGTAGCTGAGCAGCTTGATATGCAGCTTTGTTTCCTTAACTGTAAGAGCGGTAGAAAGGTGACACTGACTCTTGACATGACATGTTTGAATAGGTACAGTCCTGTCCAACTTCATTAATTATCTTTTTTGCTTATTTAATTGGCAATTTATGCCATTTTAATTGGCTTGATATCGTACTTGGTGAATGGTTCGTATAATAAGCAGTGCATGTCACTGCTGCAAATTTCTTTTGGCCATCATGAATATGTGTCTGCTTCCTAGGCCCTCAATGTGACGGAGAACTCTTTGCTTCTGTAGAAACCAATGTGAAACTACTTATGATTGTATACAAATGTTTGTTGTTGCTTTGTGCCTTGTTTATTGTCGGTTGAAAAAACAGCTTGCTGGGATTGAGTCTGTCAACATTCTCTATGCCATTCGTACCTCGATGTGCTTTATATGTCGATATATGTGTTACATTGTTTCGAATACATAGTGACATGTTTGTTGGTGTATGGACAGTGGGATTTATCCTTCAGAGATCCTTCCGCATCAGATACAGCCTTCCGTATCTGCAGCAGAAGTAGTGCTTCCACAGCCACTGTTAGCTGAAATAAGAGCTGCAGCTGAGAGCCTTGAATCTGGACATATGAGGATAATGAGGCTCTGTAAGTGTATTTCCCAAGTGGTGGAACTTCACGCAGACGATAATTCCCGATGAAGGTGGCACCAACACATCGCTGGATTTTTTGCATGCCTGGTCTATGATTTGTTTGTTTTCTCTTTAGATATTATGTTGAGGCGACCCTTCCCCTGTATATTTTAGCTGAAGATAGTTACCATTACCTTTATTATCCACAGAGGCTTAAGAGGCTTTCACGTTTCAATGAGACTCAAATAGTTAAATGTATGCACAACCATCCTAACAACTATAAAGAAACCAAAAACTCCAAAAGTATTTACCCCAAACGCATAATTAGAAAAGGGAAATGAAAAAGAATAGGTTCCATGTTGAGCTAGCTGCCCTAACTAGAGAGGCATAGAAATTGTACAGTTGATGGAACCGTCTGTTTAAGTTGGTGCATAGCATGATCTCTCACCTCTCCTTCCTCCTTGACATCTTTAATATCCCGATTGATACCGGTAGGATGATAACACCAACGCGTTACAGGATCAATAACAAGTTTCTAGAGTGCAGCAACATTTTCTATCAAGTACATGACATGCTCAACAGCATTTATATGACCACGATACCCTACTATTTCTACTATCTTGAGGTTACCATGCGGGCATTCAGGAGCTTTTAACATCTTCAGTGGCTCAAATAGTAAGATTTTCAACTTCTCCCATAACTCGCGTGTTAAGAACTGCGACTTCTCTGTTGGCTCTTATGGTGGTGGTGAGAATTCCAACTTGCACAACAAATAAAACAATTTATTAATCTGAGGCATATCAAACGTACAACAAACGTTCATCAGCAAATTCATAACCCTTCAAGGAATATCTAGCTATCGTAAGTACAAGTCTCTGCAAGGAAGGAGATGCTTTCAAAAAAGAAGTTAAATTATTCAGAGCCCATTGATCATCGGCTGGGACTATTAGCTCCAAACGCTTCAGATTTGGTAATGTAGGAACAGGGAACGCGCAGCTATACTGAAAGAAAGCCAAACACAGAGTAATCAAAGGGGACACATAATCCAACAAAAAGAAAAGAAAACCAACACATCACAATTAAAAATACTAACATCTCCATTGATATTCAACATGAGGGTCTCTAGTTGAGAAAGAAAGCTTGAAAGTTGGATGAAGGCAAGACTCAGAAAATCAGCACCACTGGAACATTCCGAAAACTCGTAAAGGGATACCTCAACAAGCGACAGCATGTTACTGAGAAGCAAGTTTATCTTGAGTCCAACATAGACAAATGACACAAGTTTGCGTCACAAATCTCAATGCTATCAAGGCGAAGACAATATTTTATCGATAAGAACTTCAATGAAATTGATGGACGGACAACTCTTAAATCAACCAAGTTTGTGGCACTATGTATTGATAATCATTCGAGAGTTGGACAATTGGACATGAAGTGCTCAACAACTTCTCAGGTCACATCAACGTGTTCTGAATGAAGAACCTTGAGGAACTCGAAACCACTGTATCCGCAACGAAATGGCGTCAAGTAGGACCCCTTTTCATCAAGACCTAACAGTGTGCATGGAAAAGCATAGGAATCTTTGTACATAACACCATACAGTAACAAAAAGTCCAACACAAACACTCGAACTCTCTTTTCCTTTGCAAATTGAATCCATTTATCAATGGAACTTGCAAAACGATGATCTAGATCAAACTCTGAATTGGTATTTGAGCCTCTATGTTGTTTCAACACATGGTTGACCCAATTCCCGTCATCTGGGAACCATTACACTAGTGGGTGGGTCATTTGCAAATTGTTCGATGACTCTTACCGAAAAAAAATAAAAGGCAATTTGGACATGGGCAAATAAACTATCCTAGTTTCTTTAAGCCCAAAAGAAAGATGGGTCCCAGGCCCTAAAAAATAAATTTTGTCAAAAAAAATAATTATAAAAGAAAACAAGAGATGCTTTATTTGAAAAACAGGTGTCCACAGCGTTTCATCCTCTGTTTCCGACAAACGCCACAACCACCAGCAGCATTATAAAATAAATAAAATTGGGAATGGAAGCACGCGGCCAATCAACTGCTTTCCCTCCTTTTGAGGTCAAAAGAAGAGTCCACACACACTATATTCTGTGGGACCCACGTGTCAGAGCGGGAGGCACGGAGCTAACCGAAATTGTGCACGGGCGGGGGAGGTGTGTGAGTGGGCACTGTAAGAGTGAGCGTATCAGTGTATCAGACCAACCCAAATGAAATGACCCATTTTAGTATAAATTCTTCACATCTTCACTATCGATTGGAAAAGCTCTCTCTCTCTCTCTCACAAAGATGGATGAGAAACTAAATGTTGCTTTAGGATGGCTAAGGGAATATACAGCCATGACGAACAAGATAGAAAATTTAGTTCATTGTCTCGAAGATGTGTCTTCTAAATTGACGCAGATGGAAACCTTAATTGAAACCGTGCCTGCTGAAGAGGCCGCTACTGCTATAGCCGCATTTAAAAGTGCAGCTAAAGTTGCTAAACAGGTCAGAGATGTTCTTAATATGAGTGAATCTTTTAGGGAGACTTGTTTGGAGAACCTTCTCGAGTTTGAAGAGGTGTGCATTAGCACTATATTTGAGATGTGGACGCTAGTCCATCTGAAACTCGAATATGAATGGAAGGTGGCCATCTTCATCCGTCTGGATTGCAATGATGAGCAGAATATCATTAGGCTGGCATCTAAACACCAAATTCAAATAATTGGAAATCCGTGAGTATATATATATATATGTGTGTGCTTTTGATTGCAATTTTATTTTTCTATTATGCTTCTATCATTAAGTTTGGGAATTGGGGTTTGATTTTGGGTCTGCTTTTATCATTGTATAATATGTGATTGATTGACACAGAAATTGTGAGATGGGGACAACATTAGCAACACCTACCTCTTCCCATGCCTCCTCTTATAAAGTAGCTCTTCTTTGAGCTGTTGGTGAGATAGGTGAACCTCTGGCGCTTTTGATCAAGATGTCTCTCTGGGTCTCTGCCCTCCATCTATATGACACGAAAGATGTGAAGGGTGTTGGTGCTGATCTCAGAAGGGTGTTTATAACCCAAAGGTCTTGAAAAAGGAACAAAGAAAAGAATGAGATTAGCACCAACACCCTTCACATCTTTCGTGTCATATTGATGGAGGGCAGAGATCCAGGGAAACATCTTGATCAAAAGCACCAAAGGTTCACCTATCTCACCATCAGCTCCAAGAAGAGCTACTTTATAAAAGGAGGCATGGGAAGAGGTAGGTGCTGCTGATGTTGTCCCCATCTCACAATTTCTGTGTCAATCAATCAAAGATTATACAATGAAAAAAGCAGACCCAAAATCAAACCCCAATCCCCAAACTCAATGATAGAAGCATAATTGAAAAATAAAATTGCAATCAAAAGTACACACATATATACATACTCACGGATTTCCAATTATTTGAATTTGGTGTTTAGATGCCAGCCTAATGATATTCTGCTCATCATTGCAATTCAGACGGATGAAGATGGCCACCTTCCATTCATATTCGAGTTTCAGATGGACTAGCGTCCACATCTCAAATATAGTGCTGATGCACACCTCTTCAAACTCGAGAAGGTTCTCCAAACAGGTCTCCCTAAAAGATTCACTCATATTAAGAACATCTCTGACCTGTTTAGCAACTTTAGCTGCACTTTTAAATGCGGCTATAGCAGTAGCGGCCTCTTCAGCAGGCACGGTTTCAATTAAGGTTTCCATCTGCGTCAATTTAGAAGACACATCTTCGAGACAATGAACTAAATTTTCTATCTTGTTCGTCATGGCTGTATATTCCCTTAGCCATCCTAAAGCAACATTTAGTTTCTCATCCATCTTTGTGAGAGAGAGAGAGAGAGCTTTTCCAATCGATAGTGAAAATGAGAAGAATATGAAGATGTGAAGAATTTATACTAAAATGGGTCGTTTCATTTGGGTTGGTCTGATACACTGATACGCTCACTCTTACAGTGCTCACTCACAGACCTCCCTTGCCCGCGCACAATTTCAGTTAGCTTCTTACCTCCCGCTTTGACACATGGGTCCCACATAATGGAGTGTGTGTGGACTTTTCTTCTGACCTCAAAGGAAAGAGGGAAAGTAGTTGATTGGCCGCGTGCTTCCATTCCCAATTTTATTTATTTTGCAAAATTTTACAACACTGCTGGTGGTTATGGCATTTGTTGGAAACAGAGGATGAAACACCGTGGACACCTATTTTTCAAATGAAGCATCTCTTGTTTTCTTTTATAATTCTTTTTTTTTTTTTTAACAAAATTTATTTTTTGGGGCCTGGGACCCATCTTTCTTTTGGGCTTAAAGAAACTAGGATAGTTTATTTGCCCATGTCTAAATTGCCTTTTTTTTGTTTTTTTGTTTTTATAATGTTTTTCGATAGGAGTCATTCAGACTAGAGGTGTTAAAAGGACCGAGTCGACATAGTGTCACTAAGTTATTCAGGCTGGGTTTGACGGGTCCATTTGAATAATCGGACCAAGTCATGTTAGCCTATTTATCAAAACCATTGATCCAAAATCCAAGTTCACATTAAATTGAGTTGTGCTCGTGTTGTGCTTTGGGATGGGCTCGTGCCTTGTGTAGATGGTTTATGTAAAGTGGGCCTTGACAAAAAAAAAAAAGTTAAGTGGGCCGGGTCAGGCTTGAAGTGGGCTCGAGCCAAGCACGGCCCATGTCGGACCGCTAGTCGACCTGGTCCATTAGGCTTATTTTCTAATCCCACCAATAATGGACCTTACTTAATCGAGCCATACTCGTGCCGTTTGACACCTCTATTCGCTAGGGAGGAGAGGGGGAAGTAACATATTGGATTGCCTAAAGATTGTCAACTACGTGGACCCTCTAATTTGTATCATTGTGCATGGCATGCAGTTGATCAAAGGCCATAGTATACTAATCACATATGCATTTTGACAGGACCAGCCAAGAACTCCTCGGAATCTGGGACGAATCCTGTGGTATTTCTAATATCGAGCTGATGTCGGGCCCACTTACTAGCGATATAGCCTATTTTCCAAATCAATGAAAGGGTTTAGGGTTGAGATTTTCTACCGAAAAGAAAAGTCCTTCAGCCATTCTAGTACCTTCACACAGGATGAGACGGTCCCAAAAGACCCGTGGTCAACAGTTTGTCAAACTTCTCGTTTTTGGTCAACTGGGCCCCCGAGGCCCACGACCTCCGATTTCCAATCCGAAAGTTTCTATGGGTTCCACAAGGTTTATTATACATGTCCTGCAACTTTGGTCCGAATTGAACGGTCGGATCGCTCGCAATCGCACGATCGGACGGTTATCGTTTAACACAAACTTTAAGTCATTGAATCAGAGCATCCGGGACTCAGATTCACGATCTGCAAATTCCTACACGATCCTAGAGATTCCTAGATCAACATATTTGACAATGGAGTCGATCCAACGGTCCGAACATATCGAACCGAATAACGCCTAATATGCATAATCCGATCGACTGTCAAATGATAACCAAATTCAAATCCGAGCATACTGTCGTGCTCGGGACGACATGGGGTTCAAAACATGACACAATGGGCCACCAACCCATGACCCACGCACTGCCAGCGCATGGGTGTCTTGAGAAAATTCCGAAGACGGAAAATTCTCGAAACACCTTACAATACCTATACAAATAGGTTCAGACTAACAAGGGAGTGATTTTTGTTCTTGGACCACGGTAAAAAATTAACCGGAACTAGCCGGAACGAAGCCGAAACCGTCGACATAATATGGGTACATTGAACGATCTGTAAAACTTCAAAATCGACCTACAATACCTACATAAATGAATAGATCACGAAGAGTAGATGAAGTTTTATACCTCACTCGACAAAAACGGTGACCGGAGTCGCCGGAAACGACGTCGGAAACTTCGAAAATCGCCGACACTTCCAGTCGTTCCAGCTGCGAATCCTTGGGTTTTTGAGCTGGGAAATGGGCTGGGTTAGGTAAAGGGCATCGATACGAAACTTTTGTAACCAATTTCACTGAAATCGGACACCGGACGGCGACGAAATCTCCAATTGAAATTGAATATGCGCGGTGGAGAGAGAGAAAACCAGAAAAATCTGGTTTCTCTCGCGAGGGAGAAGAAGAAATAGGAGGCTGGTACTGTAGCGCATGTACTGTAGCTACAGTACAAATAAAAAAAAATTCCAGTTATGTCCATTTCATTTCTAGACCTTTACATGCTCGTTACAACTCGGAATTGAACGTGCCGCCTGTTTACGAACTCGTATCGACGAGTTCTACGCAACGGTGCCACTCATTTCCTCAAAATCCTTATGAATTAAAAAATAACCAAAATACCCCTACTAGCAAAATTGTAATTTCATAATTTATTAAATTAATTAAATTAAACGAATATTTAAATTTGGATCGGGATGTTACACATTTTCCATTCCTATATGGAGAGAGATTAATTATTTTCTTAATCAAACTAGTGTAAACAGGGTTTTAGATCAGATTACGCAGGCCTAAGTCCTAATCAGAACATATTGTGGACTTAAATATCATAAAAGATGTGAACCACATCGTGGAAGATACAGTGTTCAATTTCTATGCTGACCTAGAAAAAATGGATGTACTACTAGTTTCTTTAGGATTAGGGGCAACTTATGGACATTAGTATCCATTCGCTGTGAACAAGACAGAAAATTGAACATAAAATCCTATTTTGGTTTTTTTGTTGTGGGTCTTTGTCATCCTCAAAACTGTGCGCCCTAGTGTTGATTGATGCGTGTAGGGGTACAATTAATGATCAGGTACCAGGAGTAACGGATCTTAATTAGGGTTCATCTGGCACAGACAGCTCCGGAAAAGAAAGCCAAAAATATATTTGCAAAGCAAAACACAGTTTTCTCAATATTCTAGTCGCTCGCTGAGAGATTTAAATTTTTTTTTGGATGAAAACGGAAGTTAAAGACTAAGAGATTTTGGGTTCATCCTCAATGTAGCTACTGATCACTTAGCCAATCTGGGTCATAGCTAGCCTCTTAGAGCAGATAAAGTGTATGCAAATATGGTGACCAGAATAGTATATTTAAATTTGCATAAGTCCATCAATAAAAGAACAGAGAAAAATGTTTGTACAGATGCATATTGGCATCCAATCTTTCTTTAAGGGCAAAAATTACAGTGTTGCATGCAGAATGTGTGGGTAAACTGTGGTATAGGAAAACCATACAACTGCTAACCTAAAACGAACTTTAGTTTTTGAATTCGAAGTTTTCTTGCAAAAACTTATAAAGCTCCTCTGCAACCATAGCAGGATACTCCTCTTCTTGAGGAAGAAGAGCACCTGGAACCTCAACAAACTTACTTACTCCCTCAGCTTCCCTGAGAGTTTCCATATCTGCTTTTAAAGATCCTTTAGTCGACAGGACAAGAACTGGGATCTTTTGGCTGCTCATCTCTGTAAAGAGTGCAACAAATTCCTCTCGTGTTTGTACCAGGTCAAGAAAGCAGCAGGCACATAGCGAGCTCCTTTCTGCTTGGTCAGTGCGTATCGGCTTTCGATAATTCCAGGAGTCACATTGTCAGGATTTGAATAGACATGTGATTTGTACTGAGATTCAATTGACTTCTTATTGCTGACAAGCCTGTTATACATCATCCAGCCCACAGCAGGGGCTCGTAAGGTGCCCCCTAAGCAGTCCATACCTAGGAAATTTGTTAACAAAAGGAGAGATCAGTCAGGTCATAGATCAAGAAAAACCTGGTATGGACTTTAACTACATGTGATAGAAGCAAGGGGAAGGGTTAACACACAATAACATGGAGAGATTTGACTTAGTGGTCTTGCACCATAGATTTTGCTGCAGAATAGTTATCCACAATTTGGGTTTCCAATTACAGCTTAATTCTCAACTAGAATCATTTAATATATGTTTTCAGATAGCATACCTTGTTTCCAAGCTAGAATCTCGACCAAACACAATAGGAAGGGAACCAGCCCAGGTGGGTGCAATAGCAGCAATGGCTTTAGGTTTCACCGCACCACGTTTTACAGCACGAATAGTTAAAGTGGCAGCATTCCCTCCTCCAAATACCACAAAATCATTTTCTGGTTAAGAGCAAGAGATTATTAGCAAGTAAACTTTCAAAAGAAAAGAAAAGGCTGACCACATAAAGAAAAACAATCAGTAAATTTACTTTTTTCCGATGGGGGTTGGGAAGCATGATGTGTTTCAAGTAACTATATCTAGTTAAGAAGGTCGAGTACCACAACATATGCATGATGGAACAACAGGTCGACTATGAATCATGCTAAGAACACTCTAAACAGAACGCATATAAACAGTAGTGGCATCATCATAATCATTAACCCAAAAAAAAGTAGTTACTCATCAACCTGAGCCACTTATAGGACCATCAGGTGCATTGATGAAATAAACCAGAAATTTCTCCATGACATCAGCAGTGTAGTCCATCTTCGGCCGATCAGAGAACCCCAGATCAGGCCAATCAACAATGGTTGCTCGCCAATTAACATTACCATCTTGCTCAACAAGATTACTTGCTACTTATCTCCATTCTTCAACACTGCTTACATCAGAAATGGTTGGTATGATCAAGATGTTCTTAGAAGGACCCTCTCTCTCCTTTTCATGCTCCTCATACTAGATGCTAATAGAATTTTCCTTGAATTTCCATTGCCAACTATTGCTCTAAAACAAAGTAAAATCAGTTGTGAGGCAAGGGGACGACACATATAGTACTGGACTCAACAAATAATTATTAGAAAGAAAATGACAAACACAATAACATATTTGACTGGATTTTAACATCAATGTGTTTCTTCTAAACTGATCCCTATATCCTTGCAATTAACAAAATTTTAGTTTGCAAATGTTGGTAGTTACCATTTAAGTGGGATCCACTTCTAGTGATATTTTGGTTCAGTGACTGATAAACAAAGGTACACAGGTACCATTTCATGGAATTGAACATAATATTAACTTGTGTTTCACATTGATAATAAATGAGTCTCTTCTCTTGGGTGGCAGATATACAAAATTAAGTAAAATACTTCAGAAAACAAACCAATTCATCTTTTCTGACATCCAATTTTCCATTTAGATATGCATCGAAGCGACTTTCCTTTTTATAAAAATAAAAATAAATAAAAAATCCTAACAAATAGAAAGATCAATATACGCACTTTAATGCTTCGAAAACCAAAAATTCTAAGTATTTTTTGCTTAGAAGACCAAAATTCTAAGTATTTCTTGCTTAGTTTTGTGAGTTCCCCTAGCTCACTTACCAAATTCGTGGAATTTTCTCAAGTTCCCAATACATTCACGATTTATGCAGATGTAGAAGCATAGCCACAATCAAAACCTCAACTTTGAAACCCATGGGCAAAGTGACAAAGTAAGAACAAAGAAAAAGTACAATTGGGTCTCTGACCTTTGATGGGGCTGAAGATTTATCACCCACAGTGAGCTTGGAGTAGTCCAGGGTGCTTGAAGCCCTAACTGATAGGTCTGAGAGAAATTGGGTTCACGAGTTCTGCACAAAAGAGCACGGGATGGTTGTGAAGATGTATAGAATGCTGCAGAGAGCGCCATGGATATGGTGCAGAAAATGAGAGAGAAGGATTTTCTGCTGTGGAAAAGTATCAACAATCTCAGCTCAGCAGTCAACAGTCAGCATCAGATGAGAAATATGAATATATCAGTAGTGTCAACAACAGTTTTGGAAATATCACTCAGCACAGTCGAGATATGACTTTGTTCACTTTTTCTTCATATGGTGCCATTGGCCTCTCTCCCGCCAAACGTTACGTGTCTCTCGTTTTCTCTCCTAACAGCTTCGGATATTTCCAAAAATATCTGCTTCCTTTGCTCATTACGAACGTTTACAAACATCCTATCTGAAATGCTCCCTCCAGCTATGAAGAAAATTCCCAGCATGTATAATCTGTACACATTTTGGGGGGTCAAAAGAATGAAGAAATTGTTGACAACAACCAATTTCAATTGGGTGTACTTAAATGCAATTCTGGCAGCACTTCAATTCTCCATCTGCCTACTCAGTTGCTTCTTGTTGTTTTAGAAGTTTATTTTCAGTTTGTATCATTTCCCCTGCTTCCTTTGAATCAATTGCCAAATTTATTTATTTATAATCAATAATATGGCTCAATGCCAAATTCTTGGCTTTCCTTCTTGTCTTGTGGATCAGTGTCAGTATATCCTTTGATGACTTTGATCTCTTTTAACTTATAGGTGCTATACACTTCTCTCAGAAGCCACTAACCCACCAGTAATCTTTGCATGAACAAGAGCCGTCCTTGAAGGAGTGAAAACGACTTCTGTCTCTCACTACGATCTCCAATCTATAAACCTTAGAAATCAGCTTCATCACCGTATGACAGTTCCCTCTTGTCTTGTGGGTCTCCATTGATATTCAACGTGAGGGTCTCTAGTTGAGAAAGAAAGCTTGAAAGTTGGGTGAAGGCAAGACTCAGAAAATCAGCACCACTGGAACATTCCAAAAACTCATAAAGGGATACCTCAACAAGCGACGGCATGTTACTGAGAAGCAAGTTTATCTTGAGTCCAACATAGACAAATGACACAAGGTTTGCGTCACAAATCTCAATGCTATCAAGGCGAAGACAATATTTTATCGATAAGAACTTCAATGAAATTGATGGACGGACAACTCTTAAATCAACCAAGTTTGTGTCACTATGTATTGATAATCATTCGAGAGTTGGACAATTGGACATGAAGTACTCAACAACTTCTTAGGTCACATCAACGTGTTCCAAATGAAGAACCCTGAGGAACTCAAAACCACTGTATCCGCAACGAAATGGCGTCAAGGAGGACCCCTTTTCCTTTTCATCAAGACCTAATAGTGTGCATGGAAAAGCATAGGAATCTTTGTACATAACACCATACAGTAACAAAAAGTCCAACACAAACACTCGAACTCTCTTTTCCATTGCAAATTGAATCCATTTATCAATGGAACTTGCAAAACGACGATCTAGATCAAGGCAAACTCTGAATTGGTTAATTTTTGAGCCTCTATGTTGTTTCAACACATGGTTGACTCAATTGACGTATCTACAACTTTTTTGGTTTTTAAATTCCCGTTTAAAGATTTACCGTTTCAACACATGGCACGGAAGTCACGCAAAGTATATCATCACTATCAAAATAGAGATTTGTAGTAAAGCACCACTCATAACGCCATCACTTAGAAAGAATACTAGTAGCTGCAGCTTCCTTCAGAGGCAACAAAGATAATATGCTACCACCAAGAATGTCATGTGGCAATTCACTGATTCTGTCGGTTAAGTTGGCCGCATCCTGGACAAGAAAACATTAATAAATAAAAAAGAAAAAAATACTAGTAATTTTCATGGTTACATTAAATTAGTAATTATTATTTTACGAAAAACAAAGAAGCCAAACCATATTTTGCACCAGTTAGATATATATAAAGAACAAATTGCTATTAGCTTATATAAAGACAACACCTCCATTGTAAAGACAAAGTTTTTCATACGTACTTTACGTGTTAGATTATATATATATATATATATATATATATATATATATATGTAAAATAATTTATTCTTATTATAAAGACAATACCTCCATTGCAATTTTGCAATCTGCAAGTGGGTGATGGCTGGCTTTGGCTTTCTGGGGAGCGAGGAGACGAAGGCCGCGTCGAGGCGTGGCGTGTGAGCGTGAAAAACTGTTTGTTTCTGAGCCAATCGAATAGTTTGCATCTAATGTGTCCTGCGTTTTTGTCTCTTTTTATATATATTTTCTCTGTGGGCTTCTAGTCCTACGCCGTCGTTTAGAGCCATGGGCCCATCCTTCTTTGTTTCTTTATTTATGTTGGGCTCTGATGGCATTGCATGGCATACTAGCTACCATATGCATCCAAAGAAAAGAAAAAGAAAAAAGCTCCTGGTTTTAATATGCAGCAACTTCGAAGCCAAATGACACTCGAACTAGTGGGTTGTTTGCAAATTGTTCCATGTTTGAGGCTCTATGTTGTTTCACTGCATGATTGGTCCAATCGATATATCTATGATTTCTCTAGTCTTTTAAATGTTGTCATTAAAGCTGCTACATGAAAGAATTCCCTAGAAAGAAAATAATAATACTAGTATATATGCTGCTAACGTGATTGGTGTTCTTAGGGATTAATGTATGATTGGATGCAGCTTGCTTCTTTATCAAATCAGTGTCCTCATGAGAGGTTGGATCTCCTATGTTTGCGAGATACAAGAGATATATTGCACTTTTCTCCCCTCTTCACGTTGGGAATTTCAAGTGCAAATATGTAAGAATGAGATGCTACTTCTCATTCAACACATGTTGTTTGAAATCTCATTTAGAATAGTTTGTATATCAATGTCATATGACCTATGATTCCTTCAATTTATTTCAAAACAAAGCTGCAAACTTCTCTTCATTGTCTCATTAGACTGTTTTATATCCAATTTTTCATCTAAAGATACTATAGTGCGGACTGATATATATATATATCTCAAAGCAGAAGAGCATGGTTGTCAAGTGCAATGAGAAAAAGATTGTAATTGGGTTTAGTTCATAATTACGATGGATACATTTTAGAAAGTAAATTCTTATACAAGCAATTTTATACTATGAAATTCAACATTCTTTGATCCACAAAATGTTAGTGGATCCCTAATTTATTTTTATTTTTTTGTATTTATGGGTTTAACTTGTATTATTTCTTATAATAAAATTTCATTTTTTATTCTTGCCTAATGGGCTAAAAGCTGGAAATTATTAGAATGGGAGGTATGGGGAAGAATTTAAATTCTCATTCCCCAATATTACTTGTATAAATAAAATAATTGAATAAATAACTCTAACCCAATGGGTTAAATTGATATTTTAGCCCTAAACCCTAAAAAAATCTGAAAAAATTATATATTTAAAGAGTATAACTGCACTACTATACTCTTTAAATATATTCAAATATTTTATACATGCCGTATTTTAAAGCCTTGAGCTCATTTTCTCTATTTTGGGCTCTGAATCTGATGTACCCAAAGAAAAGAAAAATAAAAAATTCCCAAACTTTTGACCAAGGTTCCATTACAATTGCTAGGTGTTAGATTATATAATAAATATTATAGTAAAGGAAAAACATGCATACGATTGTAATTTTATAGCCTAAAGAATGAGGGTCTTGAACAAAATTCCATGTTGTTGGGAGTACCATTTCATCCATTAAATATGGCTCTGGTGCTGTTGTAGCCTGTTAGAGCATTTCCAATTTTGGCTATTTTAACATAAAAATCACTCAACAAATGAAACAATTTATTGGAAGCCAAAGTGAAAGAACAAAAAATTGAAGAAAAATCATGGGAAAATTGAAACTTCACAGCAACTATCATCAATCCAACTTGACTGAATAATATACTTTCATGTAGTCTTTACAGGATTTCCTTACAATTTGACTATCAACAATAAATAGTCAATATCTGGTTTAAGTTTTGTGTGTGTAGATTTTTGTGTTACCTCATTGCATTATTCTTTTGGATTAACAATTAATAGTCAATATCTGGTTTCAGGCCCAAGCATCTATCTGTGTAAGTGATGCATCATCATAGGGTGATCAAGACAAATATTTACCATGTAATTAATTATTTTATGAGATATTCTTAATTTTCTTATTTATGTAGTTTTATGGTATCTTTTATTATTTAGGTGTGATTTTATAATTAATTAGTTTACTTTTGGACCAAGTAGCCTTTGCTACTCAAGTTTTGTAAAGCCTATAAAATAAGGTTAATGTAATAGTTGTTGGGAGGTTGTTTTGTGGATGATTAATGAAATAGTTTATTTGTGACATGGATTTGCTACGATATATGTGAGTTTGCACTAGCCCTAGACTTCGGTGTTTATGTGTGTTGTTGGTGACCTATGTCCAGATCCCGATCCCCATCAATTGGTATTAGAGCTACGGCTCAAGATCAGCGTTCTTGGGGATATTTTTGGATGGAGGGTCGTGTCCACAACTACAATGACATGGAGAAAAAACTAGGAGGATGCTACGGCAACTTATGGAATGCATCGAAGCTTGAACTCAGATAGGTAAGATTTCTGATGGGGAGAAGGCATGAACCCTAATCTGAACCGCATAACTTGCATCAACACTCAAAGTCGTGGGAGTCTCGACGGGGAGTATGACGGAGATTGCCATTTTCACTGTTGTTTCGCTGTGTGAGTCAAGTGAAGAGGGACAAGGTGATTCTCATTGTGTCTTTGAATGTAAAAATGGATTTAGTAATTTTGGTGCATCTTATTCTTCATCAAATTTATTAAATTTATATTTACCTCCAATATTTGATCCTTGCAACTAGGGGTGGGCATTCAAACCAAAAAACTAAGCCCAAAAAAACTGGAAAAACAAAAAACAAAAACAAAAACAACCACAACAAAAACTGTGTTGACAAAAAACCGAACCGAGTTGACCAAAAATCAGACCAAGTAGTAGACACATAGTTATTAATATGATATTTTGACTTGGCATTAAGATCAGGGCAATATTGAAGTTTAGGTTTTTCCCTATTAGATCTAGGTGGAAGAGTATATGGTACCATATTAGGTGATTCGGGGACTACCTCGAGAGCTTCTTCATCACAAGACAACTGAGAAGATGGCAGGGCAGGAGGGGTTGTATTTTGCAATTGCTCTTAGGAGACATCAGGAGCCACTTCTTGCACCAAATCCTCATTGGGGTCTTCTTTGTTTGAAAACAACCGGTCGCATATAGGGAGTTGACCGGTCGAGTCACATAGGCATTCAACATGTTCTTCTCGGTTTAAGAATGACCAATATACAGGACTGGTCGCTTCCTCTCGACTTAAAAACAACAAGTCGACATTACTGGTCATCTGGCAAACATTACTAGTTGTTTTCGAGTCTTTGCCTCGGGTTGAAAACGACCGGTTGATTAGAACATCTCGATCGGTTGCTTGCCATAATTCTTTCTTGTCTTCTTCAAAGCACGAGTTCTTCTCTTCACTCCCCCTTTTCCCCTAAAGAGAAGGGCTCGTAGGAGCCACAAAGTAGGATAAGTCTTAGGTGACATCCATGGTGACAAGGAGCTTCTGGGTAGAGGGTGGTAGCACCTATATCCTTTTTTATTGGAGTCATAGCCAACTAAAACACAACGGAGGGCACAAGGATCTAACTTACTCTGCTGATGAGAAAGAACATGGGCATATACAACACAACCAAACACGTGATGAGGCAGCTTGAGGACAGTATGAAGAGAAATGTGACGAGCCAAGGTATCTAGTAGAGTTTAAAAGTCCAGAACATTGCTAGGCACTTGATTAATCACATAGACTGTAGAGAGAATAGCATGACCCCATAAGTAGTAAGGGACCGATTTATAAAGCATGTAGGCACGGGCAACCTCAAGCAATTATAGATTCTTTCGTTCGGTGACACCATTTTTTTGCAGAGTGAAAGAGGTAGAGGTCTGATGAATGATGTCATGGTCTCGGAAAAATTGAGCCAAGGTATTGTTGACATACTTCCCACCATTATTGGACCAGAAAACCTTAATGGAGGCCTGAAAATGGGTGGTGATCATAGCATGAAATTCACATATTGTGGAGGTAACATCACTTTTATAGGTGAGCAAATACACTCAAGTCATACGGGTGCAATCATCAATAAATGTAACAAACCACCTCTTGCCGGTGGAAGAGACTTTAGCAGGACCCCAAACATCATAGTGAACCAAAGTAAAAGGTAATTCATTCTTATTATCACTTGAGGGAAAGATGGTTCGATGGCTTGATGGCTTCTAGCCAATACAAAGGTTTCACACTGAAACTTAGGATCATCTATAGCACGAAAAAAAGATGGAAACAAGTGTCGAAGATAGCCAAAAGATGGATGTTCTAAGTGACAATGCTATAGCTAAATCTGATGTTGATCGTGAACATGTGAGTTTGGAACAGCAGAATGAGCATGAGCTAAACTTGGTGGTGATGAGACTGTCAAGGAAAACAACCCCTCTCTCCGTTTACCATGACCAGTTGTCTTATGAGTCATAAGATCTTGAAACTTACAATAAGAAGGATTGAAAATAGCATAACAATGATGTGACTCAAGCAATTTCCCAACCAACAACAAATTGTAATTAATATAAGGAACAAGTAGTGAATGAGGTAAAGATAAAGAAGGGGAAAGAGGTATAGACCTTTCACCATCAACATTAGAAGGGACTCCATTAGCATTAGTAATATAGGGATTACGAGACTTAGGGGACGAGGTAGAGAAGATATTATAGTCAAAAGTCATATGATTAGTTGCACCAATATTAATTATCCATGTAGTGAAGCGTCTACCCGAGTTGAGGTTGGAGTCAAAGAGGAAAGTAGGAGATGAGGAAACATTGGAAGTCACGATACAAGCAGCTTTGGGAGCCAAGTTGTGGGTCTTGAGTGCATCCGACCACTCGGGATAATCATGGAGCTTAAAAGTACTTCTTAACAAAGTGATCACCATCACAATTGGTGCACTTTCGAGTCCCCTTTGCATCATCAGGTTTAGGACCACGGGTAGTCAAGCTGGAGGACACAAGATAGGGCGCCTGATAGGGCTTGACTGCCATGACACTTCCAGCACCAAGCATATAGGATTGGCGATGATCTTCCTCTACCACAAGTGCATAAGCTTCAAGGACAAGCGAAACCAAGTTCATAGCAAGAATCCGACTACAAACGAAATCAAAGTGGGGATCAAGCCCCCCTAAGAAATCGTCCACACGATCCACATCAAGTGCTTGTTGGTGAAGAGCCATAAAATCAAGATTGGTGTGCTTGCAAGGACGAAGGTTATCAATTTCCTACCATGTTAAATGCATTTTTCATAGAAAACATTCACATGCTCACCATTTTGAGAGGTGGTAATAAACTAACGATGGAGTTGGTACAACTTAGAGCTATTCTGAGTGACAGTATAGGTCTTCCGAGCTGCTTCCCACACCGCATAAGCCATCGGGCAGTGATCAAATAAGGCACGTACATTCCTGGCCATGGAGTTGAGAGAGCCAAGACTGCACAAAACAGTTGTTTTCTTCCCAAGAACCATAGTCGGAGTCATCAACAACAGGGGCAGGTTTTTTGCCATTAATGAAACCAGCCATGCGACACCCAGTGATGGCCAAACGAACACTACGAGACCATGTAGGGTAGTTAGACCCATAACTTATCTGGGGAAATTTGAGAGGAGTAGTCGTGAGGGGAACGTGCTAGTGGAATTGTGGTATCAGCCTTGGTGGAGTTGGTGGCATCACCCATGAGAGATGTAGGAGTAATGCAGCGGAGGTATTATAGCAACAAGATAAGAAACAATAAGAAACAATAAGACAAGCAAGAACACAACAAGGATAATATCATAGCAAGGACAAGGGCAAAGTTATGGACAATATAGGAGTAAAGCAAGGGCGAGGTTAGTAGAGACAAGGCAAGAACAAGGTTATGCAGAGGCAACCAAAATTGATTGCTTTGATACCATGCTAAAATGAAAGTATGAGATAGTGTTTTGGTTTAAATTGATGTGATTTCTTTGTACTACTAACATTAGAATTTATACTAGTAGAGAAGGGTTGCTAAGCTCTATATTAATTAAAATAGTCAGCTGGTGATAGGTGACAGCTGGTTCCATTAATGTCATTTTGGATCCTAAGCAGTCTCCTAAAGTCAGCAGCTTTTAATGCATTAACAAGATTTTCACAAGCCAACATATTAGTGAATTTAAGTCATTTTAAGAGAGGTGATATGTCAATTAAATTAATTTTTTTCTTTAAGTTCGAGTGTCCAAAAACATTCATAGGTAACAAATGGGGGTCATGAAGGAGTAATGGTTGCAGCATAGCTCATCCGCTATTCTTCAAACAATCACTGGAATTAATAGATTGTGTAAACTTTAAATGAGTATTAGTATACTTAAACACAAAATCTCTACAAAATTCAATTGTTGTTTGTCTGACTTCAAAAACAAAACCATGGAACAAAGCAATAGAGACAAACAATGGAAAAAAAAAAAAACAAATTAAATTGTGTGAGAGATTATTTCATGACTCACTTTTTCCTCAAAACCAATTTGTACACTAAAAATATCATGACATCGAACTTTTTAACCACAAAAGTTTCGAACAGGCTAAAAGAAACAGAATTTTCAACACACAAAAACAAAAATTTTGCCTCAGAGGTATCTAAGCAGTCACTGCTTGCTTGTTAGCAAATGCAATACCATTCTCAATGCTTGCTTTCAGTTCTGGCTTAAGTGCTTCCAAAGCCTTTTGTTCATACTCTGTCAAACCTTGGAGGTCATATGGTACCAAAGCTTCAACCTCATTCCTTCCAAGCTTAACCCTTGATGCAAAGAATGTAAGCTCAGTTAGATCATACTCCACATAAGAGCATTCATATACATCTCCATCTCCATCCAGTGCCCGTAGAGATGACTCAATGAATCTAGTTGCTGCATACGCCATTGACAATGTAGCAGACCCAGCACCACCCTTCTCCTCTACAACCTCAGTTCTAGAATTTTGAATTTTCACAGTCAGATTTTCAACTTCATCATCAGTGAGGCTGAATAAGGATTTTCTCTTTGATAGAAGGGATGGTTATCCTAGCATGTCCACAAACAATCGGGACGTCAACATTAATGGGTTTCATATTCTTCTCCTAAGCAACAAATGTGTTTGCCCTCATAACATCCAAGGTAGTGACACTAAATAGCTTCTTTGGTTATAAACACCCTTCTATTTCAAAATTTCCGCGACAAATGGCACTGTGGAGTTCCCCAAATTATTGATAATGTGGATGAGGGCCTTAAGACAGTTATCAACCACAGCCTCGACCAATTTCTTCACAGTGCTAGCATTGATGTTGAAGAGGTCATCACGAGTCATCATCAGGAGCATCACAACATTTGGAACCTGTGCATGTATGACCATCACATCCACATATTTCAATGAATTGGCTAGTTGAGAAGCTCCAGTGAAATACAGAACCTGAGCGAGCATGTCGCAATGACTGAGATCAGCAGTAACACCCATTACATTTTTCGTGTCATATAGATGGAGGGCAAAGACCCAGGGAGACATCTTGATCAAAAGCGCCAGAGGTTCACGTATCTCACCAGTAGCTCCAAGAAGAGCTACGTTATAAGATGGGGCCTCGGAAGAGGTAGCTGCTGCTGATGTTGCTCCATATCACAATCTTTGTGTCAATCAATCAAAGATTATACAATGATGAAAGCATAATTGAAAATATTGAATCCCAACCCCAAAATCAATCCCTAATCCCCAAACTCAATGATAAAAGCACAAACAAACATCTTAATCAACATGTACTTTCCAAATTCACCCAATCAAAGATTGTACAATGAATGATGTTGGTACTGTGACTAACCGAGCAACTAGCTAAGTAAGATCAGCCACGTGCCATGCTTTAAGAGGTTATCACCTTAGCCAAAGAAGTCTTACCACAAGTCACAACTTTAAGCAAAGGAGGAGTACCACATTGGAAGACTACAAGAGATGGGGACTCCCCTTCACCTATAAACAAAGACCACTCTCAACTTAGAAAAGGGTATTGACCCTTGGGTCTTGGATATTGGATCATCATCTTGGGCCTTGGACCTTAGGCCTTGGACCCTCTCTCCTCTTCCCTTTATCTTTAGGTCATACCCCTGGTACAAATGTAAACATACATTATTATAATGAGAACATCCTTCTCCGTGGACGTAACCCGTCATTTAGGTGAACCATGTCCATATGTCTCAAGCATGCTTACTTACTTTACTTATGCTAACTCTCACAACCTGCCGAAGGCCTTCACTACCACTAACATGCCGAAGGTCTTCACCTTCACTCAACTTGCAGAAGGCAGTTACTTATCTTGCCTCCCGAAGGCACATACACCTACTGAAAGCCCATGCCTTCACACATCATCCACCACTTCACATCTATCTAAGTTAAACCCAATATTGGACATCAATAGTTCGGCGCCCTTTGTGGGAATCAACACAAAAAGCTTTTATCGTTCTCCTCTTCTTCAGTTCCCTTCGTCACTCTCCCAATCAACATCTCATAATTGTTGTTCAGTTTCCTTTGATCATGTTATGTTGTCAAATGGATTTAAGATCAATGAGAGTGAAAAATGCGTATATGTGAAGAGTTTTAAGAACTTATGTGTCATAGTATGTTTATACATTGATGAAATGCTGATAATGGAAACTAACAAAGATGTTATCAATTCTACAAAGAAAATATTGTGTTCTAGTTTTGACTTGAAGGACCTAGGACTTGCATATGTCATACTTGGAATTAGAGTTCAAAGAACCAAACATAGTTATTTTTTGACTCAATCCCATTATCTAGAAAAAGTACTTAGAAAATTTGGCCACTTTGATGATCCGTCTCTTGTGACCCATTTGATCCATCGGTTCATCTAGCTAAAAATAGTGGAGATGCAGTATCTCAGCTAGAATATTCACAAGTAATTGGGAGCTTAATGTATATGATGAATAGTACAAGGCCTGATTTAGCATATGTTGTAAGCAGGCTTAGTCGTTATAGCAACCCATCTGATGATCATTGGAAAGCTTTGATTAGAGTGTTGCAGTTTATAAAAGGCACAATGAATTATGGATTGCATTACACAAGTTATCCACCAGTTTTACAAGGATATAGTGATGCAAACTGGATTGCTGGTGAAAGGGAAACAAAATCCACTAGTGGCTATGTTTTTGTGTGTAGAGGGGCGGCAGTAGCTTGGAAATCAACCAAGCAAACGTGTATAGCACGATCAACTATGGAATCTGAATTCATAACTTTGGACAAGGCTGCTGAAGAAGCATAATGGCTTTGAAACTTTATGGAAGATATATCGTTATTGCCTAAACCAATAACTGCAGCATGTATTCATTGTGATAACATGACAGCTATTGCAAGAGCCAAAAATAAGATACACAATGGCACATCAAGGCATATAAGGCGAAGACATAGCACTATTAGACATTTGCTTAAAGATGGAATAATCTTATTAGATTATATAAAGTCAAAGGAAAACATAGCTGATCCTTTGACAAAAGGCCTAATTACAGAGCAAATTAAATATGAATCGAGGGGAATGGGTTTAATGACAATTTCACAATGAGCTAACCTGATGAAACCCTAACGTAGCTGATTGGAGATCCCATGGTCTTAGTTCAATAGGCAAACTAGTTAGGAACGGCTCAAGATATGAACACACTATTTACTCATTCCTATGACCAAAGTATGTTGTCTACAGAAGTTTATAGGGTATGTTTTGTACAAACATTTAATGACGTTAATATTTTGATATTCAAAAGAAGTATGGCAGAATACTTTTAATTAACGTTACCAATATAGGAGTAAATGTGCATTTATGAGAATTGCTTGGCTACATTATCTAAAGCTCCTATGAAACCGGGATTTGTTCAAGACCAAAATGAACACAATCGCATGAACTTAAGTGTGAATAGATTTAATGCATGTGTGACGTATTGTCTCAATTTACTACAAAACGATGAACAGTTCAAGGTTATGAATTCCACTGATTCATTAAGTAGATTTGATACGTCTACACTAGGGAAAGTTCAAGTCCAAAAGACACTTATCCTAATGTATATTTTATCTAATTTCTTCTCAGTTTTCGAGTCTGCATATATTTTTTAAAATTTGCATTTCAAATGTGGGGTATAATTGTTGGAAGTTCGAAAGCAAATTATCCCACATCGAAGGAAGCAAATGGTTTTACATGCTTTATACGCATGATACTTTGACACCAATTAAATAAGATTGGGCTAATGGGCTTGGTAGTGAAAGCTATACATGGTTGACTTGATTAATAATATTTAATTAATCAAGACTTGGGCCTTGGCTCTTGGGCTCTCTGGAAAAACTACTAAAGACACTCAGCCCGAAAATATTTTATTTTTATTTTTGGGTTTCTTATAGCAGAAGTTAAATTCAAACCAAAAGTCTTATCCTTTTGTTTGAATTTGAACAGGTATAACTGATACTAACTTTATTTTGAAGGGGTGCAATTGTGTTATAAAACTATAAGTCCTAAGCCATGAAAATTCATCTTTTATCGAACTATTCATACTCATTTATAAAATTACATACTATATTGGAGAGAGATGCACACCAACATTCGCAAGAGTTCAAGGATCCGGTGACATGGACGACTACATTTTGGTGTGGTTTCTCTAATTTGGTTGCTGAGAAAATGTGGGGAAACCAGGAAGAAATTGAGTAATATACATAGGCGTACACATGTTGGTTGGTCTAGTCTCATCAACATCTGGCTTTCTGTTTGTTATTCTGATAGGAGAGTTATGGTGTGGTGGTGAGCTTGGGAAGATCTCCGATTCCAAACATGTATGTTAATATTGACTTTATGGATGGAGCTATTATAGGCTTTGGTCTCAGCATGAAAATTTGTACTGATTTTTGTGAAAAGTTGTACGTGAAATGACTGAAGAGCCAAAATAATCAAACAACACATGTCACCTGCCCTCCCTCATAAGACATTATTCATAATAAATAAATGGAATATAAAACAAGGAACAAGATTCTATCATATGTTGTTGGGAATACCATTTCATCCAATTTTGGCTATTTTAACATAAAAAATCACTCAGGAAATTGACCAGTATTAAATGTACATTTTTCATGATCATTTTGTCCTCATTAACAACTCAGAATTACAATAAATGGTTTTTTTTTTCTTTTCCATATGAGTATAATTGGAAAATTAAACAACTTTATTTTACATTCCTACGCAAATTAAACATGGGAAAAGAAATAAAGTGATATTTTCTGGTTACTTTCCTAGCATTACCAAATATGGAAAAGAAATCTTCTATTCCTCATCCCATGGGAAAAGACATGGGGAATTACTTTCCATTAAATCTTTTCTGCAAACCAAATGAGGCCTTAAGGTTATAACAAATTTTTATTTTGTGTTGGAGAATGCACGAAAAGCTTTCTAGATGCAAGAATTGTTATAGTTTAAGTTAGGGATGGGCATCTAAACCGAAATACCGAAACCATACCCGAACCATACCATACCATACCGATTTCATACCGTTTCATTTGGCATGAGGAGATATTCGGTACGATACCGCACTGTACCATGGGAGTATGGTATGGTAGCGATACCAAGTATTTGGTACTGGTCAATACTGTACCGTACCGAAGTATAATTTTTATTTTTAAAGTGTTATGAAAACTAGAGAGAACTTGTTCTCATCAAGATAAGAACAAGAATCTGTATGTAAAAATAAACCAAGCATGCAACTTTTGCTTTGTTACTATTTTAATAGTTTCCATTCTCAGCTTTGTTAAAAATTGACTGAGCTTTGGTATGGGTATGGAGCTGCATAGGACTCGAAGATTCTCCTTCACATACAAAATCGGCATTTATTTTTGTTAATTACATCATGAATTGGTGCCTGATGTTTTTATTGGTTGCTGATGCTCTGTTTTTATCCATCCCAATGGCCACCTGAGCTAAATTGGTTGCTGCTTTGTGAGGTTTTTATAAATTGGTGCCTGTTGTGGTATATGCATGTGAAGCAGAAACTTTATCTTGGGGTTTATTTTGATTTTTGTTAATTCTTTGTCATTATTGTTTGAATTGTGTTTGTAATTTTGTAAGCCATAAGGCATAATTATCACTTGTTTCGGTTTGTAAGCCATAAAGCATGAGTTTTAACCATTTGGATTTGGTTGATTTGGATATTTAATCTGTTGAGGGATATTGATTTGGTTGATTTGGATATTGAATCTATTGATGGATATTGATTTGGCTGATTAGGATTTGGATATTGAATTTGTTGAATATTTGAATCTGTAACTTAGGCATCACATATTTTGGTGAATGAATAGGTCGTTGAATATTGAATTGGTTCATTTTTGAGTTGTGTTATTTGGATATCGAAATGGTATCGTACCATACCGATATCGAAATGGTACCGTACCATACCGATACCGATTTGGTACGGTATGGTATAGTACCAACTTTAGCAAACTATAATCCCATACCGAACCATACCAGTTTTAATTTCTGGTATCGGTAGCGGTACGAGCCCAACACCGTACCATGCCCACCCCTAGTTTAAGTATACCCTTTATAAATTGAAAGTGAGATATTGAATTGAAATGAGTACAATTTAAATTCCTTAGAGCAGCACCGGTCTCTTTTGCCAAAGGGGGCTCCTTCGGAAAAAACGTCCACGCTAAGCACAAATGGTCCAGGCAGCAGTGGGCCATACCCAAGCCTGCGCGAGCCTAAAGGCAAAACTTGCCTGGGTTGTTACCTAGGCAAGCTAACCTCATGATGACGTCAGTGTGACGTCAACAGTCAATTTAAATTGTAAAAAAACTGTAAAAAATATAAAGAAATTCAGAACTTTTTTCTATAAATACCTAGCCTTATTCTTCACTTCCCACACCAAAACTCCATACAAATTCATCTTCTCATATCTCATGTGAATAGTTATTGTCATGGTAATAGATGGGAATGCATCAAAACAATTACTAGTGGAAGTGCTCTTAATAAAAAGGGGATATTGTTTTAGACAAAAATAAAATAAAAAATTTTGTGTGAAAATCAGGTTTTGGAAGTGAGATTTTTTAAAGACCAAAAAGGATATGTTTGCTACATTTTTCCCTATCAGATTTGTTTTTGTTTTTGTTTTTTTTTTGCTGGATCTGTCAGAATTTTGTTGGTGCAAAGTCGACTAGATATTTCTAAAAATATAAATTGACAGTTAATCTGTCTTGGCAGCTTACCAAAAGCCACAAGATATTTTCTTGGTCTATCTCAGAAATATCTTGGTTGATTAGTCAATGGCTCTCCACCTGTTTCAATCTGTAGTTGCCTCGGTGGACCATTTACCCCTATTTGATGGGAAATTCTATTTATGGGTCACTAAAAAGTGTCTTGGACAGAGATCTTTTCAAGGATCTAGTTGAAATTTCCACTTTGCCAAATCCCAAATTGCAGGATTTTTTTTTCTTTTTTTATTTTTTCCATTGGATAACTTGTCAACGAGCACCATCTTGAGTTTCCCTCACTACCGTTCATGCATGACAAAAACATATTAGTTTTCATTCACTTTTTCACAAAATAAAATAGTAATTTTGAGTTTTGTGTTAAAAATTAATATGTAATTGCCAATCGGATCTAGCCCAGTGAGAAAAACCTCTATCCTCGTTATATATATATATTTAAAAATATGCAGGTAATTATGCTTAACGATAAAAAGTTATGGAATGTGAATTTAGGTCAACAATTTTATTTTCTCTTTGCTGGACTTCAATGCCATGCTGGCTGCCTTTTGACCTTTATCAGCGGCGTGACTGGGAGATAGTCCAGGGAGGGAGGGATGAAGGGAAGGGGAGGAGGATATTATCATATTATGAGGGGCCACGTGGCAGGCGGTGAGGGAGTCAATTATGCAGGAGGAAGGGTAGTTGGGTAAATATCCCAACATAGTATTAAGATAGGAAAAAGGGTAGCACTTTTTGTGAAAGTGGGGTTGAATCTCACAGGTCCTTTCTTTGTCCATTCAAGTGGGCTTTTGATTACGTACACACACACAGCCATTTTCCCAGCCTTATCTGTCCACATGGTATTTTGCTTCATAGCATCTCTCCTTCCATCATCATATCCTTCTATACTCTCTCCTCCTCCTCCTCCACTATGCATTATTATTACTCAACTTCCTAAACACTGCCATCTGCCATTTTTTCTTGTTGCTTCCAACTTCTTTGGGATTTGCCCATTTGTAAGGAAGAAATTGGGGATGAGAAAACGAAAGCTAATAGATGCATGCTCTCTTCATTTTCCATCCATACATTAATCAATTGATAATGATAGACAATCATAATTTAACTGTTTTATACGCGAGATCTGTATATCATTAATAGTCAGAAATGATTCATAATCTTAGAAAATTTTCATTGCTTTGATGTTATAATAAGCATGAAACGTCATATTGAGAAAAGGGTATATAATTTATACACCAAGTTATATAAACCCACAAATAACCTTAAGAGTACCATCCAATTCATCATGTACGACTTGTTTCTTGAGATATTTTTAAACTATAATTAGCATGTTTAAGATGCAATACATGGTAAGCAATGTGATAGTGATGCACCAAAGTTATGGTACAAGTAAAAGTGTATTATTTGTAGGGTATTTTTGTGGGTTCTTATATTATGTCATGGAGTTATGACAGGATGATAATCATTATCCACCTATTATTGTTGAATGCCATATGAGACTTTATTTTCACTTTTTGAGAGTCTTGTTGGTGCCATGTTGCCTCATCGACACTCATTGAGGTTTCTAGAGCTTTAAGGATCGGATTTATGGGATGTTAGCATTAAGAGAGTACGAAAGAAAAGTACCCATTTGGATATTGGATTGGATGGGCGCCTATCAAATGGATGCCTTAAAAGGAAAAGAAAAAAAAGAGATTTAAAAAAAAAACATAAACAAAGAAAACATCAAAAGCAAACGATAAACAAAAAATTAAGACCAAAAACAAAAGACTATGGAGGGACAGATGTAAAAGAAAGGATTAGGACACATGACAAACCACTTAATGAGAATTAGGCCACATATCTTTTTTTATAATGAGGAATTAGGCCAATAGATTTTTTTATATGATCAGGAATTAGGCAATAGATTTTGATTTTTGATTTTCTTTTTTATGAGGAATTAGGCCAATAGATTGGAAAGACCATGTGGATGTACCTTTTAACAGCTTCACCTTATTTCTATTTCCAAATGGAAAAAAATAATGTCAAAAATAGAAAACAGAGAATCAGAGAGATATGAGAGTAGCTTGCAAAATTAAATATGATTTATATTGATGGAGGGACCTGGAAAAGGGAAAGGCCTAACTTTTCCTTTCACTGGGAAAAGGACAGGGACCCACATAAGTAATGCACTTTTTATCAACTTTGCTGAAGTCACCATCTTTGGCCTCTGACAAAAAACATTATGCTTATGCTCACACCCACCCCTCAACCCAAACCCCATATCCAGTCTTTCTATCTTTTCCATCTCACATAGAAATTTTTGGAAAAAAGCTCCTATCTTAGGGTTCCTTTGCCCTGTAGAGTTTTTATTAAATCTCCAACTTTTAATCAGTTAGTTAAAAGAAAAATCAAAATCCGTCTACCGATCTTGTCCTCTCTCTCATGCCACGGTAAAGTTTCCTGAATGCACTCTCTGTCTGTTAAATTTTCAGTTACTACTTTTCAGGCTTATTTCTAGTTCAAAGCTTTTCTGGGTTCTGTAATAGATTTCTTCTGAGTTTTTCCTATGTTGGTGGGTTTGTTGATATGCTGGACATGGTGAGAGATTGGTCCTTAAATTACCCTTTTCTTCATTTTGGTTCCATGAGAAGTATGAAGCTAATCTTTGTGATTTAGTCCTTCAATTCTGTTTTCTTTTTGTGGGGCTGGAAACTTGTTAATCTGTTCACTGAAAAGCTCATCTCTTTTGTTTCTGGGTGATGCAAAGTTGTCAAATTTATTCACTTTTTTTTACTTGCAGCTTTCATTTCCTTGTTGTCCAAATATCTGCAAATTTTGTTTGTTTTATTTTTCGATGAAAATTTCGTTGCTTCTCTTTATTACTAAAAATAAACTTATTTGTGAAGCTGTTTTTTGAAATCATGTATTTTATTTCCTTCTCATAGTTTTTTGTGTTATCATTTCATATGCTGAAGCTGAAATAATTTTGGATCCTTACTCACCGTGTTTGACAAAAAAAAATTTCTTTTTTAAAATTCATTTTCAAGTTTTCAGATTAGTACTCGAACCATCTCTTAGACAAGAGAAAAAGTTGATCTGGAAAGTTTTATGCGCGGCCATGAGGTCTAGAATTAACTTAGTAACCTCCTTGTTTCAATTTCAATAGGAAACAGGAAAAAGAACATTTTTGTTGTTTAAATTTCCTTTTCTACAAAAAACTTATTCGTCTTCTTCCTCTAAGATATTTTGACAGTAATAATACTGAATATCTCTCTATGACGTTGTTTGAAGGTTGCACTAAGACACACTGAGCAGAATTGTGGTCTTTCTAAGAAGCTGGTGTCAGTTAGATTGATAAATTGTTTGGACAAAACTGGACAAGTTTTGATTAGAAGAGGAGAGAAAGAGTCAGTGGAAACATGGGTTACATATGCGATTTTTGTGGGGATCAAAGGTCCATGGTGTATTGCCGGTCTGATGCGGCGTGCTTATGTTTATCATGTGACCGAAATGTCCACTCTGCAAATGCCCTGTCTAGGCGTCATTCAAGAACACTTCTTTGTGAAAGATGCAATTCACAACCTGCATTAGTAAGATGCACAGAAGAGAGAGTGTCTCTTTGTCAGAATTGTGATTGGATGGGTCATGGAACATCTACCTCAGCTTCAGCACATAAGAGGCAAACGCTCAATTGCTACTCTGGCTGCCCATCAGCTTCTGAACTGTCTTCTATCTGGTCATTCGTTTTAGATTTACCTGCTGCAGGCGAATCTGCTTGCGAGCAGGAAATGGGATTGATGAGCATCGCAGAGAACAGCACTGGAAGTGCTTGGAGCCCTCCAGAAAGTAACACTAAACAAAATGCATCTGGTACAGTTGAAGTGAATGGTGTGCATTCCGATGATAAGTCCAGTGTTCTTGTTGGTTCCTCTTCGGTGCCTGAACTTAACCCTGCTACTCATGTTGTTGGCCAGCAGGGCGGATCTGAAAATGCAACATTGCCCAAGGTAATTATAAGTCTCAAAATTATTATCTTAATGCAACATTGGCTAAAAAAAATTCTTCTCTAAATCTGTATGATTTGTTCTAAGTTTGATAGTGTTTTCATCAATGACCTTTATTTCATGTTATTAATATACAGTTATTCTGTCATGGGACCAAAGGTCCTGTAATCCCTGAAGATGATGACCTTTATGATGATTTCGATATGGATGAAATGGATTTGAATCTTGAAAATTATGAAGAATTATTTGGTGTATCTCTTAATCACTCTGAAGAGCTTTTCAAGAATGGTGGGATTGATAGCTTGTTTGGGGCAAAGAACATGTCCAAGGGTAATTCCAATTATCAGGATGTGGGTGCTGCTGAGGTAATTTCATCTCATTTTTATTGCTTAATGTTGCTTGGACTTTCTTGAACTGCTTTTGTTCATTGCTTAGGCCCTTGTCCTGAACTTTGTTACTGTATAACTGGAAATTGCTCTCTTATGTAGCTAGAAAACTAACTATGCCATATTACTTTGAAATAATCAACTACAGAACTACATTATACCAAACAAAAAATAGTGATTATTGGTAGTCCATTGATGTTTCTAATTCTCACAGCAGCCTCATTACGTATGCTAGTTTTTTATCTGCAGAACTTTGGACTGGCTTAAGTATAAAGTATGTGTGGCTGTTCCATTAGTAAAGTAGGCTTTTTACCATTTTTTAAATGTGTATGTCAGTATACTGGAGAAGAAGGGTAGTTCTTTAGTCTGAACAAAGCCATACTGTCAGTTGCTCTTCCAACTTATGCTGGAAAATGCATTTGGAAAACTATTGTATCAATAATGGTTTGATGAAATGAGGAAAAATAATGTTGTGATGGCAGTTGGAATTTACTTTTAGAAATCATTTCATCGAACTATTGTTTATTGTACTTGTCAAAAGAGAAAAAGTGTATTTTTAAACAAGTCATGTGTATAAAATGAGTGCTTTGGCTACCAAAGTTTTATCTTTGAAGGCAAGTGGCCATACTAAACTTTGTTGTTTTTTCCTTCTTTCCTTTTTTTATTTATAAATACTTCCTACTGTTGAACTGTTGTTATTAAAGCATGTCTGAAATGGGGTTTATGAAATGTATTTGTGGTTAACTATTAGTGCTTTTTTCCAGGGGTCTTCAGTTGGACTGGTAAATGCTTTACAGCCAGCATGCAGTAATGCAGCATCAGCTGATTCTGTAATGAGTACAAAAACTGACCCAATTATTTGTTTTCCGGCAAAACAAGCACAATCAAACCTTTCATTTTCGGGTGTTACTGGAGAGAGTAGTGCTGGAGATTGTCAAGACTGTGGGGCTTCCTCAATGCTTCTCATGGGAGAGCCGCCATGGTGTCCTCCATGCCCTGAGAGTTCCATGCAATCAGCTAACCGTAGTAATGCTGTTATGCGTTACAAGGAAAAGAAAAAGGCACGCAAGTAAGTGTACTTCCAGAAGTTGGATATATTAACGTGCAAGCATGCACATACACACACTGTATGCCCGTGTCTGTAATGATTCTTCATTCATTTATTACCAAGTTGCATTGTTTTTCTAGTTTCTTCACCACTTTGTATGACCATTTCCCATTTATGGTAGATTGAATGATACAGTGTATCTTGATTTTCTTCTGCACTCTCCTCTGGCTGAAGTCGTTGCACTTTCACAGAATTCTTATCTGGTCAGGAAATACTTTTGCTTGCTGTTCTGTCTTTTAAACATTTTTTTTTGTTTGTCTTTTCAATAGGTTTGACAAAAGGGTGAGGTATGCTTCTCGCAAAGCAAGGGCTGATGTAAGAAAGCGTGTGAAAGGGCGCTTCATTAAAGCTGGTGAAGCTTATGATTATGACCCCTTGAACCAGGCCAGAACCAGAAGCTACTGAGTACAATTTTTAACTATGCTTTATAAAGCAAAAGAAACACTTGCTGTTTGATTGGAAAGACTCACTTATTATCACCTAACAATGAATGAAATTAATGCATCTTTTCCTTGTGCAGTGACAAGCTGTATGATTGTATCACAGGGCCTTGGTTTCCATCGGGAGAAGAGGGTTGATGCAAAAAGCCAGGTTCTGGTGCTTCACTAATGAAGTGGAGGAGCAGATTTCTGATTCCATATCACCATTACGGATTGACAGATAATGACATTATCCGGATCGAATAGCCTGCCCTGTCCTTTAAGCTATGAGCTTTCCTCTCCCGTTCTGTTTCTCTGGGCAAAGTTCATCTGTTCAATCATTCTCCAGGGAGGATTCATGTTGGTCTTCCAGCCATAATATGCTTCGTGTTGATTATCTCAGTTATTATATTTTTGTCCTGCTGGTCTGATGACCTCTATAAAAAGTGCCTGCCATGACATCTTGGGTGGCCAAACTTGTAATTGCCTTGTCAGTAGAATAGCCTGCAATTATTTCCTTCTCTTTTTCTGTTCGTTTGACATGCACAGGATCTGTATGTATGCCAGTTGAGTGTTATGAGATCTGACCTAAAACCATTGTTAGGCAGACTTTAAACTTGAAGTTGTAAATTGCAGTTTCTTTTTTGTGGACCTGGGTACACAGGAACAGAGGATGGTTACTTATGCAGTTAGGGGAGAATAGTTTGTAGTATCTTTATACCAATAGGGGAGGGGGCGTTATTTGTTTTTGTTGCCATCGATGTAAAAGGTTTTTTAATTGGAATACAGTTCACCTTGTAACTCTAGTGGTTATAGCTGCTTTATTGTGGGGATCAAATTCCCCTGTTTTGTTTTTTCTGTCATTATCTGCTTGATCCGGATCCCTGATTAAATATACTAGAAATCGGCAATTTTGCCTTTTGCTAAGGTTGTAGGCCACAAATGCCTAGGACATGATAATTTTTCATCATCCAGCTTGAGGACTGACGGGCTTACTAGTCTTGATCATTACAAAGGTCGATGCGGGGCTTGCTAGTCTTGATCTTTACAAAGGTCTTACTAGTCTTGATCTTTACAAAGGTCGATGCTACCACATCGAGCCCGTTGTTGTATCTAAGAGCCCAACCCTTATACCAGGTGTGACGGTAGAATGCCTAAAAATGTGTAAAATTAAAATATTGAGGTCAAGCAAATCCAGAATATTGATTCGCTGTTCCTGTAAGTTGCTGGGCCAAAAAATCCTAAAGGTAAAAGAAAACTAGCACAAATGAAAAGGAGCCAGACACTGAAACAGGAGAAGAGAGTGATCATATACATACTTTGGCCATAGCATCTTGAAGCAGTGATTCATAACAACTAATAAAAATGGAAAACAAAATTCCTATGCAGTAGCAATAAGGAAAACATATTAAGTTGACAAAAATTCTGCCTAACAAACAATAGGCATGTAGCTGTTTGAGCAGTTCCACAGCATTAATCATCATCAGAACTATCTTCAGATACTCTTCCAATGTCATCTCCCACAACTGTGTCCTGTACATAGATTGCAGAGCAAATGTCACTGGAAACAATAATACCTAATAGAAGGCCATGCACCCTGTGTGTGTGTGTGTGTGTGTGTGTGTGTGAGAGAGAGAGAGAGAGAGCGCTTGACAAGTGTAACATTTAACAAGATGTGATTAAAGATCCTTACCGGCATCTTATCCCAGTCCTTCAACTTGGAATTTGTGAGCATGTAATTATCTCGTAATGGAGCCCAGGCGGGCCCTTCACCATCCACCAGGCCTTTAGACGTATGAGCCTGCATGTTAAATCATTCTCATATATAAGACCCACAAGAAAGATGATTGAAAAATATATTGGCAATTTGGCACTACCAAAGATGTTCGCATCTTAGTTTAGGTCTACCATCACAATTTCACATAACCACGAGGTAGGAATATAATTATATTTCAGATTATTCCACCAAACAAATCATGGAGCAACAATATATGATGGTTAAAATATTTGAATGTAAGAAACGAGAATGTCTACAAGCATTCCTTCCACCCGTAAGAAACGTCAAGATGCTAAAAAGCTGTGGCATAATGCAAGAAACTGATAAGGGAAAAAGGAACCAACCTTTGCAGAGGCACTAGCACCTCGGGAGGACGTTTTGCCCAACTCTGAAAAGAAGGCTTCTTTTCTCCGCTTTTTTATCACTGGAAACATTTAGACAACAATGACTAGATTAAACAAACAAGTGGAACCAAGGTTTCCACATTTTAAACTCAAACATAGCCACTGACTAGCAAAACATGTGTTCAATGAGTCTCCTAAACAAATATGGGACTGATCAACTTGTCCCAACATGGGACTAAGATGCATGGGAATAAGGAAATATTTCATATACAAAAATGACGATAAGCTAGATTCATGCCACTCTAGTTTCAATGCTTGTAGGTACATATGACAAGGCATTGCAATTTTTGTCTCAGGGGAGATAAGTCAAAAGATGGATATGATGACATGGCACTTCAAAATAAGCAGAACATAACTTGCCATAATATGTATTATTTACAGAGGTTGAATGCTTATGGTGATTTTGTGTGCACCTAGTATGCGGAATTCAAACCAACGTTTTTAAAGGCAACCAAGATATGAGAAACAATAGAATACCTAATGAAAAAGTAACAAATCCGACAATGATACATAAACTATGAGATGTGGGTGTGTGTGGGTGTGTGTGTGTGTGTGTGTGTGTGTGTCAGACACAGAGAGAGAGAGAGAGAGAGAGAGAGAGAGAGAGAGAGAGAGAGAGAGAGAGAGGAGGGATGGGAGGGGGGGTCGAGGAGAAAAGTTTATATTGATATGATGACAAGTATGCTTCCAATCTCACATTAGACTGTAATACCGACATATTACTTTCATTTTCAGTTAAAATTTTAAAACCAACTTAAGTCCATAGTTGATATCTAAAAACCTAACGTAAACTGGCAAGAAGAGTGAGGGTTCTCAAATTGTAGCTGCAGTGCTAAAAGCACACCTTTTGCATCTTTAAACTTGGAAGGATTCAGTCCTTTCTGAGCATTTTGTGCCTTGTTGACCTGCATTAGACACCAATAGGAACTCACGATTCAATGTGACAGCAGAATACAATCTTATCAAAACAAAAAATCTTTAAATTTTTAAAATTTAAGGTTTGAAAACAAGCAAACAAGATTAGATTCTCATAAAGCAACTTACAGCATTGAACAACTTGACCACTGAGAGTCCAGCATTGCACATGGTAAATGTGAATTAAGTCAGTATGAGAAGAAATTTGATAATGCCCATAAGAGAAATAACCTCTGATCACATATATCTTAACCAAGCGGATAAAAATGGGGTACCTCCTTTCGTAGCAACACCAATTAGAAACTTCTCATGCGAGTCCAAATAGTTGGCAGGCTTCACATGCCCCTTTTCTATTACCTATTAAATTAAAAGGAACTAACAAGTAAGCATTAAACCGTAAACATACAGTTGCAGATACATTCATACACATTACAATAAAAACAAATTGAAGATATGAATTACCAATTGCTTTTCCTTCTTAGCCTCACCCTTGACCTTGCGCTCATTCTCCTCTTCAGCAAGCTTCTCTGCAACAAGTTTCTTTTGCCCCGATAACACCGGCCCCTGCGAAGCACTCGAAGTTTGTTACTTTAAACACGCACAAAAAAATCCCAAAACCTAAACAATTAGACATTAGAGTTCAATTCTATCTCACCAAAACATCTTCGGGAACAGTCTTCTTTATTATACTCCTGAATGCCAACCTAAACGCATTGCTACCCTCCGTAAATCTCATGATTCCGGGCAGAATCTCACCGTGCTCCTCATCATCTGAGAACCCATTATCCACATTCCTTTCACTGTGGTTGCCACCTTTCTCTGCTTCTTCTCCTGAAGAAGACCCACCAATCAGCTCATCCTCATTGTTGCCCAAAGGTGTAGCGTTGTCTTGTTCGGACTCGTCCTCTGAATTGTAGTCTCGGGCTCGTTTCCGATACAGTTTCTGCATTTTCTTGTCAATCTTCTTAGGCTTCATGGCTCTAATGCCTTCCGCTGACTGTAACATCTTTGCTTTCTTCTTAGCCTTGGAACCCTTCTTCTTCCCAATTTTCCTCTTCCTTGGTTCGCTTGCTGCTTCTGCCATATGGGTTTCTTCGGCCATGGATTTTTGTGCTCCAAACCGAATCAAGGTCTAATCTTTTGGCTGCTGCTAATGGGGGAGAGTTCAAAATTTGATTGCTTGTGACAATTAATTGTAGAGTCACAGAGACTTTTGGACCAGGAATGAAAACCGGAAACGATGGAGAGAGTGCTAGGGTTTTACCTGGCGGGTTGGGCTGCAAAGAGTAAGCTTAGCTAGGTTAGCAGGGTTTTACGAAAAACCCCCTTTCTTTCTTCTTCTTTTTTTCACCAAAATATCTGTAGAAATCCTTATTTATCAATTTAAAAATAAAAAAGGCTGTCACAAGTTTAAAAACAATTGAAAAATATACTTTTCTTTTTGGTAATTAGTGACAAATAGCGATAATTTTGGTAGTCATACAAGACAGCACACGTGTGACGTATTTTAAGAAATAAGGTTTAAGTATTTTTGTTTTTTATTTTATATTTATTAAAAGATAATTTTTTTATTTAATTTTTAGTCTACTTGGATGCTACGTCAACACAAAAATTGAGATTCACTTTTGTCACATTATCCGTTAATAGAATTTTTAAAGGGCTTATTAATGAAGGGTGTCTTTTGAAATGTTTTATTAAGTTGGGGTATCAGTCAAACAGGTCTCTAAAAGTTGAGTATGAATTTTTAATAACCCCATAATTTGGAGGTAAACTGTAGTTGATCCAAAGAAGCAGTGGCTGGCGCACGTTGGGATAAGAGGGGTCACGTCCCCTTGGGATGCCAGAAATCTGGTTGTGGACTCCATCGGCGACCCCTTGGCCGTTATCTGAGTGACCCCTTGTGTGCAAGGTGCTCGATGAAAGTCCCTTGTTGGCTTGCCTTGTGCTGCTCTCTAAACTTCTTCCATACGCATTTGCTCTACTCTAGTAGCACCACGACTTGAATTTTTTTTGGGTTGCAAAGGCAGCGAAGAAGATGATGTTGGTATTTGCCCTAGTTTATGCCTTAGTTTAGTTGAAACTCACCGTTTCACTAGTTGTAGGTTTTTTTGAAAAGTCTGGGTTATGTATAAGTATGGCCCAAAGTTTTATTAATAACTTGTAGGTCTTTTTAAAAAGTCTGGTCCAAATGTTTATTAATAAAACCCCTTTAACCTTTTTTATTATTATTTTTTGGATCAAGCAATAATAAATAACCAAGCCAGGCAGGACTTTCCTCAAGATAGTAACAGCCCAAGTCTAGATTGTGACTCCAAGTAGCCAACCCATCAGCTACATCATTCCTCTCTCTATAGATATGTTGAAGCTTGATCCTTCGAAACAAATTCATAAGTCTTTTAGGGGCCGTTTGGTTCATGGGAAAGGAGGCTTGGGAATGGGAATTCAATTGCTTTCCCATGTTTGGGAAGTCCAGGCATGGGAAACGGATTCCTGGCACATGAGAAAGTAGGGGGAAAGTGAAGCCCCCCTCTTAACTTGGGTTTTGTTTTCCCTCTTCATGGGAAAGTTTGGGAAAATGAGCCAACATTCAATGCACAATTTTCATGACTATTTTGTCTCTATGAACAATTTATAATTACTACGTATCATTAAATACATTCTTTTTTTATTTGATTTAATATGGGTATAATTGGAAAATTATACAAATTTAGTTTTCCATTCCTACTTATTTGTACCATATCTGACCCTCCACTCGTACAACGACACGTGGATCTTATAAACTCGCCCCAAGTACCCAAGGCCTCGGACAATCGGCATCGGCCACCGATGGCATTGTCTCAAAGCTGCGAACAGCCATTACGAGCCCAACTCGTCTACAATCGGCATCCCCTACCGATTGTAGAGAATCAGCCTCGAAGTATCCGCCCAAAATATCTAAGGACTCGTGTCAACCTCATAGGGCCCTCCCACGAGTCCCACATCGAAAATGAGTACTAAGAGCACACAAGATGCCCTCTATAAATGAGCCCCTTCACTACAATACAGGGGCAAGACTTTTCAGCTTGACTTTTATACTTCTATATGGTCAACAGCAAGAGCTCTTAAAACAACAAACTTACTTCGGCATCGGAGGGTCTTAGGCTGGTTCCACACCGGTTCCATAGACCTTACGAGTCTCGACTTCTTTCTATTCAGGATCGGCATCCAAGGACAGGAAGAATCGGCATCCAACATTCAATCGATCTCTCGATCGTCCATCTTGCTTGTAAGTTGCACTCATCTCTATCTGTTCAGATTAGTGCCAACACTACTCAAAACAAACATGGGAAAGGAAACAAAGTGAAATCTCCCGGTTACTTTCCCAACATTACCAAACGCGGGAAAGGAATCTTTCATTCTCATTCCTTGGGAAATGACATGGGAATTGATTTCCCCTCAAATCCATTCCGTGAACCAAACGGGGCCTTACAGCTATTGACCAGCCCAGCATTTAGTCTATGCTCAGTGATATATTTAACTAATATATTAGTGCAATAATAATTTATAAAAATGGGTTAATTACTCAAATGGTCCCCAAACTTGTATGCGATTTACATTTTGGGGCCTGAATTAAATTTTTCGTTCAAATGGTCCATCAACTCTATATTAATTACTCAAATGGTCCCACCGTTACATTCTGTCAATATTTCCGTTAAATATGAGGGCAAAGTGGTCATTATTTACCCTAAAATTTGGTTAGATCTAACAGAAAATTAGACGGTGGGACCATTTGAGTAATTAATATAGAGTTGAAGGACCATTTGAACGAAAAATTTAATTCAGGCCCCAAAATGTAAATCGCATACAAGTTTGGGGATCATTTGAGTAATTTACCCTATAAAAATTAATAAATATATTATTTTAATTTTCGTATTCATATCCTAATTTTTGGAGAATTGAATAAATGTGCTATCTTTATGCTTTTTAATGTTATTTTTTTATAAAAAAAACTCGACACTTTTACATTGTAACCCCTTAAACCGAAAATCCTGGATCCACCACTGCAAATAAGTATTAGAAAAAGACTGAATTTTAAGAAAAGTGTGCATTTGTTGCGTGTCACTCTTTCTAACATTTTTCTTCTTTTTTTCTTTTTATACGGTCATTTTTAACTATTATATTTTTAGTTACGAACGAGTTGGAAAAGAAGAGAAGGAAATATTCAAACTGTACTAATCGATACACAGATTAATGCTCAATGCTCATATCATGCCACTCTCAGCTTAAGTGCTAAAACTCTATTACCAATGCTAACCCTTGACACTTGGATTTAGTGGTCATATATTAGTCGTGGATGTTAATATGAAATGCTCTGCTTATCAAGGTCTTAAATATCGATAGTTTTGGAAATATCGATGGTTCAAAAACACAGAAATATTGATGGAAATATCGGGAAAATATCGATATCGATAAAAATTGAATAAAAATAACGGAAATTGTGATAAATACATGGAAATTTTTAATGAAACTTTAGAAGAAGTTTATTTAGTCAATCATCTATTATTTTGACACAAAAAATTGGAAGGAAATGTATTGCATAGTGGGTTTGAGTGATTTAAGTTGATTATATTGCGAGCTGACAAACTCTGTGACTTAGAAAATCTGGAGTAATTAATGAAAGAGAATTAAACACCCCCTAGTAATTTATTTATCATTTTTTAGTACAATATTTTACATGGTAAGATACATGAGTAACCTTATTTCACATTATTCACTGGACATGGTACACGTTCTTATATTTATTATTTATCAAAACTTAAAAATAATTAAAGATGTAAACCAACTTGATTTTTCATGAAAATTAGGCACTTTACCATGCTTAAAAAATAACAGTAAAGATTGAAAATTAACTAAGAACATAAATAAATTTATCCAAGGAAGAATTAAATAGTAGATAAAGAAAATAATTATAGTGATTTAAGTAATTAAGCATCAATTTGAAGGGAAATTTAGTAATGTAAGTACTTATAATGAATAATAAAATAATCAATAACATTAAATGGATTAAAGATTCATTCTCATGTGAAAATTTGATTCTTTCAAAAAGAATTCAAAACAAAACAATATAAATATAAATATTTTAGCATATTATCACAAAAACATAAGTGATATAGTGGTTAAGGTGTTGGAGGAGTACAATGAGAAGGGTTCAAATTCCCTTTGTGTTTTTTTTCTCCCTTTCCCCCCCTTTTTTTTTCTTCTTCTTTTTCCTTTTTTTTTCCCTTTGCATCGATATTTTCGATATTTTCGATATTTTAGCGATATTGCACCAATGCTGAAGTATGAGCGAAATTATCGACATCGATATTTCCGATATTATCGTCGATAGTGTCAATATTTATACGATATGTACATGGATATGTTTCGAAATATCCGTGATTCGAAATATCCAAAATATCCTCGATATTTTGTCGATATTATCGATATTTCTGTAATACCTCGAAAAATTCAAGGTGGATTTTCATATTTTTGTGAAAAATAATATAATTGTGGAGAATGATTATGGGTATTTTATCAAGTGATTTTGGATTGAGATTATTAAATTAAGTATTTTTAATTTGAAGTTGGACCAAAATGACCAAAAAATACCCCTATATGTGGATAATTACCAAAATACCCTTGTAGAAAGAAAGTAGGAGGCAACGTGTAAGCCAAGCATTTCTTCCCTCCTTCATTCTTCCCCCCCTTCCCACTTACATTCTCTTCAAAAATCTGATTTTGGGATGAGTTGTAAACCTATGGTGGATGAGTCACCTAGTCTAAAAATGGTGACTCACCTAGCCTAAGAGTCTTTCTTATTCTCTTCCTCCCCATTCATTGAATCATCACTCTTTCTTAACTTGATGACTCACCTAGCCTAAGGCTTTTCAATCATAAATTCACTCTTATCCTCATCATTCATTGTATCATCCTTTCATCCTCATTCACCTTAGTTTCATCCTTATTCTTCTATTGTTCCTCTTCAAAATCCAAAATTCGTCACTTCCTTGGAGCAGCCAAGAACTCAAATTTCAGAAGCTCAAATGAGAAAACTTTATTCATAAAAGTTGTTCATTTACGTGATTCCTATAACATACTCAAATTTCAGCTCAATCCGACTAGTTTAGGCTCTGAAACGTTGGTATGATCACAATGAGTTTACCATTTCCTGATTTCACAGCAGTATGCTCGGTTTCAGTTTGTTTATGTGATTTCCTGTACTCAAATGACTTTCGTTCCTTCATCAAAGTTGTTTGAAATGCTGTCTATTAGAGCAACTCCACCCATTTGCCCCTTGCCATGGCAAGGGGGGAGCTAGAGCAGCCACTATTCACGTGAATAGTGGTTGCCCTTGCAAATAATACTGTGTTTTTCCACCCGTTGCCACAGTAAAGGGCAATTACTATTCATTTTTTTTTGTTTTTTTCACAAATTTTTTTACCTCAATAATTAATTTGGTTAATATTTTCGGATAAAATTTTCGGGTTCCTACATGTCAATACTATTCATATCTCATAATCGGATAAAATTTTCAATTTCAAATTTCAGATAAATTTATAAAAAAAAAATTGGCTGGTATTTATAGAAAAAAATTTCATTAATTTTTGGGTATTTTTTTAAAAAAATTTCAAATTTTTTCCAGTATTTTATTGCAAAAAAATTGGCTGCCGTTGGATTGGAGGAAAAAATCCGATCGGAGAGCCTAGATGACGCCACGTGGCAATAGAAAAAAAAATCAAATGAGTGGGCTGACGACATCAACCCAACCCTCGGGCTTGAGCTCGGGCTGAACTGGCCTGAGGGCCAGCCCGTCTTCGTGGGTCCCACTCCCAACCCGGGCTTGGGCTCCTCGCTGGAACGTCAGTTTTTTTTTTACCCCCCCCAGCCTTGGGCTCAGCTAACCGGTGGAGTTGCTCTTATAACATATCAAAATTTCAGATTGATCGGACTTCTATAGCCACCTTGGGAATGTTTAGAGTGGAACTTGTTTATAGTCTTCAACCTTAGGTCCTTCCCTCGTTTTCAGTCCAAAACACTCATTTCAAAAGCTCAAAACACGATGGTTTCTTCATGATAGTTACTCCAAATTATCCTCTTTATAACATATCCAAAGATCATCCAAACGCAATCATTATAACTCTCTAAAAATTGGTGTGAACAAAACTTGTTATTATGTTGAATTTCTTGTTATAGATATGTACTTTCTCTCAAATGGCTTATCATTCAATTGCTCAAATTAGCCATTATCATCTCAAGTAAATGATTCTTTGAAGGCTTGAAGCTCATCTTTTTATTGTCTCTTTGAGTACTAATTTTAAACCAAGTGTTGGTTAGAATGCCTCAAGTATATATATATATATATATCTTTCAAAGGGTGTTTTTGTGAAGTTCTAGATTATTTCGATGTGATTTTTGTTCCAATTTCATTTTGGGGTTTTGTTACATCAAAATGAATATCTCAAGGGTTATTTCAAAGTTGGTTTTGTGCCATTTGAATTTAAATTGATTTTTTTGTGAAATTTCAAAGTAGAGACTGTCATGCTGGAATTGTTTTGATTCTGCTGCATACCATGTTTTGAAGTAAGTATTTGAAAACTTCCTAAACTTGGATTTTTCATGAAATTTTAGTATGTTTTACTTTCTCGTATTTTCTTCAGATTTGGAAAGTTTTATCCAGTTTGATTGTAAATTGTAATTTTGGTGATTTTTCAAAATAAAGTGTACAAACCTGAAAAAAAAAAAAAAAAAAAAAAAAACATTATGCAGCCTAGTCTGTTTTGGTTTCTATTTTGACATGCTTCCTTAACCCTATTTTTTAATCAAATTTTGACATCTTTAATGTTTCTATGTCTAGTTGTGATCTGGAAAGTTTTACATTATTTTGATTTGAACTCAATATGTAGTGAATTTTCAAAGTTAATGTGTTCCAACCCAAATGTTTAGCAAAACCGAAATTTTAGTTTTAAATTGATGTTTTAAATTTTCTTTATGAGTCTAGAGCCGAACCACCTGATTTTAAACATCCCAAAGAGTAGAACTATTATAGGAGGGAAATAGATTAGTTTTTCCTTAACGCTTGGTTCTATGCTTGCTTGGATGTGAGGTTAAGGGAGTAACAATCGGGTCAAACAACTTGTCAAGTGTATTTTGGGACTTTAGGTCTACGTGCGCTAGTAGGACACTCAAATTTGTTTCCTTATTTTTCCAATAAATTTTAATCAGTAAATTATCTTAACTAGGTGTTCTACTCTGCGTACTTTCGAGGACGAAACCGCACAAGGTTAAGCTAGCTGGACTTGAGGTAGGGTTTCCTAATTTCCCGATGATTGAGCTATGTCACTTTTAATCTTGGTGCTTATATATAGTACTATAAATATGAATATTATTGTTGCATTGCTTGGTGAATACTATTTGATGTTATGTGAATATTATTGTTGATGTTTCTCCGTGGATATTATTTGACGTTGAGTAAATATTATTATGCATGTGATTAAGCCTGGAATATTATTGTTATTATCTATATTATTATTCTGCAGAGATAAATGATGTTTGCGCTGCATTACATATGCATCATAAAGACAGTGGTGTTTGGGGTGTGTGTGTTTGTTGTTTGAGGTATATTTAAGGGGTGGGAGAAAGCTTTAGATATATCTAAGTAAATTAAATGTGGAATATATTCAGGCGACGGGAGCAGAGCTTGAATATATTAAGGCGATGGGAGCAGGGCCTCTAATGATAAGTGAAAGTTGCGAAATTCGCAAACAAAAGAAAAATGGGTTAAGGGACGGATGGGCGCTAGTTCATATTTTAGGGTATTCGGAGCCACTGTGGTAAAACACATGGTATGGGACATGCAAGCTTGTTGCCCTAGGATATGAATTAGTGGGATTAGAAGGGAGTGAGTTCATGGCATCACCGCATATGCAAATTTATTTATCTGGTATGATTGCATAATTTGTATATCTTGTGTTGTTTGATGCATGACACTTTGATTAACCGTGATAGCTGACTTTGAGGGGTTTGCCGATACTCTATTGGGCATTAGAATACTCATACCCTAATAGATTGTGCAGGATTAAAGAAGAAGTTTGAGGAAGCGGGTTCAACTAAGCTGCTGGGCTTTTATTGTTGATTTGTGAAATTAATATTTGTAAGTAGTCAATCGTTTGTTAAAGATCTTAGTGTGTAGTTAATTACAAGCTACTGTGACTCTGATTTTGTAATGTTAAGTAAATTTGTATTTTTGTGGCTCTATTTCTCATCATATCATGGTTGTAAGATTTTATTCTTATGACTATGGTATGACTCACGCCGTGATTCGGGAATATTCTTTATTTTCGAATTGGGTCGTGACAATTTCATACTATGCTGCCTATGCAGTTAAGACCTAACTAATAGAACTTATTAAGAAAATGTGTTTCAACCATATCTTACTCCTGGGGTCTAACCTAGTGAAAAAAGACCTTGATTTGCATATCAGTAGTCTCAGTTTCGAATTTCCAAGACACCTTGGGAGTGTGTGTGTGAAAAACCCTTCATTTAGACTATCACTTATATATATATATATATATATAAAGACTTGGGATATAACCTTCTTACAGATCTCCCCTTATGTTATCTTTGTTAAACTTTAAAGAGACCGGTTAATGGTCCACTACTAAGAACACCATTATTGTCCCTAACTTAATCACCTACAAATCCTAGTAGGTGTGGGGTTTTATCATAAAAAGTCTTGGTGATATTAGTAATGGAACCATTTATTATATGTTGTATTTTATTTAGTTAAGTTTCCGAAGTGGAACTTACATTCTTCAACACGTCCCCTCATGTGGGACCATCACATAGTGGGCCACACATGGAGCCAAGTCTACATCAAAATCAAACATTCAAACCCAACACGTGAACACCGCATATTGGGTAAGGGTAAACATTCAAGCCTAACATGTGAACACCACATGTTGGGTAAGGGTAAAGACCCAGTCAATCAGCTTGCTCTGACACCATGTTAAATTTCAGAGAGATGGGCCATCAATCCATTACTAGCAACATCGATATTGTCCCCAACTTAACCACCTACAAAGCCTAGTATGTGTGGGGTTTTATCACAAAAGGTTCAGGTGATATTACTAGTGGAACCATTTATTATATGTTGTATTTTATTTAGTTAAGTTTCCAATGCGGGATTTATATTATTCAACAATCTTTGCTCATATGAATAGGTTGTCATGGCACCATGGTATTCGTAATGGGTATTTGAGCCCTTGTTTGAATTCATATAATGAGTTTCAGCTCTCTTATTAAAAAGAAAAATTTAGGAAACATCTAGGAGTTTCTAAGTATAAGGAGATAGAGTAATTCCAACCATACTAGAGTGAACTAGCTATCTTACTCCTATAATAGCTCAACAACTAGGAGTTCCTAAATTTGAGAAGATAATAGCACCTTGTTAAGTACTTTTTGATATAAAAATACTTTCAATATATTTCAAAAGCAAGGTTTTAGATGCAATAGCCCTTGAACTTATACTCGAGTGTTTCATTTTGGTCCTCTACTTAATTTTCGTTCCATTTTTGTCATCCAACTATTTCATATGTGCCAATTCAGTCTGTTGGCACCAAAACTGAACAGATAGAGATGAATGCAACTTACAAGTGACATGGACGATCGAGAGATCGATTGAGTGTTGGATGCAGATTCTTCCTGTCCTCATATGCTGATCCTGAATAGAAGGAAGAGATTCGTGAGGTCTATGGAACCGTTGTGGAACCAGCCTAAGACCCTCCGATGCTAAAGTAAGTTTGTTTCTAAGAGCTTTCGCTGTTGACAATATATTAGTATAAAAGTCAAGCTGAAAAGTCTTACTCTTTTATTGTAGTGAAGGGGCTGTAACATCTAGGAAAAAAATTAAAAATTAAAAAAAAATAAAATAAAAGGATATTAATAAAATATATTTGGTTAACTTAATTATGAGTTATAAATAAATTTAATTTTAAAATAAAATATTTATTATTTAAATAATTTAAAATTAAAATAAATTAAAATATAAAAAAAAAAAGAAAAAAAAAAGGGAGGCAACGTGTAAGCAAGCCTTCTTCCCTCCTTCATTCCTTCCCCCTTCCCCCATACAATCCCTTCAAAAAAATCTGGTTTGATCTCAATTTGGTGAGTTGTAAACCTAGGATAGATGACTCACCTAGTCTAAGCTAAGAAAAAAATTAATTGCTAAACTAAGATAAATTTTCGGATGAAATAAATGAAAGTTGGGGTGAGGAAGAAAGGAGGAGATAGGAGGAAGAGAAGAAGAGAGTTTCTAAGGTGAGTTGATTTCGAAATTTCTGGTTTTAACCTTGTGGTTGTGTGATTTTAATCTCTTGGAGAATAATTTGAGTCAATTGAATTGGAAGAGGTTGAACCTCTATTTTCGGATTGGGTGTATACATCATTTTTTTTCAACTATGGGTGTTGTTGATTTTGGTTTCATTTTGAGTTTTGATGAGTTCAAGTGATAGGTATGAAGTTAGAAGAGTTTTAGAAGCCTTAGGAACCACTTGGGGTGTTAGAATGGTTGAAAACAATTTTGAACAAAATCTGGAAAATGTTATTTTTCTGGAAATTTTCAGCCTGCGAGCCTCCCTTTGGATCTCTGTTTCTCCCAATATTTTCAGTGTTTGAGGAATTAAATTGTTGGGTTTTAAACTAGACATGGAAAGGAACAAAAAAAAATTAGTTTCGTCGAATTTGGTTGAGTTTTGATAGGTTGAACACTTGTGCAAAGTTTGGAAAAAAGTCTGTTTTCTGCAGAAAAACCAGTAATGAGCCTAATTTTGGAGCTGGTTTTCTCCTTCGTTTTAGATCCGTTTTCAGTTTGGTTTGTTGGGTTAGAAACTACAGATACTAAGCTTCAAAACCATATTGATTTTGCTCATTTTCGTTGACGTTTGGTTGGACAAAAGGTCTCACAAAAATCTGGGATTAAAACTGGAAAAACAGGGGAAGTTGCAGGATTTTTGAAGACGATGAACAGTAACCGGAACAAGCCCACTCGCGGCTCCGGAAAGTGGCGGCGCGTGGCGGCTGTTCCGGCAGCCTCCGACGCCATATTTTTAGTCCATCCGACTCGATTTCTCGATCCGAGTCTGACGGTATAGGTTTCGGGACTTTTTGAGGGGTTTAGCTTGGAGAGTGGGGTGCACTCTCTATGTTGAGAAAGAAAAATGTTTTTATAAAAATTAGATTTTTCTAACTTAATTTATGTTATTTTATTTATTTATTTATTTATCCAAATCTAGGAACGGGAGAGAACCCGACCACCTCCGAAGGGTAATTTCGTCCTTTTAGCTTCTTGGATACGAGGTAGGGTCTCTAACTTTTCCCCAATGATTAGACTATATCACTGTTAATCTTGGTGTTTATATATAATATTAAATATGAATATCGTGTTGTTTTGCTTGGTGTGTATCGTTAAGTGAATGCTAATGTTGTTTTATGGATGTTTATTGAATATTATATGATGTTTGATGAATATTACTATCCGTGTGAATAAATTTGAAATATTATTGTTTTTATTTGAATTGTCATCATTCCACAAACATTTGAGCTGCATTTACATATGGATCACAAATACAGTTGTGTTGGGTCTGTGCGTAGTTTAAGGTATATCTAGAGGGTGGGAGAAGACTTTAGATATATCAGGAAAAAAATGTGGAATATATTCGGGTGACGGGAGCAGAGCTTGAATATATTAAGGTGATGGGAGCAGGGCCTCTAACAAAAAGTGAAAGTTGAGAAATTCGTAAACAAAATGAACTTGGGGTAAGTGATGGATGGGCACTAATTTGTATTTTAGGGTATTCGGAGCCACAGTGGTAAAATGCATGGTATGGGACATGCAGGCTTGATGCTCTAAAGTATGAATTAGTGGGTTTAGAAGGGAGTGAGTTCATGACATCATCGCATATGCATGACTTATTTATTTTTGTAATTGTGTAATGCATGCCACTTTGGTTAGCGGTGATAGCTGGCTTTGAAGGGGGGGGGGATGTTACAGTACTCTACTTGGCATTAGAATGCTCACACCCTAATAGATGTTGCAGGTTTCAATGCAAATCCCGAGGTAGGAGAAGTTCCACCAGAGGACTAGATCAGTGTTGTTAGATACTGTTTGTAAAATTATTAAGGAATAAATTGTGTGGAATATTACTGTAGTGTGTGTAACTAACTTTGAGCTACTGTGACTCTGACTTTGTACTTATTAAAATAAGTTTGTAATATTATTGGCTCTATTTATATCATATCATAGTTATCGGAGTTTGTTTTTATAACTATGGTATGATTCATGCCTTAATTCGGAGATAGTCCCTATTTTCGAATCGGGGCGTGACATGGGCCTATTTATAGAGGGGATTTTGTATGCTCTTAGTACTTAATTTCGATGTGGGACTCGTGGGAGGGCCCTATGAGGTTGACACGAGTATTTAGATATTTCGGGCAGGTGCTTCGAGGTTGATTCTGCAGAATCGGTAGGGAATACCGATTGTAGACTGTGCTGGGCCGGTAGCGACCTTTTGCTGCTTTGAGACAATACCATCGGTAGCCGATGCTGATTGTTCAGAGTCTTGGGCACTTGGGGAGTTTAAGTGATCCACGTGTCAATTGATGAGTGGAGGATCAGATATGGTACAAACACATTCATTTCATCACATTTGTCATCTATTTTAATCACGCAATGGCATGTGACATACTTTTTAAGGGCAAATCTAACTTTTGAGTCCATTATAAGCCCTATAGACAAAATTAGGGCTAAATTGAGGTTATATTGACGGGTTATGGTTCAAATTTGGGGATTTTGGTGAATTAAGGTTTCAATTTTAGGGAAATGAAATAGATAGGTGAATTAAAGTTTCAATTTGGGGGCAAATGGGTAGTAGAGAGCTGGTAGGTCGTTTTAGAAGATATTGATTGTCAAATTGACTACCTCCCAATTGACTTTTAAATTGACATAATGTAACGGAATGACTTAATTGTCATGAATGAGAAAGTTAAAGGACTTGACACGAAAATTAGTTGAAAGAACAAAATGAAACTCGAATATAAATTAAAGGACCATAACAGTTAAAAACCCTTTTCACTTCTTATTTTGAATTTTATGAAGAAACAAAAACTTTATGACAGCTTAAAATAAAGAATACGGTTAAAGTAAACAATTTCCAAAGTGATGTTCTAGCAATTTTGAGTACACTTCACATGAACATTATAGTTTAGAAATATTATCCCACCACACTCTCTGATCTGTGAGAGTGAGAGTGTCCGTCCACAGGCAGGCAAGCCAAGATGGTAACAAATTACAATACGTGGGCTTTATAAATGGGTAATGGACAAGAAGTATAAGATAAGAGAGTTGGATGAGCACGTGAAATTCACCTGATACCATATCATTATCAGGCTTTTTCTATCGCCTCCTTAGCTAGATGTTCAATTCAATGAACTTGGCACTACACTGCACCACTCTCACTTTTTCTTCTTCTTCTTCTTTTTACTTTTCTCTTGTAAGTGATACTAGAGATATTGAGACAACAAAACTGAACACGGGATTTCGGTGCATGTGTAATTACTCTTCACCACTTTACTTATAATTTCATTACCCTGAATTTCATGTTTTAGAGTACTTTTCGAAGCCGTTTGATGATTTAAAAATCTTTCACATGAAAATGTAATCTAGTTTATGATCATCTAGAGTACAGTATGTTCAGATTTAGGGTTTCGAAGCCGTTTGATGATTTAAAAATCTTTCACATGAAAATGTAATATAGTTTATGATCATCTAGAGTACAGTATGTTCAAGTTTAGGGTTTAGAGTTTAGATGGTGTATGTAACGAATATTCTAGATGCTAAAGGTGCATGCAATGCAATATTGTGCATAGCATTTATCATCATGTTGTATTTGTAAGAGATTCAGAGTCTTGGTGGAGAATGAGACACCCAGAAATCTCAATCTCCACTCCTTTATTCATGACAAGGAGACAAATATATATACGTACGTGTATATATACATATATCATCATATCATCATATCATCATCAATTTTGTTCTTGATGCACGTCGGATCTGTAACTTTGTCAGGCTTCAATATATTTTGTTTCCAGATTATGTATATATATTACAAACTGTGCATGTGCAAGGCCATGTCCATTTGTGGGCGTACCAGCTAACAGCCATTAATTGGAGTCACCAACAATGTTCATGTAGAGTAACAAGTAATATTATTTCAAGAAAAGGTAAAAATACAATACATCCAAATTTCATGAAAGATACGAATTTAGGTCAGTTGGTTAGGAAAGTGTACTCGTCCCTTTATATATAAGTTCGAGTTTCCCCGTAAATTAGGGCACCTTAAAATATCGCATTGGTAATCTACATCATTATAATAATATCACTATCAGTATCAATCATAATTGGGAAGCTGGCACTTTCAAAGACGAAGTTATCTACGTAATGTTCTTGAAAGTTTGGGAGTTAGATCGATGTGTCGACTTCATAATCATAATTTAGCAGTTGTAAAACCATTCCAAAACCACTTCAATCAGAGCTGTCTAAGCAATTTTGAATTGATTGGTGATTTTTTTTTCTGATTTCGTGAGCAAGATCAGTAATGACACGTGGTTGCATATTTACAGGTGTATATTGTATATGGTGCCAAACCTAAAAACTCCATTTATTTTTCTCTCAGTTTATGCGCTGATTCTTTCAGCCCACACAAATAAAAAGTGGTGTGAAGAGATAACTTTAGTGGTAGGTAGAGTATTTTACGCTTGCATTCATAATAAGAATTAATTCACCTTCATATTGACATTATGTGCATAAGAAACATATTCCTTGCATGTAGACAAAACATTTTGATGTGGCAAGTGACCATATATATATATATATATATTCATATAGTTTTGGTCTCTCTTTTTATTTTTGGCTTATTATCACAAAAGGTCCCTAAGGTTTACGAAACTATCAGATTTCATCCTTAATGTTTTTTTGTGTCATTAGTGGTCCTCAAGGTTAGTATGTATGATCACAAATGGTCCCTGCCGTTAGATTCCGTCAAAAACTCCGTTAGTTTGCTAATGTGGCATATATATATATATCACAAAACATCCCTGAGGTTTACACACCTATCACAAATGGTCCCTGCAAATTTTTTTAATTTTTTAAATTTAAAATTCATAACATTTTGGTTTTATTTTTTAAATTATTTAAAAATATATATTGTATTTTAAATACACATGAAACTATATTATTTTAGATGTGGGCTCCACATAGATGCCACATCAACAAACTAATGGAGTTTTTAAAAAATAATTTAAATTCATAAAATTTAAAAATGAAAAAAACCAAGGGTTTAGGGATTATAAATGGTCCTTAAGGTTAAAATCCTTATATAAATGGTTTTTTCATTTTTAAATTTTATGAATTTTAAATTATTTTAAAAAAACTTCATTAGTTTGTTGGTGTGGCATATATGTGGAGCCCACATCTTCAAAAATATAGTGTCATATGTATTTAAAATACAATATATATTTTTAAATAATATAAAAAAGAAAACCAAAATTTTATGAATTTTAAATTAAAAAATTAAAAAATTTCGCAAGGACCATTTGTGATAGATGTGTAAACCTTAGGGATGTTTTGTGATATGTATATATGCCACGTCAGCAAACTAACGGAGTTTTTGACGGAACCTAACGGCAGGGACCATTTGTGATTATACATACTAACCTTGAGGACCACGAGTGACACAAAAAAACATTAAGGATGCAATCTGATAGTTTCGTAAACCTTAGGGACCTTTTGTGATAATAAGCCTTTATTTTTTGTTGAAAAAAAGTTTAGAGAGAGGTTGGCTGCTCTCATCATCAGCGTCAGGGCATACCCACAACCTCGAGCCGTAAAGACTTACGTGTGACACCCAACTGCTAGCTGTCACAAACATGGATTTATGTAGAAAATTACAAATTGCACACCAATTAAGACGACTAGCAGAGGAACTCGAACATTAGCGGAGTTACACATAGTGCAGAGTACCTTACCAACTGAACCAATACTCATTGACAATTTTAGTCTTTCTTTGCGTACAAGCATAAACCACTATAAAGTCCATCTTTACCAAACCAAAGGATAATATTTTGTCATTCTTATGGGATCAGCTCAGATTCCATCTTCAAAAGGCATCCAACTCAAAAGACACAAAATGTAACTTACAAGACACCATCTCTCTCTTTTCTTGGTGACCAAATTGGAAAAAGAGAATCTACAAGATGTGAAACTTCAAGCCCTCAAGGAAAAAAAGAAAGAAAAAAAACCCCTAAAGCCTAAAAGGGAAGGCTCCTCTTCATCTTCATCCGAACTTTATATATCCAAGCCCTATGGTCCATGCATGGTCCATGGCTGCATTATCTGGCTTTTCTTTAACCAAACACGTTGTCCCAGAAACACTTCACTGCCCATTTGCCACCTGGACAATGGTGCTGATGATTGGGGTACTCCTTTGGCCCACTACCATGTCGTTTTAACAGCCCTCCTCAGGAAAAACGACACGTAGGCTAGGGCTTGTTTTCAATGAGAGGGTGAGTCCAACAAACACAAGGAAATGAAGACACATATCTACACAACCCTTTGTGACTGAGAGATTGTACAAATGGGACACGTTGGCTTGGCGACAATTGGTGGAAAGATGACATGTAATCAGACCTTCAATGACACATGTCCACATGATAAATATTGGGATCATGCTACTCATCTAACCTATGATAAAATGGTCCTCAAATTTTTTGTTCTTCGCAATCAGTTTTATTCTTTATAATCAATATTATATATTTATATATTTATCTCTCTCATCATGTAGTCAAAAGGCAGAATTTTCTTGTAATAACTCGTAAAATATAATTATAGGGAGCTGATTTCCCCACGCTCTTTTGTTTTTTAATACTTTTTAATCAATTTTGTTTGTTTTCTTTCCTATTCTATTCTTATCTTACATTAATTTTCTTTTTACTTCACTTTTATATTAATTCTTTTTCTTTATACTTAATTTTCCAACTCATACTCCATTTTCAGTATTAAAGGGAAAAAAAACTTAATTTCTTACTCAGAAAAAAAATACTGAAAATAGAGTGCAAGTTGGAAAATTAAGTGAAGTAAAAAGAAATTAATGTAGGGTAAGGGTAGAATAGGAAAGAGAAAGAACAAAATTAATTAAAAAGTATTAAAAAGCAAAAGGAAGTGTAAGTAGAGAAAAGGCGAGTGAGGAAATCATATCCCTTTTATTATCTCTTTTCTTATGTGATGAGAGAGATGAACACATAGCCGTATGGAAGAATTAGTTAGCCTGCATACCCATTTGGTTTTTTAAAAATAGTTTATTCAAGAATGCAACTTTTGAGCATGTATTCATACACCCGCAAATCCTATGTTGAATCTCTCTTGTCAATTGTATAAGAAAAAATATATAAAGAGGGTCTGTTTTGCATAAGAATGAAGAGTGTAAACCAGTTAGGTAAAATCACACCCGTTGCGAACTTTACTATTAAGTTTTCCATTACATCATCCTGTATTAAAATTATACCATTCTAGGTAGGTAAATTGAACACAGAGGTATGAAAAAGAATGGCGTGTAACTAGAATGTTACCAAAAGAAGACATGTAAGTTAAGATATGCAAATGGAAAAGAAGGTTAAAAAGCCTGTAAACAGAAGGTGTTGATATAAAGTAACCATGGTTGAGAGAAAATTGGAGTCCGCGAAAGACGGGAGTCTAACCATGATTAGACAACATGGGTTAGTTTGCCAGTAATCGTAGGTGTGGAGGCTTTGCCTTTATATATAAACAGATTGTGAAGAGCAGCCATTGTCAAACAAAACTATATATATTTTTATGTGTATGTGTGTGACTGCTGCCTAAATCCCAAGAATCTCTTCTTCTTCTTCAGCTCCTCTGGGTGATACTCTGTTTCTATCTGGACCCAAAAGCTAAAGCTCCAAAAATCTCACTCTGTGTAAGTCTGATGAAGCTCAGCTACAGTTAAAGCTCTAGTATTTATTTTCTATTTATGTATTCATTTTTTCTTTTTCTGGGTTGTTTTGAAAATGATTTATTTTTTCTGTTAGCAATAAAAAGAAGGTATTTTTAATGTTTTATGAAGGATTAGTAGGAAGAATTATAGATCTCAAGTTGCCTTATGATGCATTTGGTTGCTGGGTTTTCTGGGTTCAGGAAATTGGGTTGTGTGTTGAGATCAAGTTGCTTGCTTTATATTTCTAGTCTTTAATTTGGTATTGATCTTCTATTTTGACCGTGTTGAGCTTCGTCAAGGTCACAGTTTTGTTAGATCTTGATGATAAAAAGAAGCCTTTTGAATGGTTTTTCTGTTCCTCTCTATCCAATTTTGGCATTGGTTTCTTATTCATTGCATTACAAGGTTTTGAAAATTGGATCCATTTTTGTTTCTACATGCTCATCTTCTGCTTACTTCCAATTTTTATTGACTGCTGCTGGGTTTGAGGGAATATAGGTTCTACTCTTCATCAATCCCACTTACCAACCAATCCCACTGACCATTTTGAACATTTTAGTTTTTTCAGTTTTATTTTTAAACATTTCATTGACATTAGAAAATATTGAATTTCAGTTTTAGTGCACAGGTTGTATGAACCTGTAATTTGTGGGTTTGCTGCAGATCGGTAGAATTATATCCCATTGGTTGCATCTTCATGATCTCACAGCTATCATTTTTTATTAAGATCGTTTTCACTTTTGTCAAATTTTGTTTGTGCATACCAATTGTTTGTATAGTGAAATTTTGAGCCTTATGCTTAATCTGTTTGTTCTCAGTTTCATCCTTCTTTCTTCTCTATTATATAAAATTCTAATAACTTCCCTTTGTTGTATTGCAGGTTGGATATCAAGAAGATTTTGGTGACATTTCATCTTTACATGACTCAACTCCTACTCATCAAACTGATATAATAATTTATCTCCCCCTTTGTGTCTCTGCCAGTTCATTCTGGTTTCCCTGTCCCTAAACAATCTTTGACTTGTTTGAGCTGAGTTTGGACCTTCCAGTGTTTAAAATACATTTGTATTTATAAATCTGATCCCCTTGGAACTTCTGTTTTGATCAAAATGGGTCTCTCAAGTCTACCAGCTCCATCAGAAGGAGTTCTATGTGTGCTTTTAGTAAACACAGCCCTATCAATCTCCATTGTCAAAGGCATAATCCGATCAGTCCTGCATATAGTTGGTATCCGTCTATCATCATCATCATCCTCGACGTCGTCCTCAGCATCGTCACCCCCATCAACAGACTCCACTGAAATCGCCTCAGAATCATTTGAGTTCCATCTCAGTCCATCGGCTAGTTGCATCGAGGAGATCAGGAGCCGAATCCCAGCAATTCGGTTTGACACTGTGTGTAGTTTCAAGCAGCCAGAACATGAATGCCCAGTTTGCCTGTCTGAGTTTGAGCCCGAATCAGAGATAAACCACTTGTCTTGCGGCCATCTTTTCCATAAAACTTGCTTGGAAAAGTGGTTGAACTACTGGAACATTACATGCCCTCTTTGTAGGACTCCTTTAATGCCTGGGGAGGACACACCCTGCGTTTGGTGAGCATTTACAAGCATGAAAGTCCAGGAGATTTCATGTACAGCGTTTAGTGTACAGGTATTTTACAAGAATGCTCGGCTGGACATAGTGTTGTTATACCTATGTTATGCGTGAGTTAAACCGTGATAATACGTTGATGGGTCTCAGAGACCAAAATTTTTACTTTTGTACATATTATGAAGTTACTGGAGTATAACATATCTACTTTCAGCTTTGAGTTTATTGAATCTTCTGAGTTTTGTTTGTGTGATGATGATTGAGTTGGATGGGCCGTATGTCGTTTAATCATATGCTTAACTTGGCCGCCATGAATGAATTTCAATGTGATGAACAGCATATATTGTGTTTAGTGATGAATCCCTGACATTTCCATCCACCCATTAGTTTAAGTTTAACAGAAGCATGTCCAAGCAGCCAAGTTCCTTGACAAGTCTTTTCTTGTATATGGAAGGGAAAACATTAGTTTCCAACTCACAAGGGGCAAGGTAGTTTTTGCTTGTACTTTGTATAGGGTAAATTTTGCCAGTACCCTCGTTAGTTGTAACGTGTCGGCTTTGTGTACCAAAGGTTAGCATGTCTTGGGTTCGACTGGCACCCGGATTAGCGAGTCATTACCAGAACTTTTGCTTCTTTCTCATTGAAAGTGGTCTGAAACTGTGAATGAGGTTTCATTTTCTTAGCTCCCTTTGAGTTAACGTCATGGAAAGTGAATCTAGAGGGAGGGCTTGATGGACCATTCAGAGATAAAATAACTACAAGACAATACAGAGATGTAGATGTGGGTTGATCAAAGGCAGGACCGCCTGAAATATCGTTATTATAGTGGTCCCTTTTGTTTGTAAGTTAGCATTGTGTTCTCTTGTGCTTTTCTGAACCAAAAGGAAGGGGATAAAAATAGTAATAAATTCGTTTCCTTTCAAGCACATTCCAGTGCAGTGGAATTCCATCATCATGCCAAACGACTTGATGGTGGCAGAGCAGAGCGATCATCCGGAATATTATGGGCATATTGAAAGTTGGATGGTTGAACTTGGGTGAACATGAACCTGTTTGAAGTTATCAGCCAACCCTATAAAGACATGATATTATATCAAATTATAGTTAAGCCTTTGCAAAAACGAAAAAACTCAAGTTGTATTTTGTTAAACCCACAAGTTGAATCCATGAGCTAGGTTGAATACTTTAGACAAAGTATTTACAAATGGAGCTTGGGTTGAGCTCATGTTGGCCTTCCAAACCCCTTAATTCTTTTGAATTGCACCATAATTATTAGCAGAAGAGTTTGTTGGAGTTGCCAAATTCTGTTACCATCAATGGCTCACAGTTACCCGCGCACGTGATCCACAGATGCTAGCATAATTCGGAAGACAAATGAACTCTTTAACTCACATTAATAGTTAAGTGTTAGCCAAATGCAGGAAGTTAGAAGATGAGAATGGCCATAAAGCACCTTGAGTACCCGCATCTTATTCCATGTTCTCATTCTTTTGGCAAACTTTAAAATAAAGTGATTATGGGTCTCCATGGGCAGTTGCAACAAGAATGGGAGCCATCATTAGTCATGCCCTTTTCCAATCTCTGATTATTCATGTGAAGTCTCTACCTTGAACTAACTGCCAAGGGAAGGACTAGCACCAAATCCAACCTTGGTAGTTGATACTTCTCAGACCCAAAGAAGGAATTGTCACCAGATTAAGTTCATCTTCTTTGCAATTAAGGAGACCAACAAAGGGTGCAAAAGATTTACTGGACATGTCCAAAGGCAGGTCAGCCTCAAGCTTCTCAATCATTTCTTGAGAAGTAATTACCCACCATGGACTGGAAATTGGTCTTCGAGAAAGTAGGGTTGAAACTATAATGGAAAATGTTGTTTTTGTTAAGACAATTTGACATGTTACGTTGTCAGACAATCTAACATGTTATGTTGTCAGACTGTGAATCTAATGTGAAAGTAAACGGTAATATCAATTTGACAATATAAAATAAAAAGTAAAAGTATGCCATTTTCCAAGCCAATGTAACTTCCATTTAAGTTTTAACCCATAAAATTCTTTACAAGAAATAAAAAGATAAAAGCTCCATTTGTAGCAATCTTTTATGATAGAACAAAAAAAGAAACCCAAAAAGCACAGCAAAATTATACACAGACTCGCACACACTCGCACGTGGGAGAGAAGGCGCCAAGCCAAAAACACCTAGTATCATTCTATCTTCTTCTCACTACTCACAAGCAAAATTCATTCTATCCAGTATCCACAGTCCCAAAGTCGAAGGCTTTAAAGCTCACACTCTTCAAATGACGGAAGTGCCCCTTCTGCCAGTCCTAATATACCAACCCAGGACCTCCCTTTATGGCATCTCTGCTTCGCTGTCCCTGCTCCACTGAAGCACTGGAGGCTAGGCGGCTCATGGACGTTCCTGAAGCTCATGCTCGTCCTCGGCGCCACAACCATCTTCTCGCCCAACGAACCCACTTCTCCTCTTGGCCCGTGAGCCTGAGATTTCTGTCGCCGTACGTTTCATACTCATTGGCACACATATGCTTTTCAAGTTTTCTTATTGCTTCTGCTTCTGAATTTGTTTGGGTTTTATTAGTTTCGAATGAATTACAATATAAACGCATTGAATTCAATGTCTTTGTTGTATATGGAGGTGCTAAAGCTTGCGTCTTGTATGTAACTATGTTCTAGAGCCGAGTTTTATTTGCTGCAGACCCAAGTCGTGTAAATGGGTCCTTTTAATTTTCAGCATTGCTAAACTCACAATGTATATAAAAATCAAATTGCAGTACACACAATGTATATAAAAATCAAATTGCAGTACACACTTGGAAATCACAATGATGAGAAATTGTATTTGATTCAAACCACTTTTGTTGATAGATGAAATCTTATCGAAAGATGAATATGGGCTTGCCAAATTAAATACCAGTTGTAGTAGTTCCTCTACCCCTATTTGTGCTTGCTATGAAAACTTTAGGATTTATGTGTCAAAAGAAGATGAAAAATGATATGGAGATGCTGTAAATGATACTTTGTTAAATCTGATATCTTCCTACTTCGAATTCTCTCTCTCTCTGTCTCTGTGGAAAGAATTAATACATTATAGTATCAAAGCAGGTATATATGCCATCACATACCCCTCGGAAATGCATTCGGATTCACTCTTTGTATGGCGAAGCATAGTTCTTTCCTAAGATCCCCTATGATGTCCATGGAGAAAGGTAACACAAAAAATCCTGTTTTTGAACCTCTTAGTTATTCATGTTTCTACACATTATAAGGAAAACCATACCACCCCTCTTTTTCCAACACTAAAATAAACAAGGATTTTAAGAGAAGGCCTCTCTGTTCCGTAAAGGATAAACTACTACAGTCATTAAGGTTTCACATCATCCTTTCTGGTAGAACTCCTATAGTTTAAAATGGCTTATGGATCTAAGACATTCTGGTTTCCCAGGAAGGTCAAATGCTGTTGTTAAAGGAATGTGCAAGATAGTCTGGACTATAGAGGCTGATCTGGCAGCTGGTGAGTTTCTGTACATAACTGGGGATCCTACTGTTCTCGGCTGCTGGGAACCGGAGATTGCTATACTAATGTCTCCTACAGAACATACGAACTTATGGAAGGCTGAAGTCAGGGTAATTTTGCAATCTACGCAAAGTAGCACATGATTATGTTGGTTATTTATGAAGCATGAAATGATGTATGAATCTGTCAAATATCAATTTTATTTATTTGTTATGGTAGCTTAGACAAATGAAAACAAACAACAAAATCCAATCAAAGGTTTCTAATATGATAAAATTAGTAGTTGAAGATTTCCCTTTAGACATAGCACTAACTAGAGATACTTGTCCAGGGAAAAGAATAAAGATAGACAGAGAGATACTCTATGCTGTTGATTTTCAATTATTTATTTTATTGTGCTGTAAGGTCCTCCCTTATTCATCTTTTACTGCTTGGCAGATTTCTGGTGGTGTAAATTTCAAGTATAACTATTTTATAAAGAGAGAAATGTGGCCTCCATCTGACATCATTTGGAGACCTGGACCTGAATTCTCTCTATCAGTACCCCTACCTGTCAAACAAGGTGGAAGAATTGTAGTGAGGGATTCATGGATGAGGCCCGATACCACAATGTCTCCAATTCTTTCGTGGGGGTCATGGATAGAGGATGCATATCTTCCAATACCACCTTTATTCTCAGCTCCAGCTAGAGGTAAATCTCCATATTAATTCCTAAGTATACGAAATCTCCTTCCTTGAAATGTTTCTGAACACTCAAATGCTTCCAGTGGTTTGACAGATGAAGATGAGATTATGAAATACCTTAAAAGTGATATGATAGAACCAAAGCCAGTTTTAAATCTTCATATGGAGAAGCGCATGTTATACTCTGATAGAGAACTTACTGCAAGTGCTACCCACAAGGGCTTCATTTCCAATACTGACATACTAGAGTTGAACCCATCCTTAAATGAACCTATGGAGGATAACGTGTACTCTGATGGCGACCGTATAGTGAATACCAGTCAGAGGGGGTTAATTTCTAATAGTTTTTCAACTGAAAGACATCATCCTATTGAGGAACCCTGGTTACTCCAATCACCTCTCTTCTTTCTTGTGTCCAAGGATAAGATGGGTTCTGATATGTCCAAAAAGAATGGCGGCATGAAAGATTGTGTGGAAAATTTGGACGATGCAGGACAATCGTTGCCTGAAGAAAGAAATAATCTAATTTCGAATGAACCTGTTTCTACCATTATACTGATTAATTCTTCTATATGTACCATGCAAAGGATAGCTCTACTGGAATATGGGAAATTGGTTGAGTTACTACTGGAACCCGTTAAAAGTACAGTGCAGTGTGACAGTGTGTATCTAGGGGTGGTTACAAAACTTGTCCCCCATATGGGTGGTGCATTTGTAAATATTGGGAGTTCTAGACCCTCACTAATGGACATTAAACAAAACAGAGAACCATTCATATTCCCGCCATTCCGTAGGACAAAGAAAATGGAAGCCAATGGTTATATGCTTGATGATCGCGTGAATGCATATGGAAATGAACCTATGCCACTTGATTACGAAGTGACTGACGACATCATTGAAATCAGCTCTCAGGATGATTTTGTAAAATCCATTCACGATGTTGATGATGATGATGATGATGATGATGATGAACATGAAATCGAGGATGAATTTGATGTTTCAGATGTTAAGGAAAATGTGAATGGTAGTATGCTCGACACTGGTGATGTGGGAAATGATTATCTAAAAGGTGACACTAGTGCTATTCCTGTTGCCATAAATGGTTCTAGCAGTTCTCAAATGTCTCACCTCCAAAATAAGAAGAATGATGCAAATATTATCGCTAATGAGAATAAGTGGGCTCGAGTTCAGAAAGGCACCAAAGTTCTTGTACAAGTTGTCAAAGAGGGGTTGGGTTCAAAAGGTCCCACACTGACTGCTTATCCAAAATTGAAAAGCAGATTCTGGGTATGTTGTGATTCACCATTATCCTCCTTATTAAACTCTAACCGTTCCTAAATCTTTATTTTTATGAATATATAAACACCTCTGAATCCCTTGGCTTGCAGATATTATTAACTCGTTGTGATAGAATTGGAATCTCCAAAAAAATTGGCGGTGTTGAGCGTACACGATTAAAAGTCATAGCAAAAACTTTGCAGCCTCCGGGTTTTGGTTTGACTGTAAGGACTGTTGCTGCTGGCCATTCTTTAGAGGAGCTGCAAAAGGATTTGGAAGGTCTGGTTTCAACTTGGAAAAGTATTACGGAACATGCAAAATCTGCAGCACTTGCTGCAGATGAAGGTGTGGAAGGGGCCATTCCTGTTATTCTACACCGGGCAATGGGTCAGACGCTCTCAGTTGTCCAGGATTATTTTAATGAGACGGTGACTTTCTATCATTTATATCAAAGTCATTTTGCCAATTGTTTGTTTCATTTTTCATGATTTGTTTTACATCAAAGTTTACAAGAATCTTTTAGTCTTATCCCCTAAATTGCATTCTTTATTATGGATATTTCAGGTTGAGAAAATGGTTGTTGACTCTCCAAGGACATATCATGAGGTATGGCATAAACTATCATAGAGGACTATTTTAATGGACTGAAAATTGTGCATGCAGGTTTTGAGATAAGAGGAATGTGTGTGTGCAAGTGTAGCATCATATATTTCCAGAATAAGTTGATTGGTTCTATATCTCTAATGATTTAAACTTTTCTAATTGCACAAGTCTAGTCACTTGGTTTCTGAAGATCTTTTGTCCTTAATTTTGTTTTGTTTTTTTTAAATTACTAAGAAGTCAACTTTTACCACACTTTCCAGGTTACCAGTTACCTTCAGGAGATTGCCCCTGATCTTTGTGATCGAGTTGAGTTATACAACAAAAGAATTCCTCTTTTTGATGAATTTAACATCGAAGAAGAGATCAACAACATGCTTAGTAAAAGGTGAGGGGCAGACAATATCACTTATGTTGGCAGTTGTCACATTTTCTAGCTCTGCAGATGCCTATTAAGCCACTTGTTAATGTTTGTTCTATGATTTCTTCATATTTCTTGGCTTACAGGGTTCCACTTGCTAAGGGAGGCTCTTTAGTGATCGAGCAAACTGAGGCATTAGTCTCTGTTGATGTGAATGGAGGACATGGGATGTTTGGTCAAGGGACTTCACAGGAGAAAGCTATTTTAGAAGTCAACCTTGCAGCTGCTAAACAAGTATGCTAGATGCTGAACTCTAATTACCACTTTTGGCATTGTTTTCCTTGTACGGACAAGCAATTTATACATTTCCCTGTAGATGATAGCATACTGATCTGTTGCTCCTCTGTGGGTTTCTTCTTTTTCTATGTCAAATTATAACATGGTAACTTGCTCTGTTACCATGTTATAACTCATTCTTCAAAACTGGCATAGATTCTCCTATTTATCCATCTAAATGGTGAATCTTTGCAGTACTTGTTTGTAGGGGTGGGCATCTATACCGTATATACCGAAACCGTGTCAATACCATATCATATCATACCGTTTAATACCGTACCGTATGCCCACCGAATTAATACGGTATCATACCGTACCGTGCCAATCTTGTATGACACGGGTGTGGTATCATATATCAGCCACCGTATGAAACCATACCGTACCGAATAGTAACCCTAAACAAAATTATACGCTAGTTTTTTTTTCACTCTCAATCTCTCACGCCTCCTAGCAGACCCAGATTCTCTCAAACTCTGCTTCCACTCCCAGCAAGCTCTCTCTTTCTCTCAAACTCTCGATCTCTCACGCCTCCCAAACCCTTGGATCTCTGTCTCTGTCTCTTTCTCACTCTCTCACTCTCACGATCTGTCTAGTCTCCTCCCTCTCGTAGCTCCCACAAGATATATGCGAAACTGAAATCCAGGAGCTGTGGCCTACCGCAACCAGGTACAACCTGTGATTTTATTTCCTAGTTGCTCTGAAACGCTAAGCTGTCTGCGCTTGTGGTTTTTCATCTATCACTTAATTCTGTCTCTCGATCTTTCTCTCTCTGTCTCAGTCTCTCAATCTGTTTCGGTCTTTTTGACTTGGTATTGCACTTAATTGAATTAAGCTCTTGATTGGTTTTCTCTTTTACTCTTAACAGAGGAAAGGAATTCAATTTCATGCATTGAAATTCGTAGATTTTGTTGACAGAATTGAATTTCATTTGGTTAGGGCTTTTGGTTTTCATTAATTAATTTATCTGAATTGATTACGGTTTTGTGTTCTGATTTATTGATTATATTTTTGTGTTTTGATTAGTTGATTAGGAATGAAAGTGCTATCCTTTAAAATTATAAAACAGCACGAAAGAAACCAATTTTGTACCTCACAAGTTCATGTTTGATGTTTCTTTATGATACAGAGTGCAAAACTTGATCACTCTCTCTGTCTGGAACTGGAAGCCCAAAATCGAAGACTCAAACTCAAATGGATGTTGAATTTGTTGATGTTTATTGATTTGGTTGATTAGGATTTGGATGTTGATGATATTGATTTGAATCTTTGGTGAATGAATAGATTGAATATTCAATTGGTTTATTTTTTAGTTTTGTTATTTTGATACCAAAATGATACCGTATCATACCGATACCGATTTGGTACGGTATGGTACGGTACCAACTTTGGCAAACCATAATACCATACCGAACCATACCGATTTTAATTTCCGGTATCGGTAGCGGTATGAGTCCAATACCGTACCGTACCATACCGTGCCCACCCCTACTTGTTTGACAGAGAAAACTGTGTTTCAGATTGCAAGGGAGTTACGACTGAGAGATATCGGTGGCATAATTGTGGTAGATTTCATTGATATGGCTGATGAATGTAAGTCAAAGTCTCTCCCTCTCTTGTAGGTGTGTGCATGATTGACATATTTAGGCATGGCCCATGCATGGGAGTAATTTGTTTTCAAATGCTTGAATCTTACGCAGCCTATGATGTTTCAGCCTAATTCTGTTCCACTTTAGGATTGATATCAAGGCTATTCACGTTAACTTGTAGAGAATCTGCATACCAGCTGCCAGACATTTGCCCTTAAAAGGCATAAACTGAATGAGGCTTAAACTATAAAACTAAAGAAATGCCCAATCAATAGTCATGTTGCTCTGTTAATAAATTTTGCAGGAGGTTGTAACACAAACATGTATGATAGAATTTTGTACAAATATAAATAATAGCAAAGTCAATATTTAAGGTTGCCTAACTATCCTTTTATCAAACTTAGAAGGCATGATATATGGTCCAGGGCAACTTCTAAAAGGTTTGGTATACATAACTGAGTTGGTCCTTAGGATTGAAAGAAACTTAGAGATCTTCATGTTTGTATGGGGAAAGGGAGGCATTTTTAGAAACTTTTTCTTAAATTTCTATCATTCTATTTTGAGAACTGCAATATTTACTGATGAATTCTATTTGGCACTGCCTTATTTTCAGCAAATAAGAGATTGGTCTATGAAGAAGCTAAGAAGGCTGTTGAGAGAGATAGATCAATGGTTAAAGTCTCTGAACTTTCGAGGCATGGACTTATGGAAATAACAAGAAAGAGAGTATGTTGCGTTAACGCGGCTCACACTTTCCTGCTACATTTCATTTGCAGTAAAATTTTAAAGAGCAATATGAAATTACAAATAAATAGAGTATTCAATATTCATTAATTTAAATCATGGGGGCAACATGAAAATCTTCACAAGGTTTATATATCAACTGGAGAAACTTGGCTCGATGATTTATGAGCTCAATCCGGCTCAATTGTTTTATCTGATGATATATTGCATCATGTTGGACAGGTACGACCTAGTGTGACATTTATGATTAGTGAACCATGCACTTGCTGCCATGCCACTGGGAGAGTAGAAGCACTGGAGACCTCCTTCTCCAAAATTGAACAAGAAATTTCTCGATTACTGGTACGTGAAGTTGTAGACTACTAGGCATACGTTGCTTTGTATGCATATAAATTTTAAAAATGAAGTACCAGAAACACTTGGAAAGTATTCCATGTAATTGCAATTCTTCCAATTTTTAATTTGCCGCTTAAGGAAATTATTTTTGAAACTTTTATCAGGCGATGATGGAACAGAGACCAGACCCAGAGAACCCTAAATCCTGGCCAAAATTTATTCTGAGAGTTGACCATCACATGTGTGACTACTTAACTTCTGGGAAAAGGACAAAACTTGCATTCTTGAGCAGTTCCCTCAAAGTTTGGATTCTACTAAAGGTATGTATGATTGGAGGGTGTTCTTGATTCAGATTCTGAGTTTCTGTTCGAGGTATGCATGAATGATTCCAATGACACTACCCTCTTATGAAAAGTGACCTCTGTAGTATGCAAAGTGCATGAGCAAATAACGGTTAAAAGTTGCTTTTCTTAATTGTCCACAGAACATTTAAATTGAAATTTAAGTTGCTAGTATAGGAGAAACTTTTGCTTTATCACTGATTGTCAGATGTAATCTCTTCAGGTTGCTAGAGGTTTCACCAGGGGTGCATTTGAAGTGAAACCATTTACAGATGAAAAGGGACACAAAGATCAGCGGCAAGTAACCATTCCGATGTTACGGCCTACAGAAACCAGAACTAACAATCCTAGCAGAAAGGTGACCTTGTTTCCAGTCAAAAAGTGGAAGGCCAGTGGAAAATGATATTTGCCACATTGATGTGGATTTCGTTTTGTAAACAGACCAGAACAATTATTTTTTTGATTTTTTGATGTTTTGATATAAGAGGAGGATGTAGAGAGAGGAGAAAGAGGAGAGGAGAAGGTTGGCATTGACCTGTTTCACTAGATGGCATTTTGTTGATAGTAGCCTGTATTTTGCTTGGGTCAGCTGGTCCATCCAATATGAACTTCAGAATTACTTAGTTTACATTGTAGTAATGCTAGGCCAAGTAGTTTTGTTACCGGGAACTAGTGGTAGCATTTTCAAAAGCAAGCTATATATTGTCATGCAAATTCTTGTTGGTTACTGGAGAACCCATTTACTTTGTTCGGTCTTCTTCGTCTACACTAATATTTCAACAAACTCAAAGAAAAAAAAAAAACCCAATATGAAATGATTCAATACACAGGGGTAGAGATTGACATCAAATAAAACTGAAGTTCAACTGAGACTTGTAAAATTCGAAGTGATGAAATATTGATAGTTGCTTTTTCTACAAGTACAAAACTCATGACAAAGCTACTTAATGCTAAAACTATCAGTGGAGGCTTACAATTTCTCAAATGCAACACATAAAAATAGCTAAACAGTACACGTGGATATCGGCAATGTAGCAAATGGCAAAGTCTCAAACTAATCTGTGGGGATTAGCTGGTCACAGTGCTGCAGGTGTTGATGCCATCCTTGCAATCATTGGTGAGATCATTGAATGTTTCTATCTGCTTTTTCCCTCTCAAGAACACCTCTGTATCAACTGACACTCTCATGTAACCATCAAATTCAACTGGAACTCCATTGTTAAGCTTTGTGGTGTCGAAGTACCACTCACTGTTTTCATCCCAAAGATCCTTATACTCGTCAAGGAAATGAGTGGTATACTTGTCTTTCAAAGGGTCAAAGAAAGATGTATCTGGTTCGTTTGTTGCAATGTAGAGGTTCCTTCCATCTTCAATTTTGTCCTGCAGGGTTGATAGAAGTGCATTAGGTGAAGTATCTGCATCAAGGTTAGGCCAAAGCTCCTTGTTATGTGCCTTCTCTCCTCTTTCAATATGCACAGAATCATAATCCCAGTTCAATTTTGATGAGATTGCAGACACTATATCCATTAACCTTCTCGATTTCCATATCAAATGCCATGGTCGTTGAACAACAGACTCCGTTTCTCCTTCACACACCCTATACCAATAATTGTCTGGCTCCACGGACCCAAACTTTCTCATAATCAAAGCATCCTTGACGTCATTAAGTTTCATAGGTGTGACCCTAAAATCCTCCACAAGATGAAGATTCAACCCATCTTTCTTCTGCCATTTCTCCCAATCTGACCAGAACTGCTTTGCGTCTAATACAGATGCAGACTCTCTTAAATGCTCAAAGTCAAAGTAAAACCTGAAATCCTTCCCTTCCTCATCTTGATTCGACGAAGTGTACATGGAAGACAGACAAATATTCAATTCCATGACCAAAGTTCGGTTGAGGTATTGCGCTTCACCTAAAGCACACAAGAAACTCCACAAGTAATGGTTCATGCTCTTGCACCTATCTCCACCACCCATGTAAACTAAGTACTTCCCACGACTAAATGAACCTTCAGACTCAACAACCGGAAGGGTATCATTCACAATCTCCCCCACAACTGGCAAAGAATTCACCTCCTTCTTCCCATTCTTCTCAAACCCAGGCTTCTGATTCTTCTTCTTCTTCCTGGCATTTACTCCAGTATGGTACTCTCCAATGTCACCAACACTAAGAGTACAATTTTCAGACTTCAAAATAGTAAACCTCCTGTAATCCTTGTAAAAGGAAGCAGTCTTCCCTTCCTTAGGCCTAAACCGCCAAGCCATATCACAACTGTTATCATCCAAACCCCGCACAGGTTTCCCAAACCGGTAAAAATGAATATCCTTAAACTTTTCAATGGTGGCCCTCATCAACAAATGGAACACTTCCGGATCCCGGCAATCTATGGGACCCTCACAGCTAGAAGATGCGGTGTCAGAAGCGTCACTGATCGTGTTATCGCCCTCGCTTAAGTTAACAACATCAGTCATATTGATAAAGGTTGCAAATTCAGTTTGATTGGGAGCCATAAAATTCTCACCAGTCCTGACCACAGTGTCATCGGATTTGAAAGTGGCATTGGATTTGGATGTGAGGAAAGTGGTGATCTTGGTTGATGGGTGAAACAAAGGGTCTTCAGGTTCATAGGTGGCGGCAATAATGGTGAAGATCAACACTCCGAGCACAAAAAACGTGAAGCAAAGGTTTCCAATCAAGGCAAGGACATTTGGGCCCAAATTCTCAGGCCTAAAGCTTCCAGTTCTGGAAAATGAGGACCGACCCAACATTTTTTGGAACCAGAAGCTTAAGCTACAACCACCCAAATCTACTATCTAGCAGAAAACAAAAGTACCCAGATAGCCAAATCGCCAAATCGCCTAAGAATGAAGAAATGGTCAAAGAACTATGGTTTTTAGATATTTGGATTGAAAAAGAAGAGATTTTTTTTTTTTGACTTTTTTATTTTCAGATCTTGAAGCTAATGCGAAATGGGATTTGAGAGATCTACCAATTGAAGAAATGTATGAAGCCAAAGACTAGCAGACAAGTGACTGTCAGAAAAATAAAGAGTTTACAGATTTGTCAGGATTACCTTCTGTTTCAAATGAAGGTGAAGCAAAAACCATCAAGAAAGTTTCATCACCATTTTTGTCTTCTCTATCAACTTCGCATCTCTGTGTCTCCAGTGTGAGTGAGTGTGGTGTGGGTGTGAGCTGTAGGCAGCTGCTAGATTTCTCAAAGTCTGAGACTTGTGAATTACGTAGATTGTAAGAGTGCGCAAGGGGCGCACTGCGCCTATCCACTGCGATGTTTCCACGTGGAAGATACGACTACGTGGAAGGAGATGACAGGATTGGCGTATTGCGCGTCCCGGTTAACAATTAGTTTTTATGCGGTTTTTATGACGAGATTTATGAAATGAAGATTAGGAAAATATAAAAAAATGCCGGCTTTAAGTAGTTCGGTGTTTATTGAAGGGAGGTGTCTACTTCATAAGAACAACTGCAGACACACCGACAGTGGCAAAGATGTAATTAGATTGTTGGAGACTTTACTGCAAATCTAACACTTAGCTACTTTAATAATGTGAAAAAAGCTTTGTTTAGAGATGGAAATTTACCTTGTTTAATAATTGATGAAATATTTTAAGCTCCAACATGTCAATCCTTACAGGAACTTTTGTTTTGAAAGGAAAGCATAGGAGATTTCCTAAATTGGATGGATCATGGAGATGGGTGTCACATGGTAGGTTGGTGCTTCACTCTCTTTAATGTGATGGTGGATAAGGATTATGTGGTACTAAATAGAAAACAGCCCTTCAGCTAAAGTACATACAGAATGGGCTTCCAGCCTGCCATATGAGGCACATCTCTAATTTTGCAGAAAAACTTGTGTTAAATGGGGATAGCATTGTTTTGTTACTCAAGGTCAATCACAGTACGTCAAGTGAAAAATTTATCACATGTCATACTGTGATTGGCAAGAATAACAAAACAATGTTACCCCTGTTTCACACTCTGTTTCTTCCAATTTTGGGGTTGCTTTGAATACAAGGTTTGTTCAAATTTTGCACATGTGATGTGATTGCCACCCAGCCACAGCCTCTATTTTCACTTGTGGTAAGAAGAAATGTGCAGTAAAATAGCAGAGTAAATTTTTATATATACATGACCAAAGTTGAGAGATATACAATGGACCCCCATAATGCCACTTATCACCCCCTACTCTAATCCAAGATTTCAACCCCAGTGATTTAGCAGGGTGCGGAGTTTTAACTGCCCAAACAAATACATAGATGCAGATTAAAACTCTAACCCAGTGTTTTGTGAAACTCCTACAGCCGAAAAGATATATATTATGTAGGCTGCGTATTAGAAGGTGTACAAGATGCAGCCCTCTGCTGGATGCAGCTCATGCTATGCTCCATGCTTCTTTTAACCATGTCTTGCAGTAACCTCTTTGCAGTTTCAGCAGCTTTATCAGCTCCATCAACCCTTGTGGCAATGTCATATACAATTCTCTCCAAAACTGAGGACGCCAATTGCTTTTGCTGGGGAGAATCTCTAAGCAAATCTAGCAGTGTACGAGCTCTCTCCCGAGCTTCAGCTGTGCCATCTACAGTCAATCGAAGCAGGCCTGGGACTGCACCTTCATTAAGAATGAGTTCCCGGTATTTATCTCTGCAGCTTTGACACATAGAAAGCAAAGCTCCAACTGCGTGTTCTGTGCTCATAAGAGATCCATCTTCAACAGTTTCTACTAAGGTTAATATCCCACCATCTGAGTTTGAGATTGCAATGCGTCCTTCTTCAGAGTTGGATAGGATTTCAAGAAGGGCAGTAGTTTTTTCGGCAAACTTGGAATACTTTTTGCATTCTTTGAGAAGGTTGATAAGAGGGGGAACGGCTGTAGCATCCAGAATATCAGTTGAGTTCTCTTTACAGGTAGAGAGGTTGTGTAGGGCAGTCACAGCATCAACTTTTCCTTGAACACTTCCAGAGCTGAGGATCTCAACCAGGAGAGGTGCAGCTCCAGAATCTGCAATAATTGGCTTGTTCAGTGCAGCAGCTGAGAGTGTTAAGATTGCTGCAGTGGCTAAATCCCTTAAACTACCATTTTGAAACTTGAGGAGCTCAACAAGAGGGGGGACGGCTCCAGCTGTCACAATTTTGACCTTGTTTCTAATAAACATCAAACAAAGATCCAATCAGACATACTGACAACTTATTTGAATATTTTACTAGTAATAGCCATTACCTAAGATGAGGGTAATGGGCAGAGAGCAAAAGATTGCAGAACTAGTGAGCACTTAAAATTCACACATAATAATGTAACCACACCTATCACACTGTAAGCTCACATGATACACAGTTAAGAAGAATCCTGACATTAACGAGAAAAAACAAAAGGACTGTAGGCCTGATTTTTTTGGTATCAGAATGCTCGTGCAGCATTAAGAGAGAAATAATAGTATGGGAGTTTCCCAAATTCAGCACCTGATTCCGAAAACTTAAACAGCATTAAACTACAAAGATTTATACTTTGATAAGAAAGTTCTCTCCATTAACTACCACATAGATAATCATTTCCATATTTACAAAGAAAAACAAACGAAGACAAAATTAAAACAAGAATTGAACTTGACTGCCTCACCCCCTTCAACAGAAATTTTATCCTAACAAAAGCTATCTCATTTGTCCAGGCTTGGGTATTCCATCTCATTTGCCGCAAAACAAATCCTCCAAAAGAAAGGGTAGGAATCAAGATCCAGTTGGATCTTCCAGTGTATCAGTAACACGAAGATGAAAAATGGTTGAAAGTATGCTCTCCTTCTCAAGTAGTTTGACATACTAATGTACTGCCTTTCACTCAATTTTTCTTTAATGACCAAAATGGCAGAAATTTCACTAAATTGGATTGAAAGGAGCTAATTCTTCCCTCAAGTAGCAATTTTTACTAGTATCAAATCTTTTGCCCAACCCCAACTTCCTCAGTAACTAAACAGAGGACAAATTCACTATTATCTACATTTCCTACATCTCTCTCTCCCTCAGCTAGTAAATAAAGAAGTGATCAAATCCATATAATTATGGACAGCGAGGACTCTTATTGAATCCAAAAGCTCAATCGAGAAAACACCAAATACAAAACTACCTCATCAAAATCCATTTGGTTGGTAGGAAATGTGAACAATTCTTTTCATTTTTGTTATCAAAATCAAGAATTAGCAACCCCATGTAAGAAAAACAAAATGCCCATATCATATCATCTGATTTCATCTCCAATAAAACAAAAAGACAATCCCATAACACAAAAAGTTTCGCACTTTCCCTTGTCACCATTTCACAGCAACAAAATGAGCAAAAAGATACAAAACCCATCAACAAAATTAGCATAAACCAGTCTCTCACAGCCCATCAGTGAATAAAACACAAAGAAATCTGAAGCCATGGAAACAAAATTACCTTTCATTGCGGACAGCGAGGTTGAGGAGAGCGAGGAGAGAGACTTGGCGTGCATCTGGGTTAGGAGAGCACAGCATCAACACCAAAGGTGATATCACACCAGCCGCGCCCAACTTTGACCGGGTCTTGGAAGACGAAGACGATGACGAAGAAGAAGACTTTCTGACTAAGTTTCTGATATCTCTGGCGGCTTCAATCTTGGCCTCCAGATCACCATGGATGAGCTTTGAGGAGATTTCAAGTATAAGGGTTTGCTTCCTTTGGTTCCATGTCTCTACCTCCTCCTTCTCTACCACTTCTCTTGTTTCTTCTTCTTCTTCTCCCACTCCCACTGAGCTTTGCTCCTCCTGTCCCATCTCTCTCTCTCTGACGCTCTTCCTTCGTCTCCCTGTTTCTTTTTCTTTTATGATCTCTTTGGATTTTCTTTTTCAGATTCATAAAATTCCTGCAACCAAAACCAAACGAATTATTTCACCCAAAAACCATATGATCTATAACATTATTTTCCATTTTAACACTAGTAACTAAAGAGATTTGCTAACATCAATTGTTTTTTTTTTTTTTAATTACCACGAGGTGTCCGGGCCAACTTGCGCGCACCTTGATTAATCACCACTCGCGGAATTGAGCCTGCCGCTGGCCACCAGGTGTTGCACATGTATAATCAAATAATTTATATCATTTCCAAAATATACACTCGTACATATAAAAATACTCAATGAATACATTTCCTTTTGAAAACCCTTGATGTGGAAGAGAAGTTTACTTCACACAAGCTCAAAAATGATTACTGAATATTGATTAAGTATTAAGACAAAAATTAATGTAGGCATGTTGAGTAGGATTATGAAAATTAGGGTGGTGGTCTACAAAATATTCTGCGGTCGCAGGAATATATTGAGGGAAGACAAAACACCCGAGCCAGGACAACCACTACACGTCCAGATTACACCCACCAAAGAAATACCCACAACTCTTGGTCATTTTAAAATCATGCAAAAGAAGAAAACTATTTTAATCCACTTGGTTTCTGTGAAGAATTTATTTGGAATATTTCTTGTCCTTTTTTGTATAAAAATCTAAAAAAATGTACACTGACCATAACGTTTTTGTCTATACAGTAACTTTTTTGTTTTTCCTTTTTATTGTTTTATTTGTTAAAATCATTGGTTTGGCTGTAAAGCAGTGCAGTCAATAGTAAATACCAGTTGATGCCAAATATCTTTTTTTTTTTTTTACATTTCTTATTACGAAGGTCGATAGTATATTAAACTTACACATATTATACGGATGCTAAGACTTAAATCCAGGACCTTACCTGAATGAGTAAATACTCCAAACCACTACACTAGTGGGCCAAAAACCTTTTAAAAACATGCATTTACTGTTAGTAAAAAACATGAGAAATTAAAACATAATTTATGTGTTGTACGGCATATGCCATTATTAAGATGCCCAAATGATTATTTCTTGTTTAAAATTACGAGGAAAAGGTTTAAAATTTTACATAAAAATATGTTTTCTTTTGGAATATCTATATATATTTTGTCATACGTCTGGTTTTCTGTGTTCTTAGACTGAAATTTCCACTATCTTGTCTTCAGGAAGATAAATTGCATGATATTGAATTGTTTTACCAAAATATATGTGTGTTCATAATAAACATCTTATAATTTCAAAAAAATAAACATGTAGCTAATCTGTTGTAGTAATTAAGTAAGTACAAACAAGTTACATGATTTGGGATCAAAGAAAAACATCACTTATATTTCATGACATGATAAGCCCCCCGAGCTTCAGTGATGGCTGTAAGGGAGGGCTGCCATGTCATGGCACTTCTCACCGTTCTCTTCCTTCCATGAGATTGAGAACTTGAGCTCTCACTTGAAGTTGAGTGCTCCATTTCACCAGCCTTGTACCTGTGCTTCACATCAATGCCACTAAATGTCACATGTTTCTTCCCAACACTTTTCTGTCTTCCAATGATGCTGCAGATAGAAGAAGAGTCACTCAGCTCACCAACTGCTGCAGCACCTTGTTTCCGTTGCGAAATTGTGTGACTTGAGACGTCCATGGAAGACTGAGATACATAAGAGTTGAAAGAAAATTCTTTGTTGGGTTTTGAAAATTCTTTGTTGGGTTTTCTTATTCTGCGCCGGAGCTTCCTCATGGTTCGACGAGGAACTAGGAGGACCTTTTGGCCAGGAGTGAGGATCTCGTCAGCCTTCACTACCGAATCCCGGGGCCGCCTGAAGACTTCAGGCCTGGCTAGCAAGAAAGAGGGGTACTTCTCCAGTATCTTGGCTGCAGGAATAGCCATGTAGTAGCTCTCAACATGTCCACCTGCATGGACAATCTTCAAGATAGAAGTACCATCCTCCTCTGGCCGTGACTGTGGCTGCGTTGCCGGGGCTTGCTTAGGCAGCGCATGCCGCACAAATGGCTTGAGTTTATGGACATTAAGCAACTTATGGAGCATGTCTACTTAGCTATGGTTCTACAGTTATAAATATATGATAGCAGTCTAGCACAGAAACACTTTGCTTCCTTTTAAGTTTTAACATAATGCACATCGATGAACACAAGAAGCAAAGCTTAGTATTTTTTTTCTGATAGGGCCGAGTTAAAGTTAACAATGTTAATAAAGTAAAGGATAAATCCAGGCAGGATAGCGACGGATAGTGAGTGGCAGGCTTTGGCTTCGGCTTCGTTTTGCAGTCTGTCAGCCAATAGTTTCATATCAAATTAAAAAATTGGCCTGCAGCTCATCTCAAGAGGCAAAGCATGTCACAAAGAACAGTTTATACTGTTAAGTTGGCAGTCATTTGGTATAATTAGGCCACAAATCATCAAACTAATCGCATTGCTTGTACTCATTTGCACAAACTTACTGATCAAATAGTCACTCATCCCCTGAGCTCCGTTCAATCATACGACCAATCAAGCATGACACTCTTCAATCATAAACCTTTGTGTGTGTAAAATTGTTTCTGTACACTCAAATCCGCACATTGAATATGGGTCATCATGACGACAAGTGGTCTTAATTAGTGGATATTACAAAGAAAGTAGAACGCATAAATCAAAAAGGGGATATTCTGCACTGATATCAGAATCCAACTACGTATTTTTCCTTCGAACACAAGAAATTCGCCTCAAAACCCTGCAAACTACGAGATGCCTCAGCAATGCCAGAGTCAACTAATACAATTGACATGTTTGTTTCTGTTATACCAAATACAACAGTCCAATACAGATTTTTCTTGCTATCAAAATTCACTTTACAGGTAAGACAACAGAAAGACAAGAACAATGGAATGGAAATTCTTCACCAGCCTATATCTTACCTTCCAAAACCTATAAAACCTCTGATATAGAAGAGAGAATGAAAGAGATTCTCACCACTCGAAAGTAAATTCTAAGTTCGAAAACTTCAAAAAAGATAAGTAGAAAGAACAGAGAGACAGGAAGGGGAAGAGACGAGAGAGGACTTCAAAGTGAAATGGGAAAAATGGCAACACCATAAAGCAGCAGAAAGAAAGAGAAGATCTGCCATGCCTACCTTGACTAACTAAACGGGTCAATATCAGTTACAGGTGGATTGCACCTTTTATGTCCTCAACCCAAACAATCAGAAGATACTATTGGCAATTTTTTTTTCCAGCCTCCTTTAACAGATTTACACTCAAATCTAAGCCAACTTTGTATCTTCTTGATGTCTTCCTCTATCCAAACTAGTTGGAGTTGTCCAAAAGAATTCCCAAGATTGGACTTGCAATTCTTGTTTTGAAGTTTACAAAAACTCAAATTTTTGTTTCAGTAGTTACTCGGCCAGTTGATCTGTGCATGCTGAGGCTGCTGATAAACACTGCCCCCAGGTCCCACCATGTCAACAGCCCCAGCCATGGTCTGGGACTGTTGCAGAAGTGGATGAACAGTGGCTGCTGTTACTGCTTGTGCAGGGTGGTAGATACCAGCAAAGGTGCCGTGGCCAGCCTGTGTTGGGGTGAAAGTAACATGCTGACCCTGTGGGGGAAGGTTGTAAAATGAACTTGTTAAGCTGGACATTTCTCGGCCAGGTGCAGCAACCCACACAGAAGATCCTTCACTCTGTAGAAAAGCAATTTGTAAATGTCAAGCAAGCAATGATGTCAAGGGGGAAAATGGAAGGACTAAATGCTCTAATAAACATGAAAGGAAGATGGGAAAACCCAGTACTCTCTAAGACTAACAACTATTTGTACCACTTAGGAATGATGAGCCTCTACAAGTTCATCGGAAAGAAAGAAGTAGAGATATTTAAAACCCAAGCACAAAAAAAGTATACAGGAGCACCAAAACATGCACACAAAAAAAGTCCCAAAAAAGTAAAGAAGTAGAGATATTAAGAAAAAAGCATCCCCATGAAAAAATCCTTTTATCTGTATTAACCATCCGCTTTGTAAAACATCCTATTGTCCCTTTCCATCCAAATTCACCAACAAAGTAAACAAATTACGGAAAAGCAGGCTCTGACTTTTATTGCTATTATTTAAAATCCGTGCAACAACAACAAAAAAGTACAGAAAAGATAAAAACCAACCTGCTGGCCCGTCATGTATACATTACTTTCCTTGAACTGAGATGTGCTCAGATCCTCATTAGCAGTAGAGTTTCCAGCTGTTGTGGCAGAACTGGGATTATAACCAGCTGGGGAGGAGCCATATGGTCCATAACCACTTGCCATTCCGATATGAGCAGAGTTCCCTGTATTAGTCCCCGTTTTGTATTGTGGCAGTGAGTATTTGACTCCTGTGGCAGCTGCTGCTGGAGGAGCTGGATACACACCACCAGCTTGAGGTTGCTGAGGAAATGCACCATTGCCCAAAAATTGATGGATGGCTGGAGGTGGAACATAGAATGGGGAAAAATAGTGACTGTAGGGAATGTAATTAGGAGCATAATGAGATATGTGCATCCCGGCTGGCGGTCGAAAGACAGGAACTTGCTGCTGAGTTACACCTATTGAGCTTTGCACAAGCCCAGCAGCCTGTGTCACCAATGGTGTTGGGCCAGCTGCAGATAGAACCCCACCCTGCAAATAGCCATATAGTAGCATCAAAATAAAGGAAGCATCTATAAAACTAACTCGTCACCTAGGTGTGTTAGTAATGCAAACCTCTTGTGGAGACTGAGAACTTGGAGGCAATACTGCAACATTCCCATTGTACTTGGAGGAAACCCCAGGAGATGGAAAAGGAGAAAGGCGGCCGTCACTATCAGCACCTGAGCGGTAAAACTGGGCATAATAACTTGCTGGGTCAAAGGGTGGTTGTACCTATGGACACATAGTTATGATTGCCATCAAATGATTGCAAAATAAAAGAAAAGTCAATCAACAAGGAAACATCTAATACAAATAAAGAAAATATATATTAAAACTATTCTCTAGTGCGGACGTCCGGATACTTCTTAATGTCCGAACTCGTTTTGGTTTTTTGCATGATCAGAATGAATTCATTCATTCGTTCAATGGAAAGGAAACCATTTCCAATTTGTTTCGTGTATCCCTCTTCTTTTCAATATTGTTGTCATTAAAAAAAAGGCAGTGAAGCACATAAAAAGCCTCCCAGTTCTCTCTACAGGCCACCAATGAAGGAAATGCCCAATCTAGAGGTGATGTTTGACTTTTTGGTATTAGCAGAGCATGGTTTCTATTCTACTAGTACCAAGAAATGTGAGAAAAGTGTTTGAGTTGATTTATTAGCACAAAGAATGCAAAAAAACTAGTCCAGACATTAGAAAAAATAAGGATGTCCGCATTAGAGAACAAGGTTTAGGGAAGCTTAAGTTTGAGAGCTGTTTTATTATATAAGCAGTTACAATATAGGAAGGTCTCATAAAATGGGAAGCTAAGTTTGAGAGCTCACCACAAAGCTTGGAAGGCGAGAAATATCTCGTGGTTGAGACTCGGAGTTTTCAAATGGCGCAAGCTGACTCCCCAAAATTGGGGGCACAAACCCAAAACTGTAGTTTGGGGAAGTATGAGACACAGAGAACTGATGGCCTCCAGACGGCAATGCAGTGTCATGCTTGGATTCATTCTGTCCTTGGGTTGCACTGGATGAGACATCACCCTCACCAGATGATATATTTTCAGGTGCGTGAGTAGGTGATTGCGGATGATCAGGATAATCATCCTCATTGGCAGTTGCCAATGCATTTTGATTGCTGGATCCAAGATATAAAAAATAACAATAATAAAACAGCATCAGCACAATTTCGCTACAGAGAGATTATATGGTATACCACAGTAGATAAAAATGCCAGGATCAGAAATATGTTTGTTGTCAAAGTTACAAGCAGTACACTATAATTGCTTAAACCCGAACACAGGCTACACAATTACTTGCTTGAAAATGAGCTTTATTGCATGATTAGGGTCTGATAAAGGTTATTAGTTTACCAATAATCCCAAAGCACAAGCAGTTAGGATGTGGGTCAGCAATAATTTTATATTCTGACACAACCCTTCAAATTTGGGCCTCTCTCTACAACTAAAGTCCAACACCAATTGCAAGGATTTGAACTCAAGATTTCCTGCTCTGATGCCATGATAAGGTTTGGTGGTTTACCATTATTCCCAAAATCTTAAGCTGAAAGGGAAAGGGTCAACTATCAATATCAAGCCAGGTCAAATACAAGCCGAAAAGCTTTGATGAGACAATATGTGCCAAAAATCTGGGGCAATAATTCAATTTTCTACATCCAAAAAGTTCCTTGCAAATGAGCTACCCTTATTTTTATTGACCACCCTAGTATTCGACAGAATGATTTTCCTGATACTACTAGTTTTATTGATGTTGTATTGCCAGAGGAGAACAAGTAGAGAATTTAACCATTAAGGGAGGTAAAAATAAAAACAATGCATCTAGTCTCAGGCAAACTTAAATATACAGCATTGATATGATACAGTAAAGTAAATAATCATCATTACAAACCTTGATAACTGTTCCTCCACAGCTTCTTCAATAACCTGAGAAGTTTCAGACCGAGGTGTTGAGCTCTTATCAGTCTCAGGACCACTGACATAGCCAGTAGTCACGCCAAAGGTAGCACCAAAACTTCCAAAACTCAACTTGGTTCTTTCAGATTCAGGAACATGGATGTGATTTGGAAGAATAACTGTTTTGCGCTGGGGAAGGTGCAACTCTTCTAGCTTCCTCTGCAATTTTGAAGTTGCTTCTTCTGAATCAAGGACGCTTGAAACAGACTGTGACTGGGACGGGGCCTTTACAGAATCAGCAGGAACCTCAGATGCAACAGCAGTACCAGTTGTTCCTTGACCTTGAACAACAGTAGAATTTACAGGTTTTGGTTTCCACTCCTTGTTGGTACCGACTGCTGAAGACAATCATATATCATACAAAGTTTGCACAAGTCAAAAACTATCATAAGCATTCAAGAAATAATAAACATCAAGTCATCAGGTGTTTTTTTTTACCAACAAGGCAAATAGATATAGCTTTTCTAGTAGGCAGAAAATTATCCTGTATGACAACACAAATTATCTCCAAAATTGCAAAAGACTGGACTAACTCTGATGTCTTTCTTTGCAAAGGAGAAATGAAGTATCTAACAGTGAACTACCCAATACTGACCAAAGCAAAGCAGGCAGCCAACACTCTATTCGTCAAGCAGAAAATCACGTTCAAATTTCAAAGAATGTCAGCCATCCATTCTAAGTGTACCTTTGTTAAGTAGATTCTCTTGTGTAAGAATCAAAAGTTATTACCAACAGAGAGACACATAACGACCGATAATGCAAGGACAATTATCAATATTTTGAATGCTTCAGACAGATTAGAACAACTTCAATATTAAGTTGAGAGATTTAGTACAATGCAAAAGCACATCAATAAAATAACAAAAGCAAAAGGCGGGTCATCATATTTTCCTTCCTCTTTTCTTATGGAAGCTGCTTGGGTTGGAGGTGAAGTCTAACTATTAACACAATCCCTAATGTCTCAAAAACCCATATGAACTCTTGACAGTTTCAAGTACCCAACATAATTATTAAGACAATATATATATATATATAGGGGAGTACACACAACAAACAAAACCAGTATCATACCTTTTTGAGTGCCAACTGATTGTTGTGACCGGCTACTGTAATTAGATGATGGCCGACTACCCGAACTGCCATGAGTTGAAGTAGATGAAGGGTGTGAAAGATCAGCAAGCTGACTTTTCCCAACTCCCTGTGTTTTGCTTGCCACTTTTCCTTGTGCTTGAGAGCTACCAATCTCAGAAGCTGCAATAGCATCATTCAAGAATGCTAAGACAAGTTATAATTCAATACTAGCTTTGCAGGGGATAGTCTATCAAACTAAATTAAATTTCTAAAATTCTAGATCAGCAATTAAATTGATCTCATCAGTTGCATCTGACTCACCAGAAGGATGATGACTTCCTACTTCACGTTTAATTGTGCCCACAGAACCTGGGAGCCGTGAATCATTAGATGGCACAAGTACTGGATCTGAAGGAGAGAAACAAACTGCCAATGTAGATGCTGGGGTTGGCAACACCAAGCCACTACTGGAGCTTGGTGCAGGCTGCTCATGCAAGTCCTCATTTCCAAATTTAACAGTGGTGTTCTTGTTTGCATCCACTGGGGGGACCGAACTTCCCAAATTATCTCCAACCAATGACAAACTTATATCAGGACCACTTCCAGCAGATACATGGGAGGGATGCACAACACTAGTACTTCCAGAAACCACATTGGTAGAACCATCCACAATGACCGGTACAGAGCTGCAAATGATATTTAAACATATAAGTTAAATACCAAACATAAACTGCATTCAAGATGAATGGCCACGGAAATTACATAAAGGCATTTGGTTTTAAAACTATAGCCACCTTGTTACCAGACTTCGCTCTTTATTTTTTGTCTCGCGAGAGGTTGGCAAAGAGGGAGCACCACCTTTCTCTGCAACCTGACTGGGTCCATTCTCAGTTCCAGGAGCAGTACTTCTACCACCACCAGCATCTGACAAAAAGTACACAGAATAAAGTTAGCTTGGCTGGTATGACTAAGATTGGTGGCACAATAAGATTCAAACTGTTACAACAGTAAAGCAGGGTGTAAGTAAACATTTTCAAATCTACAAATTTAATAACTCCAATCATATTGAGGAGAAGGGGAAGATATAATTTTTCCCTTAATTCCGCCCAAGCCATAGATACCAAGAAAATAAAAAAGGTGTAGCTTACTAGACTAGGCAACCTTCTATGGAACTGTTAAATTAACACAAAGGAAATAGTAGTTGGAGAAAAAAGTTATACAGTTATAGTCAGTAGAAAAACATAAAATTTGGCCCTAATCGGCAAACATAATTAAGTCATATCATTGAACCCAGGATTTTGGCAAGGATAAAAAGAAAAAGTACAGGCAATAGTGACCTTCAAACACATTGTAATTTGAGTGTCGCTTACCATGTGACACATAACGAGGTGAGAAATTCACCCGACCACCCCTACCCCCTCGTCCCTGCATTCCAGGTCTCCACCGCAACTCTGCAGACTCTCTGTTGTTCAGATTCTGCAAGATATAAGACAAGTAATTGTTATTCAAATTTAAAAAACCATAATTAAAAACGAATCAGGAGGAAAATAATACAAAAGACAAACTACACATATTTGTAAAGAAACCACATTATAAATTTTCTTTTTAAAAAATAAAAAGAGTTGCTTCATGATAGAACATATTAAAAATCCACTCCCTTACAGACCAGTTTCCCAAATTAACTGATTTGGCTGTCGGTAAAAATCAGCCATGATTAGAATCTCTTACCTCTTTTCTCTTGTCACGTTTCCTTTTAACCTCATGAAATGGATCTGCAGATCGATACATAAGAGTATTATTTCACTTAAAGAAAAAGAACAAATAGACGGAGCAACAAGTCCATACAGTTGGAATTTAGACGGTACAAAACCTTGGACAAGAAGTCCACCGCAAACAAATATCATAGACCTACACAACCTCATTTGGAACATGTGCAACTCCAAGACAAGACTAGACTAAAAACCAGTTAGTGTATAGCAGGCCCTCCAATCTAACAGAATAGTAGAGAAAAAAAAATTGAATCCCTAAACCCTGCTCATACAGATGCCCACAACAAAGCTGAAAATCCAACCCTATTCCAGAGATCCTCCACCCCAACTCCTGAATAGTCTTTGATTTTCATTTTTCCAGGAAAAGACCACTTCACTGTGCTCACTGCAAAAATATTTCAACAAGGATGTAGCTTTCAAACATTTAAAACCAAAACAACACTGAATCCTAAAGTTATTTTCCTTTTCACCTTTATTCCGAACTTACCAAATGGAGGATTAATTCCAAAAACATGCACATTAACTTCAATAAACCTTTTTTCTTTTAAGGCAAGCTAGAGCTTACTTCTGGACCCCAAAAATGACCACAATTTATGGTAGAATTAAAACCTAATTATAAAATTAATCTAAATCTTCTAATTTTACACAAATTTATCTCACTATTATTGGCATAGTCACTCTGAAATGTCTGAACATGATTGCTATGAAACAACAAAGTACGAACTCAATTACTAAGATGATATCAGAATCCAACTAAGCCTTATAAGAAACACACAAAGTCACAAACAGTGAAAACCCATCATAGCAAATAAAAAACTGAACTCAATTCCCACATAATCAAAATCAAATCAAACCAGATGAAACAGCAAAAAACAAGAACTTTAACACGCGGATCACGTCGAATCACAGAAAGGAAAACAAGGTAACCAAGCCGAGGCAACCAAAACAAAGGAGCAAAGCAAAAAACCAATTGTAGGTACCCTGGAGGAGAAGCTTCTGCGCGGTCTCGTTGGGATCCATATTACATTCCTTGAGCATTGCATAGATTTCCTCCTCACTATGATTGCCCGTGATCTCCTTGATGTCCTGGATCGTCTTCCTCACACTGTTTGGGATTGAAACCCTAAACCCACCACCACTCATCTTTGCAAACCCCACAAAGCCAAAAGACCCAAGACTGAGTGAAAATGTGGAAATAGGACAAAGGAAACAGAGACTTAGATGGAGAATATGAATTGCTGGGTAGAGAGGATTGGGCTTTAGATGACTATATGAACATATGCTAAAAGATGAAAAATTTTAAATGAAAGGGAAAAAATGAGCTTTTTATGGGTATTTGAATTGATCTACGACAAGCAGACAGACAGAATGAGAACGAGAACAAGAAGAAAGGAGGAGGAGAATTGAGAGAGAGAGAGAGAGAGAGATAGAGAGAGAAGGGGGGAGGGAGCTAAATGAAAGTGTTTTTGGAGTGTAGGGCTTTTTGGTTGATTTGCCTAATTTTTTTGTTTTTTATTTTAATTATTTTTACAAATTAAATTTATTTTTTTTGTTCCTTTTGATTTGTGTTTGATTCCATTTCTCAAATGGGGAAGCTACTACTAGCCTACTAGTCTTTGCATTTGTTAATGACACTGTGCTTTTGATATTTTGATATGTTTTTGCTAGGCCTACTCATCACTGTCCACTTTTCAGAATGTGTGTGATCCCTAGCTCAATCATAGTATCCTACCACCACCTTTACACTCAGATCCAAAAAAAATACCATCATATTCACTGCTCCACAATGATAGTTCTTTTTTCCTTTTCCTAATAAATTTATATTTTACTTTTTATTTATTTATTTATAGAATGAGTAATTCGAACTTTGAGATCTCTTCTAATATTAAAAAACTAATTGATTATCGATATTTAAATCTTAATACTCGATAATTCAATATTGTGTTATTGAAATTTTCTATAAGACAATGTAGCGGCGTAATCAGTTTATTCTACACCTAAAGCAATGTATGCGTATTTTTTTTTATAACACAATACATAATAATACATGTACTTTATAGCAACAACAAAAATCCTATTAGCCCAAAAAAAAAAAAAACTTTAGACATAAATATTTAATCGTGCATTTGAATAAAACTGCAAAGCATTCGTGTTTTCTATATTAAAATAAATATTATATGGACTAATTGCAGTTTCATGTAATGAGAATATACTTGAGTTGCTAAAAGGTATCGTTTAAGAATATACAGCCACTATGTTAATCTATTAGCAAAGTTGATGTGTTCTAAATCATTTGCATTACTGAGTCCTAAATCATCCAATAATGCCCTAACTTTTGTATTAACTTTTTTTAACTGTATGATTAATTGGATGGATATTTGGTTTGACCAGTCTATTTCTTTAGTTCGTGTGTTGACCATGTGTCCCCCTTTCATAATTGTTTGAAGACCAAATGGCAAGTGTCAAGTCAATGCAATGTTGATTCAAGCCAAACATCACAAATTTGGAATTGGAAGTAACATGTAGGAATAGGAAGGGGAAAGGGGGGTGGGTTTATTTAGGTATGAAATAGTACATTGAATTAATAATGCATCACAATTAAATTCATGACCAATTAAATTTGCTTAGTAACGAGTTGAATTGATTGGTCTGGAAGTGCTCTTAGAAGGTTTAAAAGAGTTTTCTAACAACGAAAAACACTTATGGTTGAGTTTCGTAAAATGATTTAAAAATACTTATGCGACTTACAATTGTTTTTTTAGAGAAGCACCCAATATGCGGTTTTTTTAGAAAGCACTTCAATTTTTAACAAAAATTTCGACATTGTTCCATTAAAATCATTTAAACAAATATTTAGATTAAATTTCATATTGCAAACTAAATATATTTGAAAGAACTTCATACCGAAAAAGGGTGAAATTTTGAGAGAGATGTGCTGTAAAATTCAAATAAATCACATAATTTAGTTTTTGGCATTAAATGGTTGATATAAAATTATGGGATGAAGAAAAAAAAAATCGAAACCCCATTAAAAAAAAAAAAACAACAACAACAACAACAATTATGTTCAATGCCAACGTGAGCTTTTGGTCTTGGGCTCGGCCTAAGGCAACATATTGGATCAAAATTGGACCAATATGTTTGGCCCAAACCCAACCCTAGCTTTGTTTGCTCTGTTCACCGCCTTCAAAATTGCCTTGCTTGTTTTGGCACTCTGTTTATTTAGTTATTACTTGTTGGCTCCAAAAGCAAAATCGCTGATACATCCCGAAACCCAAACCAAATCAGACGAACATGGCTTCGAAGAAGAGTAACCATAACCCTCACTCAGGCGACGGTGCTAGCCCTGGGTTCGTCCTCTATCTCTCTCTTTCTCTCTCGAAAGAGTTTTATTATCTGTAGCTGCGATTATAAGCTAATTGGTTATTGTTTTTGTGTGTTTTTTTGTTGTTGCAGAAAGATATTCATCGGTGGCTTAGCTAAAGACACCACCTTGGGTAAGATTTCTTCTATTAAATTTTATGGGTATTCTTTAATTCCGCGATATTATGGTTTTTAAGATTTTCTTAACAGTGTATATCATGATTATGATCCATCAAAATCTTAATGGGTGTTTTTCGTTTCTGAGAAATTGTGGATTTTTGCTTTCCAGTCTTTTTTTTTAGTTTTTAGTTTTAACAACTTCTCATTGTAATTCTGTATGCAAACTCGGGTGGGTATGTTCTTCAAGTGAGTGAAATCGATGCTTTATGGACTTTGTTAACAGCTTCCAACTTTGCTTTGCTGTGAAATTTTGAGGGGTTTTCTTCAATTTTCTCATATCTACGTGCCATGTGTTTGTTGTATTATCCGGTTACAGATACCTTCGTTAAGTACTTTGAGAAGTATGGGGAGATAATAGACTCTGTGATCATGAAAGACCGGCAAACCGGTCGACCTAGGGGATTTGGGTTCATCACCTATGCGGATCCTTCAGTTGTTGACCAAGTTATGGAAGAGACTCATGTAATCAATGACAAGCAGGTAATTGTCAAATTCTTCCTCCATTTGTTAATATACTAGCCTCTCTGCCCCCTCCAGCGCCTGCGGGAGGGCTTTATTTTCCTACTATGCTCGACTCTCCAAGTGTTTTATTAGTGCATATTCATTGCATAAATCACGTGAGAGGTCTTTTATTCTACCATTCGCACTTCGCGCGACTTTCCAAGTGTTTAATTAGTACATAATCATTGTAAGTACACATCAATTGGTTAAACTACACATCAATTTCTTCCTTCTCAAGTACAAAATTAAATGAAAAAAAACACTTAAGAGAAAAATGAAACCCCCCCCCCCAAAAAAAAAAAACTGATCAGTCAATTCTTAATGAACAAAAAAAGAAAGACAAAAAATGAACAAAAACAGATCTGTGCTTCAATTAAGAAAAGAAAGCTACATGAATGTTTCTTTTTCTTGCTACTGGCAATGGCATAAATGTTTGTAAATCTATTATATGTAGCAAGCAGTAGGACTTCATCATATGCCCCTGAACAACATGCATAACGGCCTTCTATCTCTTCCCCAAAATCCTACAAAACATTAGAAGAAAACAAACAACATAAGAAGGCTAGGCTTTGAATCACAACTTATAGCCCTTTCACATGTTATAATTTATGAAGAAATAACTGCAATGCAACCGGACTGAACCTTTTAACTATTTTTTATTCTTTTCCTACAGCTTCTCAGAAGCGAAACAGAGATTTGAGCAAACTAAAATCAAAGGCCTAAATTAAATTGATTAGTTCAACTAATTGTAGAATAATTTGTTGGCTTATTTTCGTTGTTTTCTTGTAAATGAAATCAATGAACATTATATGGATTTGATGTTCCTTTCAATAGTCCGAAAATGAGGAATTGTGCCTTTTGTTAGTATGCTATGATATGAAATAGGCATGTTACGGTTCAGTTAGTAAATATTGAGCTTAATTTTAATCAAGTTTTGATAGTTGATATTGAGTTTCTATTCAGGTATTTAGCTCTCATGATGTTTCTCCCGTTAAATTTTAATCGAACTGTTCTTTTAGAGAATTTTCTTTTACGTAACGTTGTGTCCAATAATTTGATTGTGACAAGTGGCATAAATTTTTCACCAGGTTGAGATAAAGAGAACCATTCCAAAGGGTTCTGGACAGGGAAATGATTTCAAAACAAAGAAAATTTTTGTTGGTGGGATTCCAACCACAGTTACTGAAGGTTTGTTGTATTATTTTTGTCCATTGGTTGTATTCTGATGCTATGTTTATTGTTGCACAACTGATGAATTGTTTCGTCTCCCTCAACTTTTTTATTTGAACATCAGATGAGTTCAAAAGTTTCTTTTCACAATTTGGAAAGGTGGTGGAGCATGAGATCATACGTGATCATGTCACTAAGCGCTCTCGAGGTTTTGGATTTGTTGTATTTGACAACGAAAAAGTTGTTGATAATGTTCTTGCAAATGGAAATAGGATTGATATGGCTGGTACACAGGTGAGTTATTGGCAATGTTCATTTAAGATGTTCGGTGTATATGGACATGTTATGTATAGAGGAATATTTGAAGGTTTTCCTTCAAAGTATTCTCAGAATTGTAAGAATTTTGTTGTATATTTGTATCATAGTTTCAGTCAACTTACTTTTTCACTATCCATATTTCATTAGTAGTGGACTTGAATGCAGGGGTTATCTCCCTCTACCTAAATCCAGGTCTCACAAAAGGTTTGCGAAGTAAAAGCCTAGGTTAACTCACTTCTTTATTGTAGGTTGAGATCAAGAAGGCTGAACCAAAGAAGGCCTCAAACCCAGCACATGTTCCTGCATTTGGTAGTGACTCTAGGGCACACCCTTACAATGATAGTTTCGGTGGATTTGGAGACTCCATGAGTGGTTTCGGTCCTGGTGGTTATGGTGCTGGAGGTTATGGCCCTGCTTCTTATAGGTCACTGGGTGGTTTTGGCAGTAGGTTTGGTGATTATGGTGGATATCCAGATGGTAATGATTTTGGAGGTGGTTTTGGGGGATTTGGTGGTGGTGGTGCTTTTTCTGGTTATCGTGGAGAGTCGTCATTTGGCTATTCTAGTCGCTTGGGTTCTTACGGTGGAGGGATTGGTGAGGGATACAGTGGTAGTGGGTTAGGTGCATATGGCCGTGAAGCTAGGGGCTATGGTGGTTATGATGGTTCAGGCTCTGCTGATGTTTATGATTCAGGACCTGGTGCTAGTTATGGTGGACCTCGAGGCTTGTACGGTAGTAGGGCAGGTTATGGCGGCAGTAGTCGTTACCACCCTTACGGAAGGTAGACATATACTTAATCTTCCCAATAGAAGTTGCACGCAAGTTCCAATATCACTCTTTGCGTCCTATGGTTCCATTGTCACTAGGCACTACTGCAAGAGGCACTAAGCTAGAAGATGAGATGAACCATTAGTTTGTCCCTGGGTCTACTCTGGCATGGACATCCAAAGTTAGATTATCACTAATTTAGAGACTTTGTCAATTATTGGCTTGTGATTCTAGTTAGGCATCTTTTGTGTGCTCTGTATGAATGATTGTCATCATATATTGAGACCTAGACACTTACTGTTATGTGATCAGCCTAGAAATTGAGATATATTCGAACTTAGTTCTATTCTTTTGTTAACATTTCTACTTCTCAGTTCGCAAGACTATAAATCAGGACTGCACATCGTGTTTAGATAAATTACAGGATTCTATCGGTCAATTTGATCGATAAACCGATTGATTGTTCAATGTTTATATTTGTGTGCTTCTCTTGCTAGCAGATAGCACAAGAATTAGAAGAAGACTCTTAGAATCATCTGCTTGGTTATGTAGGGGTCAATTGTAATGTATGTTTTATTACCTTCCACCATGGTTGCAAATGCACCACCTTTTTAGTCTTCCATCAAATGATTAAGTATTTACCATAACAAAACCAATGCCATGATAACATTTCAAGAAAGGAAAAATATTTTAACCCAGTATTATTTGAGATGCAAATAGCACATGGGAAAAAATGGTTCAAATTCTCCCCTTCTCTCCGAGTGCACCCGAGTTCAATTCACGCAAGAGACAGTTTTGAAACAACTCTATAATATATTAGTACTCCCTCTCCTAATGAAGAAAAAAACATTATTTAGTATTTATTGTGAATTAAAAAGGATTATTGTAGTGCGTGCCACACTGCCATTCTATGAAGTGAAACGCCGTCCCTCAATCATATGAAACGAAACGAAGAAAACCAGTCAATAAAGTTAGATTACAGATTATGTAAAGGCTCACGTGCCACTTTCTCAAGAAGTCACACATTACGCCATGTGTCCAAGCTTGCACGTGACATATGCATAGTCAGCATGCTGACTCGCTATTCTTGCGCCTCCTGGCAGCAGATAGCTTGATTCTGGAAGTTTAGAAATATCCCGATTTTGATTGTTCTAAACTTGGACCGTGCGGTTAGGACAAAGTAAAATACCGAAACCAACCTCATTGAGATTGGTCATCATCCTAAAGTCTATTTAGTGGGCATTACTTATTTGGGGTAATAAGTGATTTTTAAAAAAATTTGGGAAGTCTAACCTATTTGGTAAACTGTGAGAAAATCACTTATTGTTAAAAATTGCTGTGAGAGAAAGCTATAAGGGAAAACAGCTAATGAGGTGCTTTCATTTTCTGATTATACAGGAATCAGTTTCGAAGAGGCGTTGAATTTAATGATTATGCGACAATTATTTTTTGATTATGTGGAAATCAATACCAACAACACTTTTAAAAAAAAGTTTACCAAAAGCCAAACTGTTTTATCTCACAGTTGATTTCTTTCACAACAAATCTGACAGCAATTATTTTCACAGCACATCAATGCCAAACTGGCCCTATCAGACATGTCGTTTTCAATAGTTTGTTAATATATCTGGGGGTATATACGTAAATGCATCCCCAACCTTGGTCTTGCTGCCACCTTCATATGCTTTGCTCTTGCTTTTTCAAGCTCAAATATCGAGCCTTTTTTATATCATCCAAGGATTCGCTGGCTTTGAACTCAGAGAGGTGAATTTTTCGGCAAACCCACCCTTGTTTTTATGCTATTTTCTTATGGTGATGATCACTGTGTGTTATTTGTGATTGGTGGTGTTTTCTTATAAGACTTTTTTTTTTAATTTTGTTGCAAGGTTGATTTTTTCTTGTTGATGAATAACAATTTCATAGTCTTTTATGGATTTGGTGGTAATTGGAGTTTCTGTTTGATGTTTCACATTCAAATTTGTTCCTTGTGTTAGCTTATAGTGTGGTGGCTGTTCGTCTTCATCATGTGCGACGAGTGAGTATTTGATCGAACCCAAAAGTTTTGCGGCATGGGGTTTGTGTTGTATTTGCTTTTCTGTTTTGAGAATTTCATTGTTTGTGATAACTCTCTGACTGATCCTACCTAACGATTGAAATGTTCTGACATCTCATCTGGGTTTCGATTAGTGGTGGTGTTGCTCTCAGAAGTTCTAAGTTTTTTTGGTTGAAATTAGAAGCATGATCATCGTCTAGTCAGATATTCATTTTCCCAGAAGTGTTGTTCGTTAATGAAGAATCCATTTATTTCCTTAGTTTGATCATGAAGAATGCGTTCAGTTTTTATTTTTATTTTCTACAGAATAAGATGCGTTTCAAAGCTGGAAGTTGTTTGAAATCTGAATTCTGTTTGATATTTCGTAACCTGAAAGTCACAGAATTGTGATGAAACTTATCAAATTTCATTGACGATGATGTTATACTTCACATGCTAGCATTTCCTAATTTTTTTTTTCATTGTCTGATTTAATTTTTTTTCATGTAGTGTATGTGCATATGTTAGTTCTACACATAACTGTAGTTATACTAAAGATTAGACACTGCAATTGTTTCGAACATTAAAAATGATTTCCTTATTTAACAGTGTCATCTATTTTAGGTAACAATTTGGTCTATTCAGGAAGGAGTAAATTCATTTTAATAAACATTCAGTGATGGAGAATTCTGAAGATGTTTTGTTTAACTCACCTGCGCAAGACGATTTGGTTGTTGGAGATCAGTTGACCGTTCTGAAAGGCTATGGGACATATGGCATTGTTGGTGCTGTTATTGTTGCCGTGCTTATACCTGTCTTGCTGTCCACTATTTTCACGGGAAAGAAAAGGGGGAAGCAAAGGGGAGTTCCAGCGGAAGTTGGTGGCGAGGCAGGTTACGCAATGCGCAATGCTCGGGTAACTGAGTTGATTGAAGTTCCTCAGAAAGGAGCCACAACTGTGGCAGCCCTGTTTGAGCTATCCTGTAAAAAGTATTCACAGAATCAATTTCTTGGGACAAGGAAGTTTATTGGAAGGGAATTTGTCACAGCCAGCGATGGAAGGAAGTTTGAGAAGCTTCACCTGGGAGATTATGAATGGCAAACTTACGGAGAAGTGTTTGATCGTGCTTGCAACTTTGCATCTGGGCTTGTTAATCTAGGTCATAATGTGGATAGCCGTGCTGCAATTTTTTCAGATACCTGCGCAGAGTGGTTGATAGCCTTTCAGGTCAATTTTTTTTAATGCCTGCCTTGTGGTGTCTGTTGTCGTTTCTTTTATTTTTGTCTATGAAGTTGTGAGTGCACAGGCAGTTCTAAAAATAGTTGGTTTTGGATTCCAGGGATGCTTCCGGCACAATATTACTGTTGTTACTATTTATTCTTCACTAGGAGAGGACGCCCTAATTCACTCCCTCAATGAGGTTGGTGATAAAATCACTGCTTTCCCGTTCTTCATGAGTTTATTTAACCCACGAACATATGGGTGATTTATATTATAAAAATTACACTGTATACCTATAAAAAAAGAAACAGAGAACGTGGATGGTCCTCATATGGTGCTTTTTGACAGACCCAGGTATCGACATTGATCTGTGATGCCAAGCAGTTGAAAAAGCTGGCTGCAATAAGCTCAAGCCTAAACACTATTCAAAATGTTATTTATTTTGAAGATGAGGGAAGTTCAGATACTAGCATATCTGGAAGTACGAGCAATTGGAAAGTTGCATCCTTTTCTGAAGTTGAGAAGCTTGGACAGAAGAGTACGGTTGATCCAAGGTTACCTTCCAAAAATGATATTGCTGTTGTCATGTATACAAGTGGCAGTACAGGTCTACCAAAGGTTTGTTTCGCTTCCTGATCCTTATTGCAAATCTGTTGTTTGCTATTTGAGATCCAGAATAATCATATTTTGTAAATCTGTCCATTTGGCCATCTGTAGAAAATAGTATGTTGCTTTCTTTTGGATTGCAGATTCCCAAAGACAGTATAGTTTAGAAACTTGAGTACTTAACTACTTATTATGATGTAAGAACTCGTATGCAAATCCTTCTCCAAGTATTCAAAAGTCTTATCTATCTGGCCATGTGCCCATTCTCATCAACATTAGTTGAATAATGTACTGTAAAATATTGGAGCATGACTAGTTATTTTCTATTACCCAATGTTGTTCATTTTCCTTTAAATGATTTTAGTGTATAATGATATAGGGAGTCATGATAACTCATGGGAACATTGTAGCCACTACTGCAGCTGTTATGACAGTGGTTCCAAGTCTGGGTAGCACTGATGTATACTTGGCGTATTTGCCCCTAGCTCACGTTTTCGAATTGGCTGCTGAGGTACCTTTGTTTTAATATTTGTATTACTACTTTACATTTGTTAAATTGTAATTATGATGTGGTTGTCCAGTCTGTGATGCTGGCTGCAGGTTGTTCAATTGGTTATGGTTCAGCATTGACTTTCACAGACACTTCAAATAAAATTAAGAAAGGAACCAAGGGAGATGCAACTATGTTAAAGCCAACCATCATGACAGCAGTTCCTGCTATTTTAGATCGTGTTCGAGATGGAGTTCTGAAAAAGGTGAAGTGGATATTATTCACCTTGTATGTGGTTGTTTAGCATCTGTGATTCAACCATATAGGTTTAGGATCCTTTCTAGGCTAATCACTTTGAAGTATTGTAGGTTGAGGAGAAAGGTGGGCTAGCAAAGAATCTTTTTAACCTTGGATTTAGACGGCGACTGGCAGCTGTAGAAGGAAGCTGGTTTGGGGCTTGGGGTTTGGAAAGGATGGTGTGGGATGCCATTGTCTTCACAAAGATACGCTCAATACTCGGAGGACGCATTCGCTTTATGCTTTGTGGTGGTGCTCCATTGTCTGCTGAGTCACAGCGGTTCATCAATATCTGCATGGGGTAAGTGCGTTCTCATCTTGAGATAACCAGATAGTTGAACAAATAACCTCTCTTTTTTTCTTCATAGAGATTAATGCCAATAATTGAAGTGAGCCCTCTATTTGATTAGGGTAAAAGCATTTTCTGGGTGGAAAGTGCTTATGTGCTTATAATGTGTTGTGAGTAGTATCTGTACCTATTTGTTTATCATTGTACAATTCATATTGTCACAAGTGTGCTGTTGATTCTAATCATGTGTACAATGTAGTTAATTTTGCATGCCATGGTTTTTAAACAGGGCTCCCATTGGGCAAGGATATGGCTTGACAGAAACATTTGCTGGAGCTACATTTTCTGAGTGGGATGACACAACAGTGGGCCGTGTTGGCCCACCCCTTCCTTGTGGCTACATTAAGGTGTATTAAATTACTTATTTTCTGGAAAAAGGTCACTGAAAATTTATGACCAGAGCAGGATGTTTTAAAAGGATATTATCTGAGTGTCATGCCCAGCACATTATTCAGTTATTCTAGCTTTTGTTATGAGAGTACTGTCTTCCTTTTTATTCTTAGATGATTAATCCTAATTGACAACTTCCTATGAGTATGAGAATATATGTTTATATCCGACTCTTAGTTTCAATTTCTGCAAGTTTCACTGTACAAAAGAAGACGTGATATTGTACATCTTATCAGGAATTTATGCGGTATATGTGTTTGATATACTGAGTAGGATTTAGAGTTGAATATTAAAGTTGTCTTTTATTTGATGATGCAGCTTGTTTCTTGGAAAGAGGGAGGATACTTGGCATCTGACAAGCCTATGCCTCGTGGGGAGATTGTAGTCGGGGGATTTAGTGTAACTGCTGGTTACTTTAAGAATCAAGAAAAGACTGATGAGGTGTATAAGGTGAATTCTCTAATGAGCCTGTATGCGTTTTTCTGCGTATGTGCATGTGTTTCATCATGATCTTCATTCATCACTGCCTCTAGATAGGGGCACTGAACTGATGATTGGTGACTCGTTACATGCTACAGGTTGATGAGAAGGGCATGCGCTGGTTTTATACGGGTGATATTGGAATGTTTCATCCTGATGGATGCCTTGAAATTATAGATAGGAAGAAGGATATCGTTAAACTCCAGCATGGAGAGTACATTTCCCTTGGAAAGGTGCGTTTAAAATTTATATATTATTTCTGGTAAATTATGTTGTCAGACAAAGCACCCTGTAACTTTCTGTGGGATGCTAATTACATTGGTCGCTGCCTTGCTTGCAGGTTGAGGCTTCATTACAATCAAGTAATTACGTGGATAATATTATGGCATATGCAGATCCCTTCCACAACTACTGCATTGCTTTAGTTGTCCCCGCACGTCAGGCCCTCGAGAAGTGGGCCCAAGAAGCCGACATCAAATACAATGATTTTTCTGAGCTGTGTGGAAAAGCTGAAACAGTCAGTGAGGTTCAGCAATCCCTCTCCAAGGTCTGTTCATCTTTACTCAATATCCACTAGATGATTGCTGAGAGTTGAGAGCCTTTTTGTCCGATCTAAATATGAAAAATCTTGTACAGGTAGCAAAGGCAGCAAAATTGGACAAGTTTGAAACTCCTGCAAAGATTCAGTTGCTGGCCGATCCATGGACACCCGAGTCCGGATTGGTTACTGCTGCTATGAAGATTAAGAGGGAACAGATCAAGTCCAAGTTCAAAAATGAGCTGCAGAAGTTGTATGCGTGAACAAGAATGGTTAATGTGTTACCCTCGGTTGAGCTATATATTTTGATATTTGTTGGTCCAAAATTTTCAGTATCTCAGTAATTTCAACGCTATTACTTTTGCACTTGAGATCATGTGTTTCGATCCCCCTACTCCGATATCACTTGTATAAAAAAAAGCTGCTACTTCTAAGTTTTAGTTTGATGTGGTTGAATGGCATGAAAGAGGGAGCAAGCATGTTTCACATGATAGTTGGGAAGAATAATATGCTAGAGCACAACTGCTGCCTAAGATAACTGAAAAGATTCTTGGTGCCTAATTACAATGATCATAAAAAGTATAAAATGGAAATGAGTTTAATATACTTCAAACTTGGACATTGTTGGTAGCAAACTACGTCGTTTAAATGGTAAGTACATCATGCACCTAAAGCAATGTGAAAATCCTAATTCTTCGATGTGTTAAGCTACATCAAGCTTCAAGCATCTAATGAGTCTCCCATCAGAAGAAAGATCTGAGTTCCACTTGTATGAGAAGCTAAATGTGGTATGTATAACTGGGATAACATTAAAAATGTTTCTGAATGATTGTATACGTTCCTTGCCTATAGAGTAAGCTTCATCCATCTTCTTCATGGTGCTATTTCGGATCGGTAGGGCTCAGCGAATTAGCTTCTGTTGATAGTGATGGCCGTAAGACAAGATACAGAGCAGGGCCTATGAGTGGCACCAATGACACAAAGAGAAGCCAAGAACCTTTGTCAAACCTGCAAAAGATCAAGTGTGTGAATATTGCGCCACAATAACTATTGCTAGAGGAATTTTGAACAGAAACTTAGGAGAAATATAAACATCAAAACAATCACCATTTCCGGGATGTCATATCGTTGTAGACCCAGAATGGAGCAAATGCAGATAGTAGAGTGAAATCAAGGCTCATCACATGGATCTGCATCATGAAGGTCCCAAATGTGGTACATTTTAGTGAGGTCTTACATGTTTGCATTGAACTACTAATGATGAAAAAGAAGCACTTGAGCACATAACTAAGTTATAGGAAAATGCAGACGTTCAATGTGTTGCATGATAGCCATCCTTTTCAAATATAAGAAACTGAAGAAATTCCGGTGAAATATGTGTTAATGGTTGAGTGACTTACAAATTTACTTCCATTGAAGTACTGATAATATTCCTTCCAGTCAGCCCCATCGGCTAGACCTGCATAGATAACGATGCCCAGTCCCGCAGCAAGTGATATCTGATGTGTAATGGAGTTACTTGCATTTTCCAAAACAAAGTGAAAAATCGATGTTACTGCCGTTATATTCAGCTATCATTAGTACAGCAACAATAACAGCTGCATGTTTAAATCAATCTTTTGATATATCACAAACAACATAAAAGCATGAAGAAGAAGTGAGAAGTTTCTTACCCAAGCAGTTAATTTAGATTCAAGAAAGTTGAGAGGCCATTTTGTGAGCTCACTTTCATCAACAGGAGGTGGTGGTGGTCTCCAGAGCACAAAATAGGGAAGAAGAGCATAAGCCCCACCAAAGAATGAAAGTATCAAGAAGGGCCAGACAGGAACTTTGCTTTTTGAGCTACAAATAAAAGGATGGATAATTCAGATAAAATCCGATTGTGAAATATTGATGGACAGGAAACTTAAAGAACATTGCCACAGCTGCAGATACAATTATATAAAGAAGAGATGTAGCAATTCCTCCAAGAAAATACTGGATATATTAAGGGTGGAAATATCCAAGATTCATCTCAGATACACTACAAACAGAAATTAGAATCCTAATCACAAAACAAAAGGAAAATGGGGGCACAAGAAGTACATAACATCATCAAAGAATTGAATGAGAAGCAAAGAAAATAACATTACCTTCTCCCTGTTGGAAGCAGCAACATGCTATACACCAAAGGCCACAAACCCATTAAGTACCAGACGGACACGAGAACTTCATTCATTCTGAAACCATCATCTCCCTTCAAATTCAAGAGTTTCTTTAAGAAATACATGTCCTGTGACTGAAAAAATTAGACCATCCGTTAAGAATACGAAATGTGAGATGATAGAAAAGCCTGTTTTGTAGTCGTTGCAAAGATCAAATGAATAACAGGGACTTCAAATGTTTGTGGACGTGCTCTCACTGTCTCACACCCGTTTACTTAGAAGAAAGAAATAATTAAATAAAAAATTTACTCCAGCTAGGGATTATTGGTTTTTCCATATTCACGATTTAGGACAGCAGAATGAAGGAGAACCAGAAGCTATAATTCATCTTAGGAAGGACAGCCAGCCATGAAATCATAAATAACATCCTCAGCTAGGGATTCTTCCTCAAATCCAAAGCAACAACATTTGAACAGTTTCACTTGTTGCTTTTAATAGAGTCTTGGACATAAGTAATCATTTCTGATTGGAACATTATTCTCTCAATACAAGAGATTAAGCCTTCTAAAGGTAATTTAGTCAACAGAAAAAAAAAAAAAAGTAGAACAACAACAATAGCATAAATTGCAATGAAATGTCTTTGCTCCTAGCTACAACTATTTCAACAAAGCAGATCGAATTCTGGCTCATTAAGTTGCAAAGAAATGAAATGCTAAACCCATCATACTAAACAAAAGAACTTATTATATATATATATATATATTAAAAATTCATAATTCTACAATACCGGGGTCTGGTCTGGAGCAAGATTGAACACATAGTACAGCAGTGCACCCCACAACACAAAGAGCAAAACTGAGGTTGTCCAGCTCCCTCCATCAGCACCATTTTCACTCTTACCAAGTTCACTTTCCAAGGAAGCACTCTCGTTCAGAACTGGGTCTTCTGGTTTCTGACTATTTAAGGTACTCTGACAAATTTGAAGAGGACCCTTTTGAAATGTAAAGATTGAAGTTTTACCATTGTGGGTTCCAGAAAAGATTGAAACTTTTGAGGTCGTTTTGGAATGTGAAATTCGGGGTTTGAGGTTTTGGGTTTGTAATGAAGTTCTGAAAGTTGGGTTTTTGAGAGGAAGAGATGGGAAGGTGGAGAAATTGCAGCAGATGAGGTTGGCATTAGCCAACATGTTGGAAGATTGAAATATTATAGGATTTTGATATTCCAATTCAAGCTGTAGCTTTTTAATAGTGAGCTGAGTCTACCAAAACGGTGTCGTCTTAAAGTTTCAGACCATGACAAGAAAGGTCATAGCGCGCCTTTAATAACTGCAAAAACGACCACAAACCAATAACCACAGATAAGGCACTTCTTTTTACTCTGGCTTTGGATAGCCATGGCTGAAGCTTCAAGAGTTCTGCAAACCACTCTCATTCCCAGTTTCCATTCACAACACAAACGCTCACATTCAGTGTTTAGTCTCCACATGTGACAGCACCCGAAACAGAGTGACCCAGAAGATCCATGGGCCTGTGACATTGATTCCTTGTAAAACGCTTCTGCTTTGCAGAAATGGCTGACTGTGTCAGGCCTTCCACCCCAGAAAATAGCCATACACAAATTTGAAGAGGGGGAGAGAGGACTTGTGCTGTGCCTCCTATTTTTTTATATTTTTACTTTTGATCACTGCAGAATCAGTAAGATTTTCTTTAGAAAATTTGTTGGAGAGTTACTCAGTTTCTTTTTCTCTTAATTAGAAAAGGGATTTGGCAGCCAGTAATTATGTGCACCTGTATTGGAATTGGGCACTACAACACAACTCTTTCTCTCCCTATGATGTTTGTGCTTGTGTGTTTTTTAATGTTGCGAGTGGACTTGTGGCAGCAATGAACTTTTGAGTAGAATATTCTTCAAACTCTGATTGTTCCTTCATTTGAGTTTTTTGAGAATAATTATTCTCAACTTGATAATAATGTTCTTGTGACTTGATGATCTTATAACTAATGGATTGGCTATTTCTTCCTATCTCTGGTGCAGATACAATGATTTCCGGTTTAGGAATTCTCCAAGTATCCTGCTTTATTTCCTGAAGAGGTATTAAACTTATATTGGAACTGAGGCTTATGTGTATACACACACATACGTTCTGGAACAACCTCCTATTGCCTGGGAAATTAAGTCCTAGTCTAACATTTAAAAATGTTACTAAAAATTCCTTATTTTCACTTAAGTCCTTACACATGTGTTTATTTTTACTTTGGTCCTTATATTTATTTTAATTGCACTTTGGTCCTTTAACTTTGTCCAAATTGTCATCGGTCCTCATATTTTCCAATAATTATCCATAGATACTTGAAGTCTCAAGTAATTGTAATATGGTCCAAAATCCAAAAGTCCTTCATGTTCCATCCCTGGTCCAAAAGCGATCAACTCACGGTACGGTAAAGTTAAAGTCTAAATAGTCTAATATTGTTCATACATTTGGACCATAGAAAATAGGTATAATCGGGTCCGTTAATAATAGTCCAAGGAAAATGGGAAATATGGGTCCATTAGAATGTTTTGATCAAAATTCAAACAGGCAGAGTACGTTGCATAGGGGTCCAATTTAAGAATAACTTAGAAAATAACCCAATTTAAGAAAATAGGATTAATTTAATTTAACAATTTTAAATTGGGCAAAATAACACTTTAGAAAGGAAATATGGAATTAAAAAGGAATAAAAGACGAGGTAAGGGAAATTACCTCGGTAAAATACTGTGATGAATAGTACCATGAGTGAATAGTAACCATGAGTGAAAGTCGCACGAAACTATTTATAGTGACAAAGGGGATCGATTCACAAAGTATATGTGGGTTGGTTGATCCACTAAAGCGAAAGCGACACAGAGAGCTCTCTGAGAGCTCTCTTCCTCCTCCTTCATTTTGAGAGTCCCTAGCCTCTCCCCACCCGAAATGGGTGTTTTTCCCCTGAGCTTTGTCTCAGATCTGGGGCTTCTTGCCTCCACTTCGGTTTCCTTTAGTTTTTTTTCTGTTTTTCCCTAAGTTAAGCCCACTCTGTGCGACCCTAATTCTCCCATCTCTCCCTCTCCTCTCTTCCCCAGCCACCTTCACTTTTCACCCTCCACTTCTTACATCTACCCTCTCCTCATCCCTTCTCTGTTGTGATGCCGTCCATCCATGGCCAGCGGCTTCGTCTGGTTGTCAGTTCTCCACCTTCACCGTTTGCTCCTCGGTTCCGTGTCCGCCGCTCCCGTTGTTCTTCCTCGGTGGTGTGTGGTGGTCCGTGGCTGCGATTAAAGTGCAGACTGCACTTGACTCTTGGATTATGGGAGCGCTTCCGCGCGGGTGGCCTGCTCACCCCCATCTTCTGTCGGCCTCTTTGATACCCCCTGGTATCGGTTACTTCTCCTTGGTGGTGGTGGATCTGCTCTGGTGGTGCTGTTGGAATGCTCTGTGCGGCTGCTCATGTGTTCTAGATCTAGGGTTTCTTTGTTTAATAGTTTATGGGCTTATGTTATTTATTTGGTTTTGTATCTTTGGGCCTTTATTTGTTGGTGTTGGGCTGCCTTTTGAATTGAGTTTTCTCAATTTGTAATGTTTCCCACTATTAATGAATATAGCTCATTGACAAAAAAAAAAAAAAAAAAAAAGGGATCGATTCTGGAATGAATAGTGTTTTTGGGTGAATAGTATCCTGAGATGAATAGTAACTATTGGAAGATTGGTGGTTATGGTGGAGGAGAATGAGATGATGAGAGGGAGGAAGGTTTTGGAGAGTTTAGGTGTGAGTAGCGTTGGCAATGGGTCGTGTCGTGTCAAACTTTTAAACGTGTCAAGAAACCTCAACTCGTGCATGACCCATTTACTAATCGTGTCAAGAATTGCAAACCCAAACACGACCTGTTTATAAATGGGTTGACATGACATGACCCATGTAACCCGTTTACTAAACAGGTTGGGTTAGGTCATAAACAAGTAACCTACCTGTTTAATAACCTGCTTCAAATCTAATAACCAACTCAAATATTCAGCCAAATCAAACATAGCTCAAACATTCCAAATAAAACATTCCAGTTCAAACATTCCAAAATCACAATGAAATTAAAAAACCTCAAAGTCACTTTAAAATCCAAATAAAACAAAAACGAAAAACTTTGATGAAATTACAACATAAAATACAAAATCACATTCCCAGCTCAAATATTCAGCCACTAGCAATGATGGTATTGGAGCACGCAGCAGATTGGGAGGGATTTATGGCTATCTTACTAATATCCTTAGTCAATTCTTCCAAGTTGGGTGCCATAGTGGGATTTTTTGCAATTCAAACCATAAGACTTTAGATGATGATAAAAAGAAACAAATACAATAAATAAGATGATGGGAAATATACCTTGGTCACCAAATATCCAATCTCGTGTACAAATTAGTGCCTCAACATTTTCAGGTTTAAGAGCATTATGATACTAATCAAGCACTCTACCACCAACACTAAATGATGCCTCAGATGCGACTATAGATATTTGGAATAGATAGTACATCACGAGCAAAATAGATAGTTCAGGATATCGAAATTGGTTGGCCTTCCAAAAATCAAGAACATTCAAATTTATCTTCTTGTCTACTTTAGGCTCATCCAAATATAATTGCAACTGTGACTTTTGGGAAGAAGTGATAGACTCCTCACTTTCAAAGGTATTAAATTCATAATAATATAACAACATTATTGATATCAGCACATAGTCAAATATAAACTAAAATTTGATGTATTATGAACAAAATAAATAGCTTTTTTACCTTCATAACATCCATGCATTCCTTTGAAACCATGCCATCCACATGAAAACGAACACCATTTGAGGTACTTGATGTACCATAAACTAATTTGGACTTAGAATGGCTTTGCATGTATAAATCAAAGAGAGAACACAACATATCACGAACTTTGACCATTTCTTGAGAGTTTGTACCATATAACCTTTTATAATAAAATTCCACAAACTGAATTTTGAATCTAAGATCCAATATTACAGCAATTGCAAGGATCAAACTATACTCTTTCCAATACTTATCAAACTTTTTCCATCATTTGAGTTGCCATAGATCTCATGAAATCATCTGAATCAATCTTAGCCTTTCTCAAAGTATCTTCCACCACAAACACTTGAGGAAAATACAGATTTGTAGTAGTATATTTAGTTCCAGAAAACAAGCAAGTTACATAATAAAATACCTTAAGAAACTTGTTGAGTTATTCTAATTTTTGCCACTCAACTTCAGAGAGAGAATGCTTGTAATTAGAATCACTTAATTGCAAATGCAGAAATGCCCGTTGATAATAAAGTGCAGTATCAATCATTAGAAATGTGGAGTTCCATTCTAGTGGGTGCATCTTGGTGCAAGCCCCTTTTACAATCTAAAGAAACTTGTGCAGCACAATCTAAGAATTTATGTTTCCTCCCTTGTGAACCTCTAACATACTTAATACTTTCCCTAATTTTCCCCACAGAATCATGAGTGCAACTTTGAATTTTACTCTTCTATTTCATCTTTAATTGTACCTAACTTTCGATTTACCCACAATTCTTTTTTTTTTCTTCAGAAAATTAAGGATATGAACCTTTTTTTTTCCGCCAATTTCCCCCTGCCGTCTAAATCCGCAACATTTCATCCAATTTGCTGTTAAATATAAAGGCAAATTGGTCATTTCGTACATTAAAAATAATAAATAAATAAAAATATAGAAATAATAATGATAAATTCACGCTCTGTTTGACAGCCACCAACATCACCACCCTCTCTTCGATCTCTTTACCCTTCTTTCTCTTCGACATCCACCAACATCACCATCCTCCACCCTTCTGTCTCTTCTCCCCCATGTGCCCACCCCCTCCTCCTTCTCCCTCTCACTTTCTCTCTTTTCGTGTCTCTCTCTCTCCCTTGCCAAGGTTGCAAAGAGGAAAACAAAAATTAATAATAAATATCTTGAGATTTTTTGGGTGGCTGTTTAGAATTTTGATCTTGAAATTGTTTTTTTGGGGTGGCTGTTTGGATTTCCTGGGGAGTAAGGTGAGGTTAATAATAAAGATCTTGAAATTTTTTGGGTGGCTATTTAGGGTTTTGATCTTGAATAATATTTTTTTGGTGGCGGTTTGGGTTTTCTGGGATGTGAGGTTGTGGATGTCGAAGAAAGAGGGAGACATAAAGAGGAGGGGGCGGGTGAAGGGTGGGTGGGTGGTGCTGATGTTTGTGAAGAGAGAGAAGGGGGAAGAGAGAAGAGAAATGGAGACATACTTTGTAGAGAACAAAAGGAAGAAAAACAAAAAAGAAGATCAAAACCCTAAAGCCTAAGGCGACGATAGAGAGAGGGAGTTGGGAGGAGGTGCGTCGGGGGTGGGGCTGATTGGCCTGGGCAGAAACATCGGGTAGAGGAGGAGGGTTTTTTTCATCTTTTTTCCAAAAAAAATAAATTTTTATTTTATTTTAATGATTTAATAGAAAATTGGATGAAATGTTGAGGATGTAGATGGTAGGGGAGAAATTAGCGAAAATAAAAAGTTTATATTCTTAATTTTCTTAAAAAAAAGATAAGGGGTAAATCGAAAGTTAAGTATAAATTCAGGGGCAAATCAAGAGTTAACCCATTTCCCTTTAATTTTGAGTAAAATACAATTTCACACCAAGACAGCCCACAAACGGTGCGTTTTACAACTGGAAAAACGACCACAAAACCAAACCACGTATAACCTTAGATAAGGCACTTATTATTTTACTCTCTGGCTTTGGATAGCCATGGCTGAAGCTTCAAGAGTTCTGCAGACCACTCTCATTCCCAGCTTCCATCCACAACACAAAAGTCCCATATTTCAGTCACTCCCATTGAATTTCCGCAGAAATCCAATTCAGTGCACAGTCTCCACAAGTAACAGCACCAAAGCCACAGTGCCCCAGAAAATCCCATGGGGCTGTGAAAGTGATTCTTTGGAAAACGCTTCTGCCCTGCAGAAATGGCTGACTGACTCGGGCCTTCCACCCCAGAAAATGGCCCTGCAAAAAGTGGAAATTGGGGAGAGAGGACTGGTTGCTTTGAAGAATATAAGGAAGGGGGAGAAGCTGCTCTTTGTGCCTCCCTCTCTGTTTATCACTGCAGACTCAGTAAGATCTTCTCTGGAAAATTTTCTGAAAGTTACTCAAATGCCCTTTTCTTTATTTCACTTTCATAAAATGATTTGGCTGCCAGTGATTATGTATTGGACACTAATGCTTTTCTCTATCTATGATGTTTGTTGTGCTTGTCTTGTTTTAAATGTTAGGAGTGGACTTGTGGGGAGGCTGGTAAGGTGTTGAAGCAAAATGGTGTGCCTGACTGGCCATTTCTTGCAACCTATCTGATTAGTGAAGCAAGTTCCCTTGAATCTTCTAGATGGAGCAACTATATTTCTGCCTTACCAAGACAGCCTTATTCACTTCTGTATTGGTAAGCATTAAGAATCTATTTTCCATGATTTGTTCCAATGGTGGAATTTTCATGAGTCTATCATTTATTATGGGAAGAGTCTACTCTCAGGCTTTTTCTACAGCCTTTATATATCATTTCAGGACTCGCGAAGAACTTGATCGGTATTTGGAAGCTTCACAAATTAGACAACGGGCAATTGAAAGAGTTACTAATGTTGTTGGAACGTATGGCCTTGTATTTTCTATTATAATTTTCTTCAAAGCTTTGTTGTTCCGTCATTTGTAACTTTTGGCATTTTCAATTCTCAACTTAATGTT